>NC_135545.1:6148113-6474882 GCF_045843805.1 Urocitellus parryii
TTACATTGGCTTATTCTGAATTATTTGAGGTTGTTCTTTTGGAGGAGACCCACAGCTCCTTGAAGAAAAGGGCTCTATCCCAATCTGTGCAGGTGCCCTCAGTGTTAAGGGCCAGGCTATATGGGCAATGACCAAACAGACTCCATTTTTACCCTGAGACTCCATAGTATGTAAGAAATGCTTCTCCCGTGGGAAAGCCCCACCTCTGTACCCATGACTAGTTGCCCAGCACAGCATACTTGGCAACACAAAGTAGCAATTCTTATAGGATGTAAAATCCCTCTCTTTGGTTCCCATTTTCCTTGGGCAGTGTACCTTATTGGGGAATAATTGATAGACGTTAGTAACCATTCTTTAACTTGTACTTGACTAGGGTCACTTTGATCCATTTCTCTTTGATTATGATTATGGAAAATCCCATGAGAAATACTGAAATAGAGTGAAAATACGATTCAGGACATTGCATTGTTTGGTTAAGGGTGTCATTCAGCTCCTGGACTCCTGCCTGCTTGCTTGCTTGCTGGTTGCTATGTCAACCTGAATGTGGGTTTTGCAGTTTTTGCTTTAAATATCCTAAAATGTTGAGGCTTAGTCTGTCTTCCTGCAGAGAAAACTTGGTCCTGTAGGAAGCAGTCTCTGCTGGTCCAACAATAAAGACTCTTCAATTTGGACAAAACGGGGACTTGGTGTGTTTTCGGAGTGACCTGCCCCCACAGTACTCAGCACCGACCCCGCCTGGCACAGCTCTGCCTGTTCCGTGTTGTTAAGTGCGTGAAGGACGGGGCCTCTGTGGACAGGGGACGAAGGCTGGAGGAAGGGTTGGTTTGGTGACTACAGTTGCTTCCAGATAGGGATTCAAATGGCCACCGGATTTGAGTCATGGCTCTGGCTCAAGATCTGGTATCTGAGTTGGGATTTACAGGAACACTGAAGGTGTTAGTAAGGATGAACTTGACTACAAGGACCAAAGGACTTGGACCCCCAGGAAGCCTGGAAAAGCCATGTGACGATGGGGCTGCACAGCTGGCGGACTGCCACCCAGCGATGGCATGGAAGACCCAGCCGATGACCTGTGGGCTCCGGCAGTGTTTTGGCTTAATCCTCTGCCCACTTCTCCTCATGGTCCGCTCACGCAGTTCCAGAATCTGCATTCAGAAGAGACGCCATGGGTAAATAAAGAAACTTCCAGTGTTGTCTTTGTGAAAATCAGGACATCTTTCTCATAAAAGTTGGGGGGGTCTTCTCACTCCTTATTGGCTAAGACCATATCACATGTCAATTTTAAGCCAATCAGCAGCAAGCATCATGTGGTTTCCATAATTGGATCCTCCAGGATTATGGCCATGATGAGGATAAAAGATACCCAAAAGCCAGGTTTGGTGGCTCATGCCTGTCATCCCAGTGATTTGGGAGGCTGAGACAGGAGGATTGCAAGTTCAAAGCCAGCCTCAGCAACTTAGTGAGGCCCTATTGCAACTTAGAGCCTGTCTCAAAAATATAAATAAATAAAAAGGGGGGCACATCTCCAGTACCCCCAAAAAGGTTACTCAAAGAAAATCAGAGTTTGTAGACATAATACCTGTCACAGTTGGAACACAGGTCAAAGGTGGAGGGGAGGGTCAAATTGAGAGCAGGTCTGGGCCCAGGGTTGAAGACTGGATCACTTTCGAGTCTGATCTAGAAATTGAGGTCAATTCTATCATGTTGAAGAAATGATCTGAAAATGGTTCCCGTTTGAGTCTGGCCTTCAAGGTCCCCGCCACCAGAGTCCTGTTCTATTTCTGCCTAGTTGTCAGCTCCTCTCCCCACCCAGCTCCGGCTGCATGGCCTTCTGCGCCTGCTGCTTGTCCAACACACCTGCCCATTCACTCTCCCCGGAACTCTCCACCCCCAAGTAACCACAGGGATTCCTCCATCACCTCCTTCAAGTGCACATGCCACCTTCACCAGGAGCCTTTCAAAACATCTTTCCTAATATGAGAGCCCAGAATCCCGGAGGGCAGGGGGAACCATAATTCTTTCACCCTCTTCCCTGCTTTCTCAGAAGTGCCAGGGTCTCCCCCTCACTCCTCATTGGCTAGAACTACATCACATGTCAGTCTCGCTCCATGGCGCTCTCCACCACTTAACAAACTCTGTATTTCATGAGCTTATTTATTTCCATATGTTTATTTTTGGGTCTCCAACTCAACCAAGCAGGCAGTCCCCATCAAGGCAGAAATCTGTCTTGCCGTGGCCTCAGGACCCAGAGCAGTTTCTGGCACACGGTAGACATTTGAAGGATGAATGCAGCTAGCAAAGGTGAAGAAACCAATTACTCCTCATGATTACATTCAAAACTCTGCAAGCGAACTTCAAGGTGAAGCAGATTACATAAGCCACAATACTAAAGCCATAGTACGGAATATCATACAACATTACAAAGAAAGGGGAAAGGATCTAAAGGGACCAGCAGGGACAACTGTTTCACAATATTTTGTAAAGTTAAAAAAAAAAAAAGGTGGGGCTGGGGTTGTAGCTCAGTGGTAGAGCGCTCACCTCATTCATGCGAGACCCTGGGTTCCATCCTCAGCACCACATAAAAATAAATAAGTGAAATAAAGGTACTGTGTCCAACTACAACTAAAAAATAAATATTAAAAAAAGGTTGCATTAGATAATATTTGCTATAGACATTTTTTATTACATATACCGGCTATAGAGAGAAACCTACCTATGACATGAATAGAAATAAACAGAACACAGACTCAGCGGTTCACAGTAAACCCTCAGTTGGAAACAAGCTCAGGCTCAAAGGTAAGACTGGGATCTGGCCCTCCGGGTTCCCACAGGCTCCTCAGCCATAGGGTGGAGGGCCCAGGCCACCTGAGAGCCGGGGAGGGCAAGGAATGGCCCCAGAGGAGGACCCAGGACAGAGCCAGCGGCTGTGCCTTGCCTCTCTTGAATCCTGCTCCTCTCCTGCTCCTCAGGCCCTGCACCTGGGCCCTCCCAGTGAGCAACCAGCAGGGGTGGTGGGGCCCGAATATGCAGGGGTGAGCTAGCTGGGTGCCGCCCAGCCTGGCTGCTGGCAGGAGGGTGGAGAAGCAGGGTGGTATCAATTACTTCGGCTGCCCCAGGGATTCCAGATAACCCTAACTGAACACAGGAAGAAGGTGTCCTGGAGCCGCCTCTGCCTGCACCCCAGGGCGCTGGGGGCGGGCACGGGGCGGGAGTGGTATAAGAGGACAGCCCTGCAGAGGGCTGCCGACACTTGGTTCCCAACAGAGGCCAGAGCTGAGATCAGATCAACCTTCTAAAGGTGAGAAGGGACCTTATCAAGGAGGTTGTGTGGGGGCGAGGCAGTAATGCTGGCCAGACCGGCTGACTCCAGGTGCCACGGGGCTGGAGGCCTGCAACTTGGAAAGAGACTGAGGATTCCCACTTACAGGTTCACAGGGTGGGAGAGGATGGGAGCCTGCATACCTGAGCCTGTAAGGGCCAGGGGACCTGGACTTCGGGGTCTGAGGGAGGAGGCTGGGACTGGAGCCCTGGGTATGAGGGATGTCTGAGGGAGGATAGTGGGCCCTGGGCCTCTGGGTCTGAAGGAGGAGGCTGGGTCTGGGCTCCTGGGATTGAGAGGGGAGGGCTGGAGCCTGAACCCCTAGTCTGAAGGAGGAGGCTGGGCCTGGACCTGGGTCTGAGGGAGGAGGCTGGGCCTGGACCCCTGGGTCTGAGGGAGGAGGCTGGGCCTGGACCCTGGGTCTGAGGGAGGAGGCTGAGCCTGGACCCTGGGTCTGAGGGAGGAGGCTGGGCCTGGACCCTGGGTCTGAGGGAGGAGGCTGGGCCTGGACCCCCGGGTCTGAGGGAGGAGGCTGGGCCTGGACCCCTGGGTCTGAGGGAGGAGGCTGGGCCTGGACCCCGGGTCTGAGGGAGGAGGCTGGGCCTGGACCCCCGGGTCTGAGGGAGGAGGCTGGGCCTGGACCCCTGGGTCTGAGGGAGGAGGCTGGGCCTGGACACCTGTGTCTGAGGGAGGAGGCTGGACTCCTGGGCCTGGACCCTGGGTCTGAGGGAGGAGGCTGGGCCTGGACCCCTGTGTCTGAGGGAGGAGGCTGGGCCTGGACCCCTGTGTCTGAGGGAGGAGGCTGGGCCTGGACCCTGGGTCTGAGGGAGGAGGCTGGGCCTGGACCCTGGGTCTGAGGGAGGAGGCTGGGCCTGGACCCCTGGATGTGAAGGAGGAGGCTGGGTCTGGACCCTGGGTCTGAGGGAGGGGGCTGGGCCTGGACCCTGGGTCTGAGGGAGGAGGCTGGACTCCTGGGCCTGAGAGTTAGAGTTGAGCTGAACTCCTGTGTCCTGAACTCTCTCCCCTTCTCAGATCCAGCAGGGGCCAGTCCTCATCTGGCAGTCCCTGAGAGGCACCATGGAGGGATCCCTTCTCCCGTCCTTGCTAATTCTACTGCTGTCCTTAGCCCTGGGGACTGCTGGACAAGATGGTGAGGCCCTTCCCCGCGTCCCCCCCTGAACTCTCCAAGCAATCCTGGGTCGGCGCTCCCTCCTCCCGGGCATCTTCCTCCCCTGGGGGGCTGCCTGGCTTCCTCCCAACTCCAGGGGCCCCTGCCTGCCCAGGGCCCTGTCTCCTCCCCTCAGCGTCTCTTCATCCTCTCGGCCTGGGATGAGACGCTCCCGCGGGCTTTGAGAATGTCCTCCCATCCGCGGTGCGTTTCCCGGGGTCTCCATCCCCGCCCTGCGTCCCGGCGGCCGCCGCGCCCCCTCTGCTGCCGTTCACGCACGTGTCTCCACGTTTCTCCTCAGATCAGGGTGACAAGAGTGGGGACAAGATCATCGATGGCTTCCCGTGTGAAAGAGGCTCCCACCCGTGGCAGGTGGCCCTGCTCAAGAACAGCCAGCTGCACTGCGGGGGCGTGCTGCTGGACGAGCGCTGGGTGCTCACCGCCGCCCACTGCAGGATGAGGCAGGTGGCCCCGGGCGCGGCCGGCGGGGGGGGGGGGGGGGGCGGGGACGGGGGGATGGGCAGCCAGGCCTCCACCCCTCTCTGGGTCCCTGTCCCTTTCCCTCTGTCAGGTCTCTGAATGTCACTTCCTTCTCCCAGTGAGTACACGTGCACTTGGGCAGCGATCGGCTGGGGGACAAGAGTGCCCAGAAGATCAGGGCCTCAAAGTCCTTCCGACACCCTGGCTACTCCACCAAGACCCACGCCAACGACCTCATGCTTGTGAGGCTGAACAGCCGGGCCAGGCTGTCGTCGAAAGTGAAGAAGGTCGACCTGCCCTCCAGCTGCGAACCCCCGGGCACCACATGCACTGTCTCTGGCTGGGGCACCACCACCAGCCCTGACGGTGAGGCTGCCTCAGGGACAGGAGCTCAGGCCCCGCCTCCTCCCTCAGACCCAGGGGCCAGCCCCCAGCCTCCCCCCTCAGACCCAGGGGTCCAGGCCCAGCCTCCTCCCTCAGACCCAGGGTCCAGGCCCAGCCTCCTCCCTCAGACCCAGGGTCCAGGCCCAGCCCCCTCCCTCAGACCAGGGGCCAGCCCCAGCCTCCTCCCTCAGACCCAGGGTCCAGGCCCAGCCTCCTCCCTCAGACCCAGGGTCCAGGCCCAGCCTCCTCCCTCAGACCCAGGGTCCAGGCCCAGCCTCCTCCCTCAGACCCAGGGTCCAGGCCCAGCCTCCTCCCTCAGACCCAGGGTCCAGGCCCAGCCTCCTCCCTCAGACCCAGGGGTCCAGACCCAGCCTCCTACCTCAGACCCAGGGGTCCAGGACCAGCCTCCTCCCTCAGACCCAGGGTCCAGGCCCAGCCTCCCCCCTCAGACCCGGGGTCCAGGCCCTGCCTCCTCCCTCAGACCCAGGGTCCAGGCCCAGCTTCCTCCCTTAGAACCAGGGTCCAGGCCCAGCCTCCCTCCCTCAGACCCAGGGTCCAGGCCCAGCCCTCCTCCCTCAGACCCAGGGTCCCAGGCCCAGCCTCCCCCCTCAGACCCAGGGTCCAGGCCCAGTCTCCTCCCTCAGACCCAGGGTCCAGGCCCAGCCTCCCCCCTCAGACCCAGGGTCCAGACCCAGCCTCCTCCCTCAGACCCAGGGGTCCAGGCCCAGCCTCCTCCCTCAGACCCGGGGTCCAGCCCAGCCCCCTCCCTCAGATCTGGGAGCCTGGCCTTGGCCCTTCGGGTACTCTGGCCCCATCCTCTCCCCATCAGCACCAGCAGCCCGGGCACCCACGCCTCTGACTGACACTGTCCCCTTCCCTGCAGTGACCTTTCCAGCAGCGCTCATGTGCAGTGATGTCCAGCTCATCTCCTCCAAGGACTGCAAGAAGGTTTACAAGGACCTCCTGGGGAAAACCATGCTGTGTGCTGGTGTCCCTGACTCCAAGACCAACACCTGCAACGTGAGCACCCCCCCTCCAGCTGCCGCCCTGCCTGCCTCCTCTCAGCTCTGAACCTGCCCTTGCCGTCTCTGCAGGCCTGGGGTCCTCAGCTCTCTCTACCCCTCCTCTCTGCCAGGTCAGGGGCAGGACCCCACCCAAGGGCTGCTGTGACCCTGGGCATGTGCAGAGTTCAATGGGACTGAAAAAGATGGATGGGGCCACTCAGCAGCCTCAGGCACCAAGAACTCAGTGATTAAGATGAATCATATTCTAAGCAACACATTTTTAATATTATTCATGCAGAAAGCCCACAAAGAACAGAGTGTCACAATTTTAAATGAAAAGTGGATTCGTTTTATTGAATGTCCTTTTGCTTCAGGCACCAGCCTGGTTCAGCACAGCCTGGGACTGAAGCTGTTATTATTTAAAATTTGCTATTGTGTCATCCAGGTGGTAGTTTTTTGACTTACATTTGATCTTGAAAGTATTATCTTAAAGCATTATTTACTGTGATTACTGAGATTTTACGCCTGATGCTAATTCCTCACTTGCCTGACCCTTGTCCTGATCCTGTCCCCTCTTCCTCATCTGTTGTCACCACCCTCTGTCTCTGAACATTTCCCCGCATCTCTCTCTTTATGCCCAACTTCATTCTTTCTCTTAGTTGTCTCTGTGTTGGGCAGGCTTGGTCCCCACCTGCCCATGACTCCTCCCTTTCAGCCCCCAGGGGAGGTGGAACAGTGTTATTAGGAACGAGGAAGGACAAGAGCATGTTCTGGACAGAGTGGGCATCCTTCCCTCCTCTGTTGGAGGCTGGCTTCGTGAAGGCACAAGCTGTGTAGGGACCCTGAATCTCACACTCAGAGGGTCCCACGCTTGGTTTAAAGCTCCCCTGTTGCTGTCCTGGAATTCCTGGCCCACTTCATGCAGGAGGGGTCATACATCATTCCCCTGGAGAAATGCTCCTCTGCCCACTGGCTTGGAAAAGTCCTTATCGTTCACCTTGTATGGGAAAATTAATGGCCTACGCATCCTTGGAAGCCCCGCTCCCTTCCTGAGATTGGCTGCGTTGGCCAGGCTCAAACCCAGGTCTGTCCATTCTGCTAGGGTACTAATTCCTGCTCTCCCATTGGTTCACAGAGATGAGTCTCTTCTCATTGGCCAGAGTGGAAGCCAATGGTCTGGCAAGACAAAGACCTGAGCTGGTGTAGAAGACTGAGTTAGGACTCTAGGGGGCTTTGATCTGAATCCAAAGCTAATCCATTTTCCCTCCTTTGTTCCCTCCAGGGTGACTCAGGAGGACCATTGGTGTGCAAAGGTACCCTGCAAGGTATAGTGTCCTGGGGAACTTTCCCTTGTGGCCAACCCAATGACCCAGGTGTCTACACCCAAGTCTGCAAGTTTACCAGTTGGATAAAAGAGACCATGAAAAGGTATCGCTAACGCGACACCAAGAGTGAATACATCACCGCGTGCTCTGAACAGAAAGCTTGCGGAGATAAGGACGTGGATGGCCTGTAAAGTCATAGCTGACTTTCTTTCCTTAAAGACATAATAAAACCTCCACAATGCACCATGTTTATAAACCTGTCAAAATAGCAAGGATCTAAAACCCAAAGAAGTAAGAAAACAAAACAAAAACCCTCCGTGCTGTGGAAACACAGTGAGACCAGCACTCTCAAACCCTGGAGCAGTAAATTTGTACAGTCTTTCTGGAAGGTGGTTTGGCCACATGAATTGAAAACCTCACTTAGTCCATTTGACCCAGTAGCTCCAATTCTAGGGAGAAAGTACCAAAATTAAAAAAAAAAAAATCAACGAGGTTTGAATCCGTCACCACATTATGTATTGTGGCAAAATCATGGAAACACTGAATACCTTCCAAAGGAATGGCTTGTGTAGACATTGGGTCAGGTTGTCCAAGGATGTGACGAAGTTATTAAAAATAATACTCAGGCAGAATTGTGTCATGCAAGAATGTTTAGACCATATGATGTTAAACGAAAGAAAACCACAAAAAAATATGTGATCCTAACCATGTAGAATGTATGTAAAATGAAATGTTCACGGAATAAAACCTGGAAGGACATGTGCCAACCTGCAGGTGGTGTTGATGCTGAGAGTCTCCTTTCTTCTGCTGACTCCTTTATGGATGTGCATGTTCATAGCCTGAAAACTCGGGCTGAGAAAGCTCCAAAGTCCTACGGTTGCCAGGGAGGACTGCTTGAGGAGGGAGACCAAGAAAGTGTGTCTGACCTGGAGCCTGGTCTCTCCTCCACCTGGTCAGCATTTCTCTCCATTTCGGGGGTCTCAGTTTTCTCGTTTGTAAAGTGGGAGATAGAAAGGGTGGGAAGAAGGAGGAGAGGAGCTGCCCACTACATCAGGTGGCGGGATGTGAAAATGCTCTGAGCATCTCCTGAGCCACACACAGGAGGGAGAAAGGGGTGGGTGTGGCAGGTAACAGGACATGGGGAGCCCCAGAGGCCCACCCCCAGTCAGCAGCCCGTATCCAGGTGCCAGAGGAAGGAGGTGGTGAGTGGGCTCCTGCTCCACAAAGATGGGGAAGGGCCTCTCCAATGGGCAGGGGAGTCTCCTGTGACTCAGCGGCAGGTGGCCTCCTAGCCACTTGCCCTTGGACAACTCCGGGCAGTCACACCTCAGACGCTGCTGACAGAGGGATCTCTCCAGCCCAGGAGCTGCTCTCCTACCTGTCCTTCCTGTTTCTCTCCCAGAATTCCCTCCCCACCAACATTCCCCAGGAATTCCCTCTCATCTCATCTCCCTGATCCCCCTAAGCCTGTCATACCGAGGGACTGCCACCACCAATCCACTGCAGAGAGGAGGCTCACAAGAGGCAGGCCTCCTCCCTCAGACAAGGAAGCCAGACCTCAGCCTTCTCCCTCAGACCCAGGGTCCAGACCCAGCCTCCTCCCTCAGACCTGGAAGCCAGACCTCAGCCTCCTCCTTCACATCCAGGGGTCCAGGCCCAGCCCCCTCCCTCAGACCCAGGGTCCAGGCCCAGCCTCCTCCCTCAGAACCAGAGTCCAGGCCCAGCCTCCTCCCTCAGACCCAGGGTCCAGACCCAGCCTCCTCCCTCAGACCAAGGGTCCAGGCCCAGCCTCCTCCCTCAGACCCGGGGTCCAGGCCCAGCCTCCTCCCTCAGACCCAGGGGTCCAGGCCCAGCCTCCTCCCTCAGACCCAGGGTCCAGACCCAGCCTCCTCCCTCAGACCAAGGGTCCAGGCCCAGCCTCCTCCCTCAGACCCAGGGTCCAGGCCCAGCCTCCTCCCTCAGAACCAGAGTCCAGGCCCAGCCTCCTCCCTCAGACCCAGGGTCCAGACCCAGCCTCCTCCCTCAGACCAAGGGTCCAGGCCCAGCCTCCTCCCTCAGACCCAGGTTCCAGGCCCAGCCTCCTCCCTCAGAACCAGAGTCCAGGCCCAGCCTCCTCCCTCAGACACGGGGGTCCAGACCTCAGCCTCCTCCTTCTACCCAGGGTCCAGGCCAAGCCTCCTCCCTCAGACCCAGGGTCCAGGCCCAGCCTCCTCCCTCAGAACCAGGGACCAGGCCCAGCCTCCTCCCTCAGACCCAGGGTCCAGGCCCAGCCTCCTCCCTCAGACCCAGGGTCCAGGCCCAGCCTCCTCCCTCAGACCCAGGGTCCAGGCCCAGCCTCCTCCCTCAGGCCCAGGGGTCCAGAACTCAGCCCTCTTCCTCAGACCCAGGGGTCCAGGCCCAGCCTCCTCCCCCAGACCCAGGGTCCAGGCCTAGCCTCCTCCCTCAGACCCAGGGTCCAGGCCCAGCCCCCCTCCCTCAGACCCAGGGGTCCAGGCCCAGCCTCCTCCCTCAGACCCAGGGTCCAGGCCCAGCCTCCTCCCTCAGACCCAGGGTCCAGGCCCAGCCTCCTCCCTCAGGCCCAGGGGTCCAGGCCCAGCCCCCTCCCTCAGACCCAGGGTCCAGACCTCAGCCTCCTCCCTCAGACCCAGGGGTCCAGGCCCAGCCTCCTCCCTCAGGCCCAGGGGTCCAGGCCCAGCCTCCTCCCTCAGGCCCAGGGGTCCAGGCCCAGCCTCCTCCCTCAGACCCAGGGTCCAGGCCCAGCCTCCTCCCTCAGACCCAGGGGTCCAGGCCCAGCCTCCTCCCCCAGACCCAGGGTCCAGGCCCAGCCTCCTCCCTCAGACCCAGGGTCCAGGCCCAGCCCCCCTCCCTCAGACCCAGGGGTCCAGGCCCAGCCTCCTCCCTCAGACCCAGGGTCCAGGCCCAGCCTCCTCCCTCAGACCCAGGGTCCAGGCCCAGCCTCCTCCCTCAGGCCCAGGGGTCCAGGCCCAGCCCCCTCCCTCAGACCCAGGGTCCAGACCTCAGCCTCCTCCCTCAGACCCAGGGGTCCAGGCCCAGCCTCCTCCCTCAGGCCCAGGGGTCCAGGCCCAGCCTCCTCCCTCAGACCCAGGGTCCAGACCCAGCCCCCCTCCCTCAGACCCAGGGTCCAGGCCCAGCCTCCTCCCTCAGACCCAGGGTCCAGACCCAGCCCCCCTCCCTCAGACCCAAGGTCCAGGCCCAGCCTCCTCCCTCAGACCCAGGGTCCAGGCCCAGCCTCCTCCCTCAGACCCAGGGTCCAGGCCCAGCCTCCTCCCTCAGGCCCAGGGGTCCAGGCCCAGCCTCCTCCCTCAGACCCAGGGTCCAGGCCCAGCCTCCTCTCTCAGACCCAGGGTCCAGGCCCAGCCTCCTCCCTCAGACCCGGGGGTCCAGACCTCAGCCTCCTCCTTCAGACCCAGGGTCCAGGCCCAGCCTCCTCCCTCAGACCTGGAGTCCAGACCTCAGCCTCCTCCCTCAGACCCAGGGTCCAGGCCCAGCCTCTTCCCTCAGACCCAGGGTCCAGGCCCAGCCTCCTCCCTCAGGCCCAGGGATCCAGGCCCAGCCTCCTCCCTCAGACCCAGGAGTCCAGACCTCTGCCTCGTCCCTCAGACCCAGAGTCCAGGCCCAGCCTCCTCCCTCAGACCCAGGGATCCAGGCTCAGCCTCCTCCCTCAGACCCGGGGTCCAGACCTCAGCCCTCTTCTCAGACCCCAGCTCCTCAGTTCCCTCTGTCTTGGGGCCTGTGTTGAATTTAAGGAATGTGAATGGATTTTATTCACTCAACCCCACAAAGCTCAGCCATTTTCCTTCTCTCTCCTGCATCCACTCCAAATCAACACACATCTAAAATATAGAAAAAACTGCTGCACTGAATTGGCCTGGTCCTCTGCTTCCATGGGCCATCTGTAGGTGGGCTGGTTTGCAAAGATTGGCGATGGTGCTCATGTTAAATTGGTTTTTTGTTTTGGTTTTTGGTTTTTTGGTTGGTTTTGTTTTTGGGGTTTTTTTTTTTGTTATTGTTGTTGTTGTTGCTGTTGTTTTTGGTACCAGGGTTTGAACTCAAGGGCATTCCACCACTAAGCCACATCCCCATCCCATATTTGTATTTTATTTAGAGACAGGGTCTCACTGGGTTGCTTAGCCCCTTGCCATTGCTGAGGCTGGCTTTGAACTCGCGATCCTCCTGTCTCAGCCTCCCAAACTACTGGGATTACAAGCATGCGCCACTGAACCCAGCTGAATATTTTTTTAAAGATATTTTTGTTTGTCTGGTCTGGGGATCTAACCCAGGGCCTTGTGCATGCAAGGCAAGCACTCTACCCACTGAGCTATATCCCCAACCCCTTAAATATACATTTTTATAGCTTTATTTTATTTAGTTATGTTTTTTAATGTGGTGCTGAGGATCAAACCCAGGGCCTCACACATGCTAGGCAAGTACTCCACTGCTGAGCCACCACCGCAGCTCCTCATTTTGATTTTTTAAAAAATAATAACATCATTTTTTTAACAGACAGTATAATACAGTATAGTAGTCAAAAGCAGCAGCTTCCAGGACCTGGCTTCTTGGATTTAAATCCCAGCTATTTGTGTGTGTGTGTGTGTGTGTGTGTGTGTGTGTGTGCAATGCTGGGATGGAACCCAGGGTCTCGGGCGTACACCACGTGGCTGCAGCCCACCCCAGCTGATCGCTCTTCCTGCATTACTTCACTGTCCCTCTCCTTCAGCCTTTTTTATGTGTGTGTGTGGGGGGAAGGCGTCCTGGGGATTGAACTCAGTGGCATTCAAACCACTGAGCCACACCCCCAGTCCTATTTTGTATTTTATTTAGAAACAGGGACTCACTGAGTTGCTTAGTGCCTTGCCGTTGCTGAGGCTGACTTTTTAAATAAATAAATAAATAATTTTACAGTAGAATGCATTTTGACCCATTGCACCCAAATGGAGCACACCTTCTCATCCCTCTGGCTGTCCATGGTGCAGAGCCGCCCCAGTGGTGTGATCATAATGCATAGGGGTAGTAATGTCTGTCCCATTCTACTGTCCTTCCCACCCCCACAGCCCCACCCCTCCCCTCACTCCCCTCTGCACAAACCCAAGTTCCTTTATTCTTCCCTACCCCTCTCCCTGAAAGAACGTTCAAGGCTTGCCAGCGGAGCAAAATGCCCAATTATTCAGAAACAGCTCTGCATATTTATAGAGCCAGGGACAGTTTGACAGTTATGACAGTTTAATGGTTGAATGGTTTGACAGTTGGCTGGGGTGCTTTCTGATTGGTGGGTAAGGATCATGTGAGCCAGCAGGGCTAGTCTGATTGGTGGGTAAGGATCATGTGAGCCAGCAGGGCTCACCATTGGACAGCTCTTCTTGGGGGATGGGGAATTTAGTCTTTGGAGGTGGGGGACTCCCAAAACTCCCCCACTATGGATCAGCATCCATTTATCAGAGAGAACAATAGGCCTTTGGTTTTGGGGGACCGGCTTATTTCACTTAGCATGAACTTCTCCAGTTCCATCCATCTACCTGCAAATGCCATAATTTCTTTAAGGCTGAGTGATATTCCATTGTGTATATGTACCACATTTTCTTTATCCATTCATCTGTTGAAGGGCATCTAGGTTGGTTCCATAGTTCAGCTATCGTGAATTGAGCTGCTATAAACATTGATGTGGCTGCGTCCCTATAGCATGCTGATTTTAAGTCCTTTGGGTATAAACTAAGGAGTGGGATAGCTGGGTCAAATGGTGGATCCATTCCAAGTTTTCTGAGATACCTCTATACTGCTTTCCATAGTGGCTGCACCAATTTGTAGTTGAGGCTGGCTTTGAACGCTAGATCCTCCTGCTTCAGCTTCCAGAGCTGCTGGGATTACAGGTGAGCACCACTGTGCCTAGCTTCTCCTTCACCCATGAACTGGGAGAAAGAGTACCTGTCTCACAGGGTTGTGATGAAGACTAAATAAGTTAATATGTAGAAAATTCTGGAACATTGACACTGAATAAGCCTTCAATAGGTGTTGGGTTTTATTATTTATGACTCCTGGTATTTTTCCTGCTCATTCTCTTATGAACTTTCTTTATCAAAAAGTAATTTATCAGGTTGGGGCTGTAGCTCAGTGGTAGAGAGCCTGCCTCACACCGGTGAGGCGCTGGGTTGGATCCTCAGCACCATATGAAAATAAACAAATAAAGGCATTCTATTCATTTACAACTACAAAAAAAATTAAAGTAATTTACCTGTAAATGCCATGATTTTATTCTCTTTTATTGCTGAGTAATATTCCAGTGTGTTCATATGCCACATTTACATTTTTAATCCATTCATGCATTGAATGCTGAATGTTTTCTTTGATATAAGGAGGCTGATTCATAGTGGGATGGAGGAGGGAGCATGGGAGGAATAGACGAACTCTAGATAGGGCAGAGGGGTGGGAGGAGAAGGGAGGGGGCATGGGGTTATTAATGATGATGGAATGTGATGATCATTATTATCCAAAGTGCGGTATGAAGACACGAATTGGTGTGATATATACTGTGTATACAACCAGAGATCCAGAGAAATGAAAAATTATACTCTATATGTGTAATAAGAATTGTAATGCATTCCACTGTCAAATATAATTTTTTTAAAAGTAATTTATTGAAGACCTAGACCTCTGCAGAGCAAGTCACTTTGGAGACAAATATCCAATGAATAAACAGGATGGCTGGGGGGACAGCAAGACCATGACAGTCACTGTCAAGTGGCTGGAGTTGGAGGCTTGGGTCTCTCTTAGAAGTTCCTCCACTCCCCAAGGCTGACCACCAAGGGGAGGCCAAGAGATGGGCCCTGTTCACCACCGTGTTGGAGGTCCAGTTCCGATTCAGGCTCCACCTCTTCCTGACTGTTTGACATTGAGCAATGAACTTCCCCTCTCTGAGCCTCAGTTTTCCAATCTGTAAAACAAAAGTGGGCGTAACAAAGTCTTTTAGTCATTAGGTCAACATTTCCTAAGGCTTCCTCTGGGCCAGGTCCTGTGCAGGTACGTGGGATCCAGCAGTGAGTCAGCCCCAGGCCTGTCCCCAAGAGCCTGAAGTCCCGTGGGGGTCAGGGACATTGATCCAGATGGCCCTGGTCCAGGGTGACTGGAAGGAGGCACAGGCTGTGGGAACCACATGAGAGAGTGACTAAGAGGTGGAGGTGACTAGTGTTCAGGGAAGGAAGAGGTGAGGCCCAGGAAAGGCCGGAAGAACAAGTGGTTGTTGCCTGGAAAATGTGGTGAGAACCTCTAAGAGGGCCCAGCAGAGTGGAGGCCAAGGTCAGGGGCACGCGCTGCTAGGACCCCTGGGCGGTGGAGCGCAGAGAAGTGGGCAGCCCACGCCAGGCAACATGGGAGGCACGGCCGCCTTCAGCCCCCCGGCCCCCCAGCCTCCCCATGACCCCCCGCCACCCTTAACTGCCCCCAGCCACCCTGGCTTTCGATGGCCCTAGGTGTGGTGAGTGTCCCTGAGAGGAGCTGACATGTCAAAGATGGCAGAGTCCAAGCAGGGGGAACCCAAAGATCCCTGTGCTGATTTTTTACTGTAATTTCATGTGCCGATGATAATTTTTTATTCTAATTTGTTATCTATGACAGCAGAATGCATTACAATTCATATTACACATATAGAGCACAATTTTTCATGTCTCTGGTTGTACACAAAGTAGAGTCACACCATTCATGTCTTCATACATGTACTTAGGGCAATGATGACCATCTTATTCCACATCTTTGTCACCCCCATCCCCCTCCCTTCCCCCCCTCCTTTGCCCTATCTAGAGTTCTTCTAATCCTCCATGCTCCCCATCCCAGCCCCGCTATGAATCAGCCTCCTTATATCAGAGAAAACATTCAGCATTTGGTTTTTGGGGACTGGCTAACTTTACTTAGCATTATCTTCTCCAACTCCATCTATTTACCTGCAAATGCCATGATTTTATTTTTTTTAATTGCTGAGTAATATTCCATTGTGTATATATGCCACATTTCTTTATCCATTCATCTACTAAAGGCATCTAGTTGGTTCCACAGTTTAACTATTGTGAATTGTGCTGCTATAAACATTGATGTGGCTGTGTCCCTGTAGTGTGCTGTTTTTAAGTCCTTTGGGTATAGACGGAGGAGAGGGATAGCTGGGTCAAATGGTGGTTCCATTCCCAGTTTCCCAAGGAGTCTCCATAGTGCTTTCCAGATTGGCTGCACCAATTTGCAGTCCCACCAGCAGTGTATGAGTGTACCTTTTCCCCCATATTCTCGCCAACACTTATTGTTGTTTGCATTCTTAATAGCTATAATTCTGACTGGAGTGAGATGAAATCTTAGTTTGGATTTGCATTTCTCTGAGATGTTAATTTTTAACACCTTGAGTTAAATGAGTATTAGAATGAATTACTGTTTCTTTTTACTTTTTTCCTTCTTAAATTTTTAAATGGACAAGTAAAAGTTGGGCATATTTATATTGTAAAACAGGAGATCTTGATAAGAGTCATGTGTCCCTTGTGTGAGGGCGAAATCCAGCTATTTGACACACACACGGCCTCACATGTTGATTCTTATTGTGTCTGTGTGTGGTGAGAACACGGAAGATCTTACTTCTTTTTCTTTTTATTTATTTTTTTACTTTTACTATTGGGGGTGCTCAGGATGGAACCCTGGGGCTAGCATGCTAGGCGAGTGCTCTACCCCCAGCTGCACCCCAGCCTTCGTTCCAGTTTTTAAAGAAATGTGACTACTAGAAACCGTAAGCGTGGGGTGGGGGGCATTATGTGCGTCTTGATTAGTGCTTCTCTGGATGCTGAAGCTTCTCAAATACCAGGTCAAGAACTGAGACTGTCCCATGAGGTGTGGGGAAGCACGGCAGGGCGGTGAGAAGCAGGGATTGGAATCAGGGCCAGGGGGGGGGGCACAGAGACCCTCTGGGGCCCAGCAGGGGAAGCAGAGACCAGGAGCCCCTGGATGGTGGGGGGTCTGAAGAGAGGAGCCAGGAACATGTGGCCAGAGGGGAGTGAGCCCACAGAGAGAGGAGACAGGGGGACAGGGTTACAGCTCCAAGGACTGCGATTAGGTCCCAAGAAGAAGATGCCAAGTGCAGGTGGGACCAGGTGTGAAGGGTCCAGAGAGGATCCTGAATGCCAGTTTGGGCCTTGTGTGAAGGTGATAGGAGCTGAGCGATCTAGGGTGACAGTTAGATGTAGTGCAAGGAAAACGAGGTCACCTGAGGGGCCACACCCTCTGTCCTTGACTAGCACCTGCCTCCAGTTTCCAGACCCAAGTTCAAAGGCACCTCCCCAAATTCTCCCAGATCCCTGCGTAGCCTCCTGCTACCCCACTTCTCACCAAACCCTGTGGCTCCCGAGTCATCTGCATCCCTGCTTCCCTCTCCTCTGTGTCCCTCCCTGAGTGCCCTCATCTCACCAGTGAGCCCTCAGCTGCTCCCGGGCCCTGCCAGCTTCCCACCTCTGCAGCCCCGGAGACCAACTCCACGGGCACACGCTTCCCAGGAAACCTGCAGGAACCTGCAGAAAACAAGCAGCAAGAGTTACGGCCAAGGCGGGGAGGGGGAGAGATGCAGAGAAAACCAGAAAGAGGCAAAGGTTAGAGAGACACAAACCAGGGATGGAGAAGAGAGACAGACATGGAGACACCTGACCACAGCCGGGGGAGAGATGGAGCCAGAGACCCCAAAGGTGGCCACACTTAGAGGACCGGGGCCAGGAGGATCCAGAGTGCTGAAACACCCAGGCAGGACCAGGTGGGCAGTCAAGGACCTGGCCCACTGCCAATCAGACAGGGACAAAGGAGAGCCATTGACACAGCCTCCCGCCCGCCTGCCTGGAAAGAGGTTGAGAAACGGAGCTGCTGGGAGCGTGGCACTGGGTGCAGGGCGGACAAAGCCGGATTGTTTGGGGCCCTTTCCCCACAGTGCCTGGGCCTGCTCCCCAGCCCGCGGCGGGGGCCAGGGCCAGCGAGCGGACACACCCTTTCTCACTGCCGGCTGCTCACACTCTCCTGGGACACAGAGGTCGTCAGCACCCACAGAGGGACTTCTGGGCAGGTGAGTCACCCCAACCCCACTGAACCCAGGCAGCTGGTGCAGGGCTTCAGTGCTCCCCACCCAGGAGTGAGGGTTGCAGGTCCCAGAAGTTCACAGACAGGGTGGGGGACTCCTGAGGCCGGGCCTCCATTTGATTATCTGGGAGGCTGGCATTTGGGCCCTCAGTCAGCTTCTCAAAAACTCAGAAGTCTAAAAAGAAGGAGAACAAATCCACTTTACCTTGCTCTCCAGACTCCAGCCCTCCTCCCTCAGACCTGAGAGTCCTGATTCCCAGCCTCCTCCCTCAGACCCAGGGTCCAGGCCCAGCCTCCCCCCTCAGACCCAGGGGTCCAGGCCCAGCCTCCCCCCTCAGGCCCAGGGGTCCAGGCCCAGCCTCCCCCCTCAGACCCAGGGGTCCAGGCCCAGCCTCCCCCCTCAGGCCCAGGGGTCCAGGCCCAGCCTCCTCCCTCAGACCCAGGATCCAGGCCCAGCCTCCTCCCTCAGACCAGGGGTCCAGGCCCAGCCTCCTCCCTCAGACCAGGGGTCCAGCCCCAGCCTCCTCCCTCAGACCCAGGGTCCAGGCCCAGCCTCCTCCCTCAGACCTAGGGGTCCAGGCCCAGCCTCCTCCCTCAGACCCAGGGGTCCAGGCCCAGCCTCCTCCCTCAGACCCAGGGGTCCAGGCCCAGCCTCCTCCCTCAGACCCAGGGGTCTAGGCCCAGCCTCCCCCCTCAGACCCAGGGGTCCAGGCCCAGCCTCCTCCCTCAGACTGGGGTCCAGGCCCAGCCTCCTCCCTCAGACCCAGGGTCCAGGCCCAGCCTCCTCCCTCAGACCCAGGGTCCAGGCCCAGCCTCCTCCCTAGACCCAGGGGTCCAGGCCCAGCCTCCTCCCTCAGACCTGGGGCCCAGGCCCCCAGTGCACTCTGGGATCAGTACTCCCTTCCTGACAGCTGGGTCAGGGGGTCACCAGGAGCGAGGTGTGGGGCAGAAGGAATGCTTGTGGGTGGCCTGGGTTAGGAGGAAAGGGTGGGGTCAGCCTTTAGGCTCCAGGACGTGGGGAGACAGGGGTTAAAAGGAAGTACCAGGGAGCGTCTGGGGACAGACCCAGCTTCGTCCCAGGAGGCCAGGGAGCCAGGCAGGTCCTGTGCACAGCCCCTGCAGCACCCACGTCCCTGCCTGCTCCCTGTGTGTCTGATTCGGAGACACCCATTCTGCTTTGTGAGTCTCCTCTCCCCACTTCTCTGCCAGGGGCTCCCGGACTCTCGGGGCCTGGCCTCCCTGTCTGCCGGAGTGATAAGCTGCTGTCCTTTCCTCCCACCCAAGAAACCTGTGGCCAGGAGGCCCCAGGCCACCCGCAGGTAAGAACCTACAGGTGTGGGGGTGAGTGACAAGGTCGGCACAGAACAAGCTGCAGAGGGGAAGTCCCAGAGCTGGGAAGAAGGTCCGGGACCCTCTGGCTGAACTCCTGCCTCCAAGGGGCCATCTAGAGCTCACAGAGGCAGAAGGCGCGACTCAGAATCTTTGCGCCTCGGGCCCAGGAGACGTGGCTGTGGATTCTCTCTGGCACCTGCCTTCATGGGACCCTCAGAGGGAAGGCATGGGTTTGGGGAAAGAAGATCAGGAGGCCAGAGGGAAAGGCTAGGTCACGGTCAGGGGAGCAGAGCAGGCAGAGAGGAAGGAGAGGAGGAGGGGGAGGCTGGGCACTAAGGCACCGCTGGCCTCTCCCCCAGGAATGGACTTGAAGAAGACACTGATGGTGGCGCTCACCCTCGCGGCTGCAGGTGGGAGGAAGAAACCTAGGTGGGGGAGGCTGGTGGTGGAGTCTGCCTCCGTGGGGAAGAAGTCGGCAGGGCGGGATGTGCCAAGGCATGGAGGGGGGTGCCTTCAAAATGAGGAAGAGTTAGGAATGGGGTGAGGAGGGGAGAAGGGGGATGGGGAGGACCGGAGTGGGGGGGTGTGGAGGTAGAGTTTAGGGATGAGTTTGGTTTTGAGGATGGGCACAGAGATGGGGAAGGAGTGGGCGGTGGAGAAGGTGAGGAGGAAGATGGACACAGGGCTGGGTTTGGGTGGGGAGTGGCCAGGGCCTTGACTGAGGTCACCTTGGGGGGTCTGCCTGCTGGTGGCCATGCCCAGATTCCTCTCTGACTCAGACCCTTTCTCCCTCAGCCTGGGCAGAGGAGCAGAATAAGTTGGTCCATGGTGGACCCTGTGAGAAGACATCTCACCCCTACCAAGCTGCCCTCTACACCTCGGGCCACCTGCTCTGTGGTGGGGTCCTCATTCACCCGCAATGGGTCCTCACAGCTGCCCACTGCAAAAAACCGTGAGTCTGTGCGCTGCAGAATGAGCTGAAGCAATTAGACCTTCAGGTGTCTCATAGGCTTAGGAGGAGGCAGACCCAAGCCTCCACCTGCCCCTGCACAACCCCCTGCCCCCCACATGACTAAGTACTTAAAGGAGTACTGATCATCCTTGGGAATTCTCAGGGGTTGGTTCCAGGATCCCATAAGGACAGCATAACTCTCAGGTGCTCGAGAATGGTATATTGAGTATTGAATGACGTGGTATTTGCATATAACCTATGCACCTCCTCCTAAATACTTTTTAGATTACTTATAATTCCTGAGACAATGTTTTGTTTTGTTTTAGTGGTGAGGATTGAATCTAGGGACACTTAACCACTGGGCCACATCCCCAGCCCTTTTTATTTTTTATTTTGAGACAGGATCTTGCTTAGGGCCTCCATGAGTTTCTGAGGCTGGCTTTGAACTCAACAATCCCCCTGCCTCAGCCTCCCAAGCCACTGGGATTACAGGCTGAGCCACTGCACCCAGCTAATCCCTAAGACAGTGCCAATGCTATGCAAATAGTGGTTCCACTGTGCTGTTTAGGAAATAATGACAAGAAAAAAAGAGTCTGTACATGATCAGTACAGATCGTTTTCTCCCCCAGTCTAAGGTTGGTCGACTCTGTGGATGTGGCATCCGCAGATCAGAGGACCGACTGTACCAAGCAGTGCCGGGGCAGGAAGCCGGCAGATTTGCTCCTCTCATGAACTTGCCTTCTATTGGGCCCTGAAGGACATGCTGGGGGGTTGGGGTTTAACTCTTAACTACAGTGGGACTCAATAGAGTGAGGTTTACATTTTGGGGAGCACCTAGCCATGTGAAAGAGGACAGGGCAAGAGGAGATTAAGGGAGCCCCAAGTGGGGGCTGTTGCTGTCGCCTGGGGACATAAGATGGTGACTTGGACCAGGGAGGTAGCAGTGAGGATGGAGGGAAATTGGGAGGTATTTTAAGACCAAGGACATGATAGCAAAGGACCAGAGAGAGGAGGGAGGCAGGGCTGATCTCCAGGTGCTTGCCCTGAACAACTGGGAGTCCTGTCATACAGGCCGGGTGCAGGGAGGGGACATCAGACATTTCCTTACAGCCAAGGTGATTTTGAGCTACCTGAAGGTGTTTAAGCAGAGACACTAGGTGGGCCCTTGAAACTCAGGGGAGCACTCAGAGGAGTAGGTAAAATTAAGGCTCCATCCACAAACAGATCGTATTTAAAGACATGAGACTGGACAGGATCATCCAAAGAGCAGTTCTAGACAGGGAAGCATAGAGGGCCCGGGGCTCAGCCCAGGACCTCAGGATCACCAGTTAGATTCCAGCTGCTGTTGCGTTCAGTGCTAAATGCAGACCAGGGTTAAATCACACAGTGAAGAACACAGTTTACACCCCTGTCCTGGAATCCCTGCAGTAGTAGATGAGGAAACTGAGCTCAGATGAGTAGTAAATGACAATTCAGGTATTTGGAAACCAATTGTCAGGACTCCCCGTGTGGGGAATGCAGAATCATGAAGAGTCAGGAACTCCAAGGCCCCCAGGGAGACCCGGGGTCACCCCCAACATCACCATCCACTCATTTGGTACACAGTGACTAAGAATACCACAAAGTGCCAGATTTGAGTTGGTGGTAGAGCTTCAGCCAGGGACACATCAGGGCAGAAATAAGTAGCAAGTCAGATCTTTTTTCTTTTTTTTTTTTTTTAAGAGAGAGAGAGAGAGAGAGAGAGAGAGAGAGAGAGAGAGAGAGAGAGAGAATTTTAATATTTATTTTTTAGTTTTTGGCGGACACAACATCTTTGTTTGTATGTGGTGCTGAGGATCTAACCCCCGGCCGCATGCATGCCAGGCGAGCACACTACTGCTTGAGCCACATCCGCAGCCCCAGCAAGTCAGATCTTTAAGAAACACATCTTCAAAATCCAAGATAATTACGAATTACCATAAGGCTAAAGAAGGAAAAAACAGGGCTCCTACTTTTGATGGGAGAAATCAGGAAAGAGTTTCCATGAGATGTGATTCAAGCTGAGGCATAAAATAGGAGAACTGGTAGCCAAAGGAAGAAGGGGAAAGAGCATTGGAGGCCCAGGAAATGCCAAAATGAAGCCCCTGAAGATCCAACAATCTTGGATCTTCTAAGAGTGACTAGTTCACTGGAGGGCAGGAGGTGGTGGGAGAGAAGGGCGGGAGGTGAGCAGGCGGATCCCAGGGGGTCTCCAAGGCCAGGCTGAGCAGCTTGGACTTTTTTCTGAGGGCAGTGGGGGACTTTTGAGCAAGGGAGGAATTCTTTGATTTGTTTTAAAAATATCTATCAAACATGTATCATGTACCAGATGCTGGTTGAAGCCCTGGGGATCCTGTATCCGAACAGAACAAAAGTCTCTGGGCTAACCTCCTAGGGCCTCACCGTCTACAAACACCACGGCCCTCAGGAGCTAACTAAATAAAAATGAATGGGGAAAAAAAGGCACATTTTGAGCTCTCAATATCCACATGCGGCTGGTGGCCACTGTGCTGGACAGCGTAGGTGGAGAACATGCCATCATGGCGGCAAGCTGTATTGGACGGCAGTGCTACAGGAGGAGGAGACGCAGTAGAGAACATTTAGCAATAAATGCACAGTGGGCGGGTGACAGGTTCTCTGGTGAAAAGGAAAGCAGGGCTGGATATTTGCATTTTCACTGGGCAGCAGGGAAAGCTTTACTGAGAAGGTGACACTTGAAGGAGCTGAGGGAGAGAGCCATGCAGATACCTGTCTTGCTGGCACAAGAAGCAGCTCTTGCAAAGGCCCTGGGGTGGGAGGACCACTGTTGTGTTCAGGGGAAGCCAGTGTGGATGGAAGAGGAGGAGGGGGAGAGGAGGAGATGCTGTCTGTACCATGGAGAGAACTTTGGCCTTCACTCTGCAGGAGGGGGAGTTGCAGGAGGGGGTGTGAGCACAAGAGGAACAGGACTGACTTTCCTTGTTAGAACCCTGTGGCTGCTTTGTGGAGGGTGGACTGTAGAGAGACAAAGGCAGTAAGCAGGCCACTGCGGTGGTCCAGGTAAGAGACGACAGCTCAAACCAAGATGGTAGCGATGGTGGAGGTGAGCGGCTGGATATAACTCACACAGCCAAATGGGCCTCTGGACAGCTTGGATGTGGGGCAGGAAATAGACAGTCACGGATAGCCCCCAGGGTATTCTGGAAGGCTGTGGGAGGAGCAGAGCAGGTGAGCTTCAGATGCAGCCCATGGTGAGACCCAGCCGGCTCCCCTTGCAGAAAGCTTCAAGTCTACCTGGGGAAGCACAACCTCCGGCAGAGGGAGAACTCACAGGAGCAGAGCCCTGTGGTCCGGGCTGTGGCCCACCCTGGCTACAACGCTGCCACCCATGACCAGGACATCATGCTGCTGCGTCTGGAATACCCTGTCAAACTCTCTGAATGGATCCAGCCCCTGCCGCTGGAGAAGAACTGCTTGGCCAACCACACCAGCTGCCACATCCTGGGCTGGGGCAAGACGGCCGATGGTTAGTGAGGGGAGGTGACAGGGGAACAGGCCAGTGGCGATGGGGGAGGTGAGCAAAGGGTGAATGGTCAAAAATGAAGGTGGGTCAGAAGATGAAGGGCATGGGAAGATGGGTTAATGGTGAGGTCTGCTGGGCGCACCGCCGTGAGAGGGATCCTGAGGAGCTGGGCCGGTGGGTGAACAGCCAGTGGGGAAAGTAGACCAGGGGATGAACAGTGGAAAAGATGGGCCGGAAAAGGAAGGGTCAGTGACAAGCGTTGACCACTAGGTTGAGAGGAGTCATTAGAGGAAGGATCCGAGGAAGCACAGGTTCGATGGATCCGTAGGAACCACGGAGGAGGGTCTGGGAGTGAAACACCAATGAACAAGGCGGATTCCCTGATGAAGAGCCAATAGGAACTGAGAGGCAATGGAGGAGGGCGGGGTCAAAAGGAAAGGACCAATGAGGGCTGTGGACCAGGGGATGAAGAGCCAATAAGAAGGGAGAGCCAATGGGGAAGGGCAGGACCCACAGTCAGGTGGTGACTAATCGGATGAACAAATAGGCCAGAAGGGCTGATGAAGGACAGGTGAATGCTCAGGAGGGGGATGAGAGAGGAAGAAAGTCCTAGAGTCCAACCAACTGGAACTGCTGAAGCGGAGATGGGTGGAAGGGAGACAAGTGGAGGCAGAGAAAAGGGAAAGAAAAAGGGAAAGCCTGTAGGGAAAGAGATGTGGGCAGAGATGGCACCTGGGACCGTGGGCCATGGCAGGTGAGGATGATGGGGAAAGCGACCAATCAGGAGGCGGGGACGATGGAACTGGTTCTAAACCAGAGAGGCACACAGGTGAGGGAAAATGGGAAATGGGACCAACAGGTGGCCTTACAGCGGCTGAGGATGCTGGGGAGGACGGGGAGGGGCGTCCAGCAAGCCCGCCCTCTCTCGTGGCAGGCGACTTCCCCGACACCATCCAGTGTGCATACATCCACCTGGTGCCGCCCGAGGACTGCGAGCGGGCCTATCCGGGCCAGATCACCCCCAACATGGTGTGCGCAGGCGACGAGAAGTACGGGAAGGATTCCTGCCAGGTGAGGCCACCGCGACCTGCCAGTTCCACAACCGAGGACAGAGACACAAACACAGCCAGAGACAAGAAGAGAGACCAAAACAGAGCTGTAGGGAGCCTGAGAGACGGGCTGGGGGGGAGCTGGGACAGGCAGATAGTCGTCAGAAGCAGGAAATGCAGAGAGAAGGACGGAGAGGGATCCAGACAGAGAAGACACACGGAGGAGGCAGGTGGAGTACAGAGCTGCTCTGCCTCTCACGTGGCGCCCAACGGGAGCTCTGCTTGGAAATGACCATGCTCTGGAGCAGGGTGACTCAGCTGGCGTCTCCGTCTTTCTCTCTCCGAGTCATCCATTCCATCTCTGAGTACCTCTAACTCTGCTCCATGTGAGCCTCGGCTGTCCGTCCCCCCCTTCCAGGTTCCTGCACCTGACTTTCTCCCTCTTTCCCACAGGGTGATTCTGGGGGTCCGCTGGTATGTGGAAACCGCCTGCGAGGCCTTGTGTCCTGGGGTAACGTCCCATGTGGATCAAAGGAGAAGCCAGGAGTCTACACCGACGTCTGCAGATATACCCACTGGATCCGAAAAACCATTCAAGCCAAGTGACCCTGACGTGTGATATCCCCAACTCTTGACCTCTGACCCTACTGGCTGGCTCCAGAATTTCTCTTCCCCTGACCTTGCCTTCCTTGCCCACCTGCCTGGTTGTGACCCTTGACGCTTCATAAAGGCAGTGATGCAAGAGCACCAATCCTCCCTGATTTGACCCCAGCTCCTCCCTTGCTCCACTGGGGTGGGAGAGCGAGGACAGGGCTGCAGTCTTCCCCCACTACTAAGAGCACCCAGACCCTCTAGGCCACTCTCCCTGCCTGGGCTTGTCCTTCCTGCAGACAGAATGCTGGTCCAATACTGGCAGATACTGAGCTGGAGTGCCGGTTTGCTATCCTCGGGCAGAACCTTCCTTTACAGAGTACATTAAACAGTATATTCCTCATGGGACGGGGCTACTGGGACGATGTGAGGTTACAAGCACGTGAAATACATAGAACAGTGCCTGGCCCGGCATGCGCCCAATAAAGGATGAATTTTATTACTAAGGTGCTTTTTTCTTTTATTCCACGTCTGCCTCTTGGAAGCCCAGATTTTCTCATTTTTCCTTTACAGTCCAATTTCATTTCAGCCCCTCCAGGAAGCTACCCTTGACTCATTCACCTTGCATTAGCCCTCAGGGATGGCTCTGTCTCTCCTAATCCCCTTGTAGCAGCAAAAGGGGGATGAGAGAGGGTTAGGAGACCACTGTGTGTGAGTGGGAGTGGTGGAGGGTAACATGGGAGAGGATGGCAGAGGCCAGATCTCAAAGGACCTCAGACGCCAGCTTGAGAAGCTGGGACTTTCCCTAAGGGTAATGGGGAGCCATAGAAGGGTTGTGAGCAAGAGCAGCACTGGGGCCATATGCAGGATGGATCTGAGGGGAGAGACTGGAGCCAGGGGGCAGGGAGGAGTTGGGATAATGGTGCAGGGAGAGAGGATGAGGCTCAGCTGGGGCTGGGACTGGCAGGTCTGGATGTGAGTTTGCCACAAGTAAAAGGGAGGGTGCCTGGGGGCTTCATAAGAGAACTGCAGACAAGCACGTGGGGGAGAGACCTGAGGACCACCCTGCATGGTGGAGGCTGGGGCTTGAGGTGGAAGTGGGTAACGTGGCGGGAAATGAAGGTCAGTGGAAGAGGATGCCGTTGAGTGTCAGCAGAAGAACTTGGACTTGATGCTGAGGGCTCAGAGGAAAGAGTCAAGGGAAGATCTGGGTCTTAGAAAGACTTTAAGATCTTTGCCTTAAGACTCAAAGAACCAGTCAGGCATAGTGGCACACACACACCTATAATCCCAGCTTCTTGGGTGACAGAGGCAGGAAAATCACAAGTTCAAGGCCAGCCTGGGCAACTTAGCAGGGTCTCAAGATAAAATGAAAAGGGCCAGGGGTGTGGCTCTGTGGTAGAGCACTTGCCTATCATGCATGAGACCCTGGGTCCCATCCCCACCACTACGCATGCATGCACATACACACACGCACACACACGCATGAACCAAAGAACCATGACATTTCATCCAGGGGCCAAATGAAAGTGCTGACTGCAGTGAGCAGACGGAACAGGAAGCCCTGGGCATGGCCCCAGCCACCTCCACCCACCCCTGACCCCCACCAGGAGTTATGAGTTATTAGTAACTCCCAGGGTCACCAGGAGGAACCCACTCGATGACTGCCCAGACCACAGTTGTCGCACACCAGCCTTGGCTGTGTGTAGGGGCTCTGCACCTTTGAGCACAGGAGGGGACTGACTGACACTGCCGTTCTGACTGGGCTCTGCGACCTATGTGTCCTTCTTGCTGGCTCTGCCTATGATCCCCACACAGCCCCTGAGATGCATGTGACTTTCCAAGCTGTCAATCAATCTGCTGACCACAAGACATCACCAAGCAACCCCCTGAAAGCCAGTCCCTTGCCTTATTTGGGTTGAACTTTCTCAAATGCCTTCCCCTGAATAAATAGGATGGTGTCAGGCGTGGTCTCTCTTTTCGCCTACCTCTCTTGCCTCCTTTGTGGAAGCTGAGGTGGAGGAGCCATCACAGAACCCCCAAAAAGGTGTTCCTGTCTTTGTGTGGTTATTTAGTATCCAGCCCAATTCACCTGGAGTGACCCTGATTCAGCCGAGTGTCATGGCACAAAGTCAACCTCAGTTAATGGAGAGGGAAGCTTCTTCCTAAACGGATAATGAGAACACTGACCATCTCCATGACCACAATAAGTAGCACATGCCAGGCACTGTTCTAAGGTACTGTTATTGCTGGGTTTCGGTTCACAACTAAAAGGCTCAGGGGTCACTGTAGTTAAACTGGGCTAACTGGGCTGCACGAAATAACCACACAAGAGACACAAATACCTTTTTCTCTGGGGTAGCTGTGACAGCTCCTCTGACCTTAAGGGTCCACAGGAAGAGAGGGCGAGAGCACGCGCTGACCCCTTTTATTGAGGAGAAGCTATTCAAATGAGGCAAGGGGTCAGGTTTCAGGGGCTGAGTCTATCTTCATGATGTCCACTGTCAGCAGGTTGACTGACACCTGGGTAGGCTACACCCAAGGGCACAGTAAGAGAAGGGGACACACACAAGGCACTTCCATGGAAGATTCTATCCTAAACAGGGCAAGGGGTTATATTACCAAGGAACAGGTGACATAGCTTCACCCAAGGGGCTGTAGCAAGACACACCCATGCACGAGACACCGACCCTCGCACCCAAGAAGGGTGCCACATCTCTGCGACTGAGAGCCTCAGCACCCAGCCAGGGAGTGTGACTCAGTCATGTACAAGGTTGGTCTCCCCCACGTTATCATTCCCATTTACAGTTGGGGAAACCAAGGCACAGAGAGGGTCCGTGGCGCAGCCAAAGTTTCACAACTGGTGGGTGGCCAGGCCAGCATTTAGATGCCAAGGGACTGTTGCCATGGGGTGGGCTCCTAACTGCTCTTCTACACTTAAGTTTTCTTTTAATGCTGGTATGTATTAGAATCAAGTGGAGGGGCTGGGGATGTGGCTCAAGCGGTAGCGCGCTCGCCTCGCATGCGTGCGGCCCGGGTTCGATCCTCAGCACCACATACCAACAAAGATGTTGTGTCCGCCGAGAACTAAAAAATAAATATTAAAAAAAAAATTAAAAAAAAAAGAATCAAGTGGAGAAGCCTTTAAAGCCCACCCTTTTGCATGAATTATTTTGAAGCAGAACCTCTTGCATTTGGCATTTAAGATACTTTCTTTTTTGTCTAAGAGAGTTTTCTTTCTATAGAGATAGCCTTACAACTTCAGCTTAAAATGTGTAATTCACTGATTTGTGATTTTTAAGTTGTCAACTTACATCCAATATTGGGATATTTGGAAGGATGCACTGTTCATTGTATTTATAAATGCAATACAATTAGATGCACAAACTTACTCAAATGCTTGATATTGGGTCTAAAAATTAAGGACTTTTGGAAGACATCGAATGTGTAGGTTTTAGAAATGTGGTTTAAGATGTTTAAAGGCTTTTAATTAGTTTATAAATGGGAACAAGCAGTATTGTAAAGACTCCATAAAAGTGACTGTTAAGATAAATATAGAATTAAAAGTTTTGCAAACTGAACTTAAAAGACCACAGAAATGGGGGGGGGGGAAACACCCAGAGAAGTGGGTCGCTGGTTGTGCATGAAATATCAATGCCCATAACAAAATAAACCTCAGCATAGGTGTTCGTAGCTTCAGGTTTTTTCCCCCTGTGCACTACTTCCAGCCTCGGGGCTCTAAAACCTCTCAGGTGCAGAAGCCAGGTGCCTGCCCTCGGGGGTGAGAGCCCAGGGAGGACTGCATATCTCAGGTCATTTTGCTCAGGACAGATCTGAGTCTGGCACATGGCAGATGACTGTTTTGACTCTTACCTCCCAGTGCAGGCAGGAATCTGTTCATGGAGTTGGGGGCAGACATAAAGAGGTCAGGAGGGGTGGCCCCACATGCCAGGACTGGGCAGGGAGAAACCGCAGTTCAGGCTCCCCACCCAGTGCCCCATTTCCTGAAGGGCCAAGAGCCACCCGCCCCCTATCCTGGCTCTTGGCCTCTTTTCCAATCCATAGGCAGCCTTGCTCAACTCTGTCACCATCCGGGCCAAGGCACCTGCGGGGTGCCCCAGGCTGAGTCCCTGTCTTTTTCTGCCCCATGGCCTGGGCCCCAGGGAGAGGGGCAGAATGGGGCTGAGGGGTTCCTCTGCTCAGTGGCCTGGGTCTCCCCTGCCCAAAACCCAAGATGAGGGAGACAGACGCATGAAGATACAGAGAGACCAACACCCCACCAGTGACACAGAGAGAAGAAAGGAGACAGACAGATCCAGAAGAATCAGTCCCAGAGAAAAGAGGATGAGATGGAGAAGGAAAGATACAAAGGGAGACACAGGTGCAGGCCACGGAAAGGGCCCCAGGAGCAGCAGGTGATGGATCCTTCATCATCTTGACCATAGTCACGTTTTGTGCGTGTGGGTGTGAAATCTCATCCAGTTGCACACTTCAAATATGCACGGTGGCCTGCTTTTCAGTTATGCTGCCAAAGAGCTGGAATGTAACAAAACAGAAGGAAATCGGGGAAAATAAAGGTTTGAGGATTCTAAGGCAGATTTGACAAGCAGAGCATTCAGACCTTTGCAAAAGACAGAATCACAGAGAACAGCAAGACACAGGGACACGGAATGACAGGGACACGGAGACACAAGAGATCCTAAGACGGGCGTGGCGGTTAGGGGGAGAGAGACTGACTTGGCGGGAGACCAAATATCTGGAGGCAAAACTTCAGAGGCGGGAGAGGGAAGAGTCTGGAGAAAGGACTGGAAGAGAAGCGCGGGTCGCGGGGTGCGGGGCCGCTGAGCGCGTGAAAGCCTCCAGCCAAGCAGGGCGACCGGAGCCCAGGGCAGCGGCGGCTGGGGAGCGGCCGGCGACCTCCGAGACCCTCCCCATCCCCGGGCCAGGGCGGAGGGCGTGGCCTCGGGATGGGTGTGGGGGGCTCCGGAGGCGGAGGTGAGGGGAGGCAGGAGGAGCGGCGGCGGGGCAGATCGGCCGGCGCCTCACTACCGGGGAATGCGCCCCAGGGACCAGTGGGTGGTTATAACCCAGCACTGCGCCCGGGCCGGGAGGAGGAGGAGGCGGCAGGAGGCAGCGCGGCGGAGACGTCTGCGGCTGAGCTGGGAGCAGGTCCCCCACCCACTGCCCGGGGACGCGGGGAAGCGCGGCAGGTGAGGCCTGGAGGGGACGGAGAAGCGACCCCGCGTGTGGCTCTGATCTTGAAGGCACCTTCTTTCTCTCTGTCCTCCCTCCTCGCGGAGACATCCTCTGCCCTGTTCTCTGGGTCTCATCTTGGCTCTGATGGTGGGGCAATGTCCTCCTGGTCCCTCAGTGCCCAGAAATAGGGTAGGAAAGGGAGGGAAAGTGGGTTAAGGGCTCCCAGAGTCACTGGGCCTCCCCATCCTCTGGCCCCATCAGGTGCAGAGGCCATGGCTACAGCAGGACCTCCCTGGATGTGGACTCTGGGTACCCTGATCTCAGCCCTGATTCTAAGTATCACAGGTAAACAGGACCCCCATGTGTGTGCATGGGACTCTGGGTGGCTGTGTGACACTGGGGAGCTTGTCCCCGGGGACTGTGTGAGACCATCTGTGGCTCCAGGACTGGGCGAGTGTGAGTCTGTATCTGTATGTGTGGCTGCATGGGGCACACACCCAGGTGCCTGTGCCTGGTGACTTATTGCATATCAGGTGACTGGCAGCCACACTTGACCTTTGAGGCTGTGTGTGTGTGTGCGCGCATGCACGTGTACACTTAAGTCTGTGGTTGGCTCTACTACTGTGGGTGAATATATGTGGTGCAGAATGCTCTGTATGTTCAGCCATGTATGGCTACTTGACTTTGTATGACCGTAGGGTCCTAGGGTTCTTGTTACCGTGAACTTTCCCCCCGTGTTGTGAGATTGTGTACCATCAAAGTGGCAGTCACCAAAAATGTGTGACCATATGCTTACAGGTAGCCATTTGTGTGGTTGTGTCTGGATATTTGCATTTGTGACCTCGTGCTGGTTGTGGCCACGGGGGTGACTGTGTGTTTGTGTGAGGCTATGCATATACTGCTGCTGTATTTGTGATGGTGCAGCTGTGTGTGTGTGTATGTAGGGGGGGTGCAGAAGCCACTGTCACTGGGCAAAGGTGGCTGCGGGAAGGTGAATGTAGGTAAGTGACTTGGACATGCAAACATCCACTGAGTACAACCTTGTCACCATGTCAGCGTGCCTGTGCATGAAGTGTGTGTGGGAGTCTCCAATCCAACCACAGTGGCAACTATGCATGCCACCTACAGGTTAGGTGGCTGGGTGAGATCCTGCTAGTCTGCCCCCGTGTGTGTGCATGGGGACAGTGTGCCACCTGACAACTGTACTCAGCAGTGCCTGAGGAGACCATGGTATCTCTCTGTGCAGTTACGCGTGTGCACGACTGTGACAGTGGCTGTGTGCGTGTTTCTTGGAGTATGCTTGTGAATGCAGGCAATGCCGAGGCCTCCCTTCTCCCATGAATCAGTGACACAGCAGGTGTCAGTGTTGTCCGTGGGTCTGTGAGTGGTGGGAGAGAACTGTAGGAGGGTTCAGAAGGCACAATTTTGTCTGAGAATTCAGAAAGCCGGCCCTCTCCCCGGGCGCGGTGTTGCACGCCTATAATCCCTGCAACTTTGGGAGGCTAAGGCAGGAGGATCACAAGTTCAAAGTTAGCCTCTGCAATTTAGTAAGGCCTTACCAACTTAGAGAGACCCTGCCTTAAAATAAAATAAAAATAAAAAGGGTTGGGGATGTAGTTCAGTGGTAAATTTCCCCTAGGTTAAATCCCCTGTACCAAAAAGAGTAAAAGAAAAAGAAGTCCAGCCCTCTCTACCCCACACTTGTGGCCCTTTTCCTGTCCTGCTCTAGCTCCGCCCACTTCTTCCAACTCCACCCCTTTTTCTCGAGGCCAGGCTACCTAGTCAGAGCCCAGGGCTGTGACCCCTTCTCAGGCTCCGCCTCTATGGCCCACCCCTTTCAGCCTGGTTCCGCCCCCTGGGTTGTAGGCAGCTTCTAGAGCCCAGCTGGAGCTGGGCACAACACGTGGCACAACACAGTAATCCCAGAGGCTCAGGAGGCTGAGGCAGGAGGCTTGCAAGTTCAAACCCGCCTCACCAACATAGCAAGGCCCTAGGTAATTTAGTGAGATCCTGTCTCAAAATAAAAAATAAAAAGGGCTGGGGATGTGGCTCAGTGGTGAAGTGCTCCTGGGTACAAACAAACAAACAAACAAAAAAATAGAGCCCAGGCCCCACATCTTCTTCCAAAGTCAGGGCTTCTATTAGGATCCACTGTCCCATGTTACCCTGACCTGGTCTCTGCCTAAGTCGGTACCTCTCTCATGCCAGACTCTACTGCCTTCAGACTCTACTGCCAGATGCTGAGCCTGACCCACTTGTTGAGACCAGGTCCCCTCCCAATAGCCCAGGTCTCGGCCCCTAAGACAAGATTTTGCCCTTGAGGTTGTCCAGGGCTCCTGAACCCAATTTTACCCTCCTCTGATCTCACCCACTGAGCTCTAGCCAATCCTCAGAATCTTTGAGGTCCAGAGTTGGGCAAGTCCAGGACCCAAGCCCCAGCTCTGTCCCCGTGTCTGAGCCACTTAGGTCCATTCCTGTGGCCCTGCCCCTGCCCCTAAAGCCCCAGCCCCTCAACATAATCTCTGAGGTCAGACATCCCCTGGCCGTCCAGCCTCTGGAGGCTAAGCCCCATCTTCTGCATCTAAGCTCCAGCCCACACCCACGCCCCACGCCTGAGCCCCGCTTCCCCCCATCTTCTGCCCACAGAGCCCATTCTTGCAAATAATGTTTCCTGTGACAACCCCCCTACCGCCGAGTCCTCTGGGAGCAACCAGTTCCTCCAAGCGGAGGACGGGGAGGACTCCCGGTCAGGTGACAGCAGCAGCCGCATAGTGAATGGGTCAGACTGCGAGAAGGACACTCAGCCCTGGCAGGGCGCGCTGCTGCTGGGGCCCAACAAGCTCTACTGCGGGGCCGTGCTGGTGAACCCGCAGTGGCTGCTCACCGCTGCCCACTGCAGGAAGCCGTGAGTGGGGCTGGACCCGGGGCTGGACGGGAGGAAGGGCAGGGAGGTGAGGGGAAGGGAGCGGGTCAGGGAGCAGGTGGAGGCAGAGTTGGGGACAGGATAAAAGAGCTGGGGAGAACAGGGTGGGGTGTGTGTTGCAGATGTGTTGGATTTGGAGCTAGGGGTGTGTGTGTAATGGTTTGGGATAGAGAGGGGGATTAGAATTGGCTTTTAATTTAGGGCGGGGTTGGGGTTGAGAATGAAGATGAAGCTGGGCTGGGAGCAAAGGCGGGGTTGGGATTGGAAATAGAAGTAGTTTGAAGATGGAATCCGGGTTAGAGTTGGAAAAGGGATTGCAGATGGCTGGATTTGGAGTTGGGTGGTTGAGTTTGGGTTTGGGAATGCAAGTGTGGATGAATTGGGGATGGGTAAAGGATTAGGGCTGGGTTTGGGGTTGGAGATGGATCGCCTTTAGGATCGGCTAATACACTGATGGTCTGGGAGGGAGATGGAATTAAAGTCGGCTCTGGAACTGGGGGTCAGGTAGGTACGGGGATTCGGTGGGAATGGAGATGGCTCTGAGGTGGGTGTGGATGTGGAATAGGGGTAGCCTTGAGGGTACAGTTGGGATGAGAGTACAGGGTTGGGGACACGGGATTTGGGGTTGGGAATGCACACTGATGGCTTCTGGGTGGGGAAAGGCTCAGGACTGGGGCTGGGACAGGAATAGGTTTGGAGCTGTGGGCGGGAGGTGGGCCCGCGGTTGGAGACAGATGGAGCTGGGCATGGGGTTGGTGCTGGGGTTGAGGATGCGGTGGAGCAGGATTAGGAATGGTTTGGGGTTAGGACTGGCATTGGATGTGGGGTATGGATCACGGCTGGTGATGACCTGCACCGTCCTGCTCAGAGTCTACAGAGTTCGTCTCGGCCACCATTCCATGTCCCCGGTCTATGAATCTGGGCAGCAGATGTTCCAGGGAATCAAGTCCATCCCCCACCCTGGCTACTCCCACCCTGGCCACTCCAACGATCTTATGCTCATCAAACTAAACCGAAAGATCCGTAGCACGAATGCAGTCAAGCCCATCAAAATAGCCTCCACCTGCCCGTCCGCCGGCACCAGGTGCATGGTGTCCGGCTGGGGAACCACCAGCAACAAACAACGTGAGTGAGGCTTCCTCCTGACTCCTGTCCGTCTTCCCCTCAGTGTCTTTCTCTGCCTCTCACTGCCTTCCTGTTTGACAGATACCTTCCCCAAGGTCCTCCAGTGCCTGAACATCACCGTGCTCAGTGACGAGAGGTGCCAGAAGGCCTACCCGAGAGAGATAGACGAAACCATGTTCTGTGCCGGCGACGAGGCGGGCAGAGACTCCTGCCAGGTGAGGACCAGAGGCTTCTCCCTGTATTCGCAGGTACACAGAGTGCCATTTACACAGGCTCCTCCGTGGAGCAGGCTCCCAAAGCCCCTGCAGCCCTGGGAGGACGTTTGTTTCCTTGGTGCTTTGGTGGTCAGTGAGCTGTGGACCTCAGGCAGCCCTACGGCCCCTCCCACGGCTGCACGGGGACCCCGGGTTACACAGGCCTGGTGATCACACCCCTGTCCCTGTCTCCTAGACCAAACTGTCCCCACTGAACCCTGTATGCATCTGGATGTGGGGTGGGATGGGGGATCAGATTCGGGGTGGGGGGACTTTTACCAGAGAAAGAAAGCACATCTAGTTGGAATTCAGCATTTCCAACCACGGAACCCTTTAGTAGCCAGGCTTCTATTCTGTTTTTCCAGACCTCGGGGCGTGTGGTCTGAGTGTGGCCACAAAATGCTACGAGCCAGAAATAATAACAAACTATGTGACTCGTGCTAATAGTATAATAGCCACAGCAGCTGACTAATCAGCGTCTTAAGTTGTTTACTCGCATCCACGAATTCACTCACGTAGCCATTATCATCAGGCTTATTTTATGGACAAGCAGCCAAGGATCAGAGCAGTTAACTAACGGCCTCTCCAAAAGATCCACGCGGGGATCTCAATGAAAATCCACGAGCAGCCAAAGCACCGGCAAGTGGAACTTGCAGGTGTCCAGGCTGGCTCTGCCCAACACTGTCCCTCCCTGCCAGACTTCAGGCGCCTTCCTAGCCCACACCAGGACTGTCTGGTCATTCAGATTTTGCATAAGCACATATAGGAAATGACAGGGAAGATCAGTGAATGTCGTCACAAGAGGCAATCACAGGGAAGTGCGGGGGGTTAATTCAGATGGGCGACACAAATGAGTCCAAGGGAGTGGTGCTCTGGCGGGGTGACTGTCCCCCAGGGAACATGTGGCAACGCCTGGAGACATTTTTCGTTGTCACAACTGCGTGGAGGAAGCATGTCACTGGCATCGAGTGGGCGGAGCGGAGGCCGCTGCTGAGTGTCCTCCCGCTCAGGCCAGCCCACAGCGTGGAGTTAAGGCAGCCCGCACATGGCCAGTGCCTGGGTCAGGAAGCCCTGGCCCAGAGGTGGGGAGCTGTGCTTTTGCAGAAGTGAAATCTAGGCACAGTATGGATTGGTGTCAAGGACGAGCAAGGAGGGAGGCGTGTTGGGCAGGAGACGTCAGGCTTGCAAAGGCTGGCAAGGGGAGTGACCCAGAGACACGTGGGGGAGATGGGACACAGACAGGGTGCTGTGAGGACAGTCCCAACCCTGGGGAATGAAGATGTAGGGGTGTTGGGGAGAGGGGAGAATGGGGTTTCTAAAAGCTGGACTTGGGGAGAAACATTACTAACCTCCCCCTGGCCGGTTGGAGCTTTTACCTGGGTCTCCATCTCCGTCTCGGGTGCCCTCATCTCGACTTTCCGCCTGTGCTCGTCCGTCCGTCTCTTGCCCCGCTCTTCGCATCTGCACATGGCTCTGGGGCTCTCGTGTCCCCCTCCCGACACCTCTCCCATCTCTGCCTCCCTTTCTGCCCCACAGGGTGATTCTGGGGGACCTGTGGTCTGCGACGGCGTCCTGCAGGGGCTGGTGTCCTGGGGAGATTACCCCTGTGCCCAGCCCGACAGGCCTGGCGTCTACACCAGACTCTGCAAGTTCACCAAATGGATTGAGGACACCATCAAGTGCAACTCCTGAGCCACCCGGGATGGGGGCCTCCCCCACCTGCTGCAGGAACCCCGCGCTTCCTCCCAAACCCTTTTCCTTCCTCGAAGTGCTGATGCTGTGACCCTCTCCAGCCCCCACCCCTCTGTCCCCTGGGATCAGTGTCCCCCTCACCCAACAGGGAACCGGTCCTGTCTTTCTGGGGACCATTCCCAGCACCACCAAGGCTGACACTGCTGCTCAGTCTCCCAGCGCTTTCATCCCCAAGCCGGGGTCCATCCGCCTCTGCAGCCGTGACCCAAATTTAGTCCCCGAAATAAAACATCTGAGGAGAAGTGGCATTTCCGTGCATCTGGGCAGCTGGGGACAAGTTCTCCCTCAGCTGCTGAGTGTGCTCTATGAGGTCATCTGCCTGCCAGACAGAGTCACCCAAGCTACTGCTCATCCGTTTCACAAATATCCATCTAGTGACTGCTTTTGGCCAGAACTTGTTCCAGGTGCTGGGGGCTGGGGACACAGCTACAGGAAAAAAAAAAAATCCTACCTCACAGAGTTTCCAGTAGCAGAAATAAAAGGATGGGTAAATACATACATCCATCAGCAATAGTTACCTGAGCAACGTAATCACGATGAGAGCAGAGCGCAAGGAAGGAGATGGGCGTGTTGGGGACACTCCATGGGGGAGGGGGAGGTCTCCCAAATATGTCCTCATCCTAATTTCCGGAACCTATGAATGACACCCGATTCCCCAACTTTTTCACTTTACAGTGGTTTAAAACCAACATGCATTTGATAGAACTCATACCTCAAATTTTGGATTTGGGTCCTCCCCAGGCTGGCAGTGTGACCTTGAGTGCTCCCAAGGCTCCCGTGCTGCAGCCTGGGGCCCCCTCTGAAGGTGCTGTTGGGAGGCTGGGACCTGGAGCAGGCAGGGTCTGGTGGAAGGCAGTGGGATGTGTCCTTGAAGGGGACACTGGAATGTGCCCCTCCTGTCCCTCAGTTTCCTCCTGCATGATGCTGTGCCTCCCCATAGGCCCAGAAGTGTCGGGGCCAACAAAACATGAGCCACAATAAACTTTTCCTCTTTTTAAGCTGTTTCTCTGGTATTTTGTCACAGCAACAGAAAGCCGACTAATACAGGGGTACTGTCTTGTGATGTCCGGCGGCAGCAGCTAGCCACAGCTCACCCCGGCCATGGAATCTGAGGAGGAACAACCCTAGCCCTTTGGTGTGACGGAGCGATGGTGTCTGATAGGCTAGGTATATTAGGTGCATTTTTTATTCATGACATTTTCAATGTGCAAAGGGTTTATTGGGCCGCAACCCCATGGGAAATCGAGCAGCATCTGTACAGCTAAAGGACATTGCAGATGTGGGCCTGGGAGGGGCCTGAGAGGGGGAGATGGTCCTGGGTTATCCTGGGGGAGCGGGGCGGGGCCTGGGAAGGGGGTGGGATCTAGAAGGCGGTGAGCACGGGATTGGATCCTGCTGGAGCCCCCGGGAGGAGCCAGCCCTGCCCAGGCCTTGATTTCTGCCCAGTGGGACCCATTTTGGACTTCTGACCTCCAGGGCTGTAGAAAGGTAAATCTGTGTTGTTTTAAGCCCCTACGTCCGTGGGGACTTGTCACAGCAGCCACAGGAAGCTCCTACGAGGGGCCTCTCTGAGATGGGGCACTTGAGCTGTGACCCGCAGGTTGAAAAGGAACGTCCAGGGCAGTGGCATTCCACACAGAGAGAAGGACAAATGAAAGACCGGACACCGGGGCAGGCTGGCTTTTCCAGGAACTGAAAGCCCCCGGACCCGGCTGCCTGCTTGCTCCTTTTCCCTAAGAGGAGGGAACATGGGCCATCTTTGAACCTAGAGGTGACAAAATCTGGTTCATGGTCCAAGAAGATCATTCTGACTCTTGGTTTAGAGAAAAAAAAATGATAAAGCGTATTGGCCAGGGTAGAAAAGGGAGGTGGGTCATTAAAAGAATATTCATGAATTTAAATTGGAAAAGGGTGGGCAGGGCGGCCACTGGCCAGAGGAAGGTGGCTCTTCTCCTCCAGGATCTTTCTGTCCAGGTCTTGCTCCCCTCCCTTCCCCACTGGGCATCCTGCCCCTCACCATGTCGGCTGTACCAGCCTGGCACAGCAGCTCCCGCCTCCCCTGTAAATGACTCCAGCTCTTGGTCTGTCTTAGTTCCCAGCCCTGGACAGAGAACGTACGGTGGTTGTCTTTGGTGGTTGTCTTTGGGTTAGATGCTGACCCCGAAAGGTGGGGCCACAAGACCACAAGGATCCCCTAATCACCCTTCACCAATAGCAATGGGCAGGAGAGGGATCCCCAGAATGTGAGCATGGTAGTCAAGGAAATGGACATCACCTCAAGAGACAGGTATTTGAGTCTTCAGAGAAAAGCCTTATACTCTTTCTGGAACTCAGTTTCTCCCCCCATAAACTGAGAGGATTGGAATGTAATGAGTTCCATGTGCCAATGGAGTTCCACAGAGAGAGTCAGTCTTTCCAGGGATGTCTTGGAAATCAAACACTTTAGAAAGTACATCATGGAATCCTATCAGCAACAAAGCACCCAACTAAAATGGATTGACTAATAAGGTCATTTATTATAACCCCCCTACCTTCCGTAAGCTTATATGCTAGCAGAGAGAAATCATGTCAGCTTTCTCCTTCAAGGTTTGCAATCTTCATAGTTGAAAAAATGGCTGCCACAGCTCCAGGCATCACAACCTCAATAACAAAAGGCAGGAAGAAAAGGTCCTCCTGGGAGAGTTCTTTCCTTTAAGAAAGAAAATCTCTCCCCAGATCATCCCCTCCCCAACTTATCCGTGGGTCCCAATGGGTACTCACTGGGGAGGGTCTCAATGCCCCAGTTCTAAGTTGAAGAGAAGCTGGTAAAATTAGTTTCTGGCACTTTTCTGTCATGGGATGTCATCTTTGAAAAAAAGGAAAATGGAGAAAAGTGGCTTTTAGGGAGGCTGTGGTCCCAGATGCTTGGGAGGAGGCAGGAGGATAGAGCTTGAGAGTTTGAGGCCAGCCTGGGGAAAAAAAATGATCTCCATTAAAAAAGGAGGAGGAGGAGAGGGAGGAGGAGAAAGGAAGGGAAGGAAGGAGGAAGGAAAAGAAAGAAAAGGAAAAGGAAATGTTAAAAAAAAAAAAAAAACAACTAATGGTTGCTGTCATCATCCACATCCACCCCCCTGTGCCCAGCCATTTACAAGTTCTCACATCAACAAAGTTGTGCTGCCAGTGTCGGGGACGCTGACCTGGCCCGTGAGCCATCTTTCTCTCTAGGTGTCACCAACCTAGCAATTACCATCCAGTGTCTGCGGCAGACTTGAACTCGGCCCAGTCCAGCTGCTCTCCAAGCAAGAGTAAGACCAGTGGTGCGCGGCAACAATAGGGGCGAAGAGCACCGATGGGATTCCCGGTGACAGGGTGACTCAAATTTGGAACAGCAAAACTACAAAATGAAGACAAGAGCAGACTGTAGCTAAGGGGCCATCTCTAGTGACAAGCAAAAGAGTCACACGAAGTCCAGGCAAGGGCAGCTCCAGGCAGGACCGGTCAGGGCTCCAGTCCCACCTGTCTACTCCTCCTGAGGTCATCAACCTCAACATCAGTGACTCTGCATTGGGGTCTCTCTCTGAGACGTGGCTCTCTTCCAGAAACCCCCCCCACCCCCCCCCACCCCCACCCTGACATCTGGGCTTGGAACATACAGAAAAAACTTCTCCAGTGACCGGGATACCACTTTTGGCTTCTATGCTGTTTCAGAAGGCATGATCCTCTGTGTCAGCAGAGGGGAAATGAAGTTTCTAGAAACTGAAAGCTGAACTGAGGCATTGTGCAGATTTTTCTAGGAAGTCTTGACTTTCTCTTCCTGAATGAGCATGTGTTTTCCAACACAGAAGCTGGTTCCAGAACTAGGAGTGGACAGATATCTGTAAATGGCTCCTATTGAGGGTGGAGAGGATCTGTGCATCTGCTGCATGGTGACGTAAGTGGGGAGAAACATCAGGCCGTGGTGGTGCAAGAAACCCGCATCTTGCATATTAAGACAGGCTGCAAAACAAAATTAGTGTTTAATACAAAGGGTAGGATTAGTGCAAGAATAGACCGGTGTGCCAGAAAGAGAGACTTGGTACTGCCAAGAAGAGCCACCTCAGAGAGAGGCTCACGGGAAATAGCTGGCTTGTCTGGGGAGTTAACGAATGATACCCCAAGTGAACGAAGGATCGGCAGATGCTTAGCTGAGAAAAACTGATTTGACTGTGTACAGAAAACCAAATCTGGATTCTTATCTGATGTCACACACCAAGGTGGACCTCAGCTATATTAAAGACCTCTAGGTTCAGGACAGACGGAGGGACTGAAGAAAAGAAAATCAGGGCACATACCTTTGGATCTCTGAGACAGGGAATGACTGACTCCTCAAGACTTCAAAAGCATAAGTCATAAGACAAAGTGCCAATTAGTTTGATCAAAATTAAGAGTTTGGGGGGCTGGAGTTGTGGCTCAGTGGTAGATCACTTGCCTGGCACATGTAAGGCACTGGGTCTGATCCTCAGCACCACATAAAAATAAATAAAATAAAAGGTATTGTGTCCATTTACAATTAAAAATATTTTTTAAAAAAAACTTTTAAAAAATTAAGAGTTTGGTTCAAAAGAAGGTAAAAATGGTCTGTTAATAGGCATTTTTCAGAAAGAGGGAAGTTATTTGTGATAACAAAGTAGACAAAGGACTAATACCTTTCATACGCAAGAAGCACCTGTGAATTAATGAGAAAAAGAGGGGTGTCCTAATGGGAACACAGATAAAAGCATAAATCAGGCGATTTAAAGAAGCAGAACGCCAAAAGCTAATAAACCAATCTTCAAGCTCAGGAATGATCAGCAAAGCTCAAGCTGAAGGGAGATCGAGATTCCACTGCACACCAGGTGGGCTGGGAAGGGGAGGGTGGGAACTGCCAAGTGTTGACGGGGGAGCAGAGCACGGAAATGTTCTACTGCGGAGCCTCCAATCTGAAGATGGGTCTTTCTGTTCCATGAAATCCAGCAACACACACCCAGTGACTCGGCAATTTCTCTCCCAGAACGCATCCCATAGAAATTCTCACACACCCACAAGGAGACACGTATGAGCTGGTGCCTCTCAGTGTTCTTTGTGGTGGCGGGAAGCTGAAAGCCATCGCGTGTCGGTCACTGGAGGGGACCGTGGTGTGGCTGAGGTGGCGGTCACCTGGGAGCTCTGAGGCAGGGGTCTGATGCAGTGAGCAGGTGTCTGAACACGCAGCAACCTGGGTGGTCTGGAGAACAGTCGTGCCAGCAGAACAGCAACCCGGAACAGACCTCGCCAACGACATAAATTAAAATCGCACCCTTATAAGAGCCACAGTGCACATTCCGTAAGCCTAAGGGCAGGGTGACAGAGAGGAAAGAGGGAGGGAGGGGAGACAGGAAAGAAGACCCGATAAAAGGAGGATTCCGGGGCGGAGGGGTAGCTCAGTGGCAGAGCGCTTGCCTGGCGTGTGCAAATGTACAACGCCCCGGGTTTGCTCCCCAGCGCCCAAAACCAACAATCAATCAAAAACCAGAACTGTACGCATCGGTGATGATAGTGGTGAAGATGCATGTGATACCCAGGCTCTTTACCTAAGGTCTGAGGGGACACAGAAAGGAAGCTTGTCAAACTGTTCATCCCTGCCTTGTGTGGATGTGGGTGGGACACTCTGTCTTGTGGTTCCTGCGCTGTGGCCACCCTCCGGTGCTAGTTTATGTCCCTGGCTGGTTAAATACTCCACCTAACCCAGCTGTGGCTGACTCCTGGTTGATTGCATGTCCCTCTAAAAGGCCCAGCATGAGCTCAGGACCTCAGTCAAATGCAAACCACGTCCTTGGGTGTGGCTCTGAAAGCCTTGGGTGCTTCCTCCAGGGGTGCCCTCGCTCCTGCGGTGGTTGGTCCTGGCTGGAAACCGAGGTCAAGGAGTGGCCCCAATTTTATTGGTGGGAGGGTCCTCCCTGTGCATTCCTCACAGCAGATAAGCATCTAATTGTTGGCTGCAGGAGGCGGGCTGTGGGCTCCCTTTTATTAGTAATAATAAGGATGATGACAACAGCTGCCGACACCCTGACACCCCGCTGCATACTCTGCATGCCTCTTCCTGTCCCCGCAGCAACCTCAGGAGGAGGCTCTGGACAGTCCAGAGGCTGAAGGGCAAGGAGGCTGGGCGACTTTGGCTCTATTTCTGCAGCTTGTACTTGGCAGGACCTTGATTTGAATTAAGGGGGTAGGAGTCAGTAGCCTATGCCCGAACCACGCCACAGCTACAGCCAAGTAAATGTTAGGACGTAGGGACAAAGCCAGAGAGACCCAAGATGATGGGACAGGGGACAGAAAGTCTGAGAATGTTTAAGGACAGACTCAGAGAGATGTAAAGAGACTCAGAAGGACAGAGATAGGTTTGGGGGGGAATTAAAAGGAGGAGGAGGAAAGGGAGGGAGGAGGAGACACAGAGATTTAAGACAGATTTAAAGAGAGAGAGAGAGACTGGGAGAGGGAGAGGTTCAAACTTAGAAAGAGAGACTAGGATTTAAAAGTAGACAAACTCCGGCGGAAAGAAAGGAAGAAAGGAGGCTTCTGTGGAGAGTTTAAGGAAAGCAGGGCAGGCTCTGGGCTCCCTTTGTAGGTCCTGGTCTGGCCTCCCTCCACTTCCAGATGCCTGAATGTCCCCTCACCCTGGCCTTGCAGCCAGGACCCAGTGCTCCCACCTGTCTTCCAGGTGCCCTGGGATGAGTCTCCCATGGACACTGTCTGTCCTTTGGAAAGAAGGGGACAGCAACAACGGGCTAGGCTCAAGCCCTCATCTGCGTTCAATTCTGTAGACGGGCTGCCGGGGACCCTTGCCTTGAGCATTCAAGGATACGTGCACATACAGGCTGAGGCCAGCGCGCAGAGCCTGCACAGGGTAACCACGTGGAGATGGTTGGTTTGTGGTTGTTATGAACACCACTGTTACCGGCCTGGGGTTCCTGGATCTGTCTGCTCAGGCATGGAGAAGATCATTCATTTCCTTGCTACTTAAAACTAAATCCAGCAAGACAAGGTAGTGCTTGCATGCTTGTAATCCAGGCAACTCTGGGAGGCTGAGACAGGAGGATCTCAAGTTCCAGCCTCAGCAAGCTAATGAGACTCTTAAAAATGAGAAGGGCTGGGGTTGGGGGATATAGCTCGGTTGGTAGAGTGCTTGCTTCCCATTCACAAGGTCTGGGTTCAATTAAAAAAAAAAAAAAAACCACTCTGAGAGCATGTTAGAAATGCAAATTCTAAATCCCATTCCTGGATCAGAGCTGCATTTAAGCTGCATCTTCACAAGATTGCCTGGGAATCCGCGTACATGTTCAAGTTGAAGATGCAGGAATAAAACCCAGGAAGAAGTCATTTTAAACTTGAGTTACTGGGGGGCTGAGGATTTAGCTCAGTTAGTAGAGTGCTTGCCTTGAATGCACAAGGCCATGGGTTCAACCCCCAGCAACACACACACACACACACACACACACAAACTTGAGTTCTGGAGATCCACATTCTCCCTGCAGCGCCACCTAGAGGTCAGTTTAAAAACTGATGCGGGACCTGGAAAAGTGTTGGGCAAGGCCCAGATTTTCAGGGACCACTTTCCCTGGCTGTCTGACTTTGGGCAAGTTACTTGACTATCCTGAGCCTTGAAGGATCAAACTCCTCACGTGTAACTCTATTCCACCTGAAGCGCACTGTGTGTCCCAGAATTGGTGCTGAAATATGTCCTACCACCTTCAGGACCTTCAGGATGGGGCCTGGCCATAACTTAATGGACAGGCTGCTGGACCCAGGGCCTTGCAGTTGATTTGCATCCTCAAAGCACGCCTAATGTGTGGTCCTAGTCCCAGGACCTAACAGCGTGGTCTTATTGGGAAATAGGGTTTCTACAGATGTCATTAATTAAAACCAGATTACACTGAGTATGGTGGGGCTCTCATCCAGCATGACCCCATGTCCTTATGGAAGACAGTCACAGGGGAGGAGGCCATGGGAAGCCGGAGGCAGAGATTGGAGTGACAGTGCTGCAAACCAAGGAACCCCAGAGACCATCAGCCACCACAGGGAACCAGGCAGAGACGGGGAAGGAGCCCACCCAGGGCCTCAGAGGGAGTGTGGTGCTGCCCACAGCTGGATTTCTGACCTCTGGCCTCTGAACTGCACCGTGCTGTCCTGAGCCAGCCAGGCTGTGGTGTTTCCTTACAGGAGCACCAGGGAACTGCCACTCACCGGAAGGCCAGTCCTCCATGCATGTTATGCAAGGGACTGGAATATTTCAGAACTCCTTCCTCGAGAGAAAGAACTAAACCCAGGTCTACATTGCAACAGAGAAAAATAACTCACACGCAGGTGAAAAGATGTTCAACTTCTTTAGCCATGAGCGAAAAGCAAATTAAAACCCCAATCAGAAACCACTACATTCCCATCAGAACAGTTAAAAACTAAATATAAATAAATCAAATAAATAAATAAATGGCAGAGACAAGATACACCTAAATTGTGAAATACCTGGGCCTCTCCTGTGTCGTTCCAGGGATGTAAAGTGCTGCCACCACTTTGGGGAAGGGTCTGGCAGTGTCTGATGACATTACTCACGGTCTGCTATGGTCCACCATCCAGCTTCTAGATTCTTCTCCAAGAGGAGTGAGAGCAGGTGTCTGCACCAAGACCAGCACACGGGTGTTCACAGCTGCTTGATTTGCAGAGCTCCAAATGGAGGCGATTCAGGTGTGGGGCCACAGGAGCACACATTTGCAACTGCAGGGAGGCCACGCCACAGCGTCCACCTCAACAATTAGGAAGAACAAATTGTTGCTACCTGGAAAGCAAGGATCTTTCATCAAGAGAATGAACGTATGTTCCTTTTATAGGAAACCCCAGCAAGGACTAGTCTATGGCGGGGAGAAGCCAGGACTCAGCTTACCTCTTGCAGTGGGCAGGTGGGGGGATGGGAGTGCCTGTGAACTGTCGGGAGGGAGGGTGCTGGTCATGTCTGCTTTTCCATGGGGGTTGGGTTACTCAAGTGTGCGCATTTGTCCACACTCTGAAAAGTGCCGTGTAAGCTGGAGGCATTCAGAATTACTCCCTTGCAGCTGAGTGAGGCCGGTTACATGAAAACAAAATGCTGTGTGAGACTTCCAGGGAGGCTTCTTAAAGGCTGGGCAGGAACCCATGGACTCCTCCTTCTTCTCTCTTCTCGACTGCCTAGAACTTTGATGTGTTGTCTAGTGCTCTTGCAGCTATTTTGGGTGAAGAAGTGATCTGAGGGTTGAAGCCATCCAATAAAATAGCAAAAAGGTGGAAGAAGCTGGAGTCCTTGAAGACTGAGGTGTTGGCTCCAGTCTGCCAAACTCCCCACTATTTTCCATTAAGGAGAAATAAACCTTCATCATGTTTAAGCCACAAAAATATTAAATATTAATTCATTGATTTTTAAATAAGTTTTAAAATGTGGTATTAGAAAATTTAAAGTTATATTTATGATTAACAGTATTTTTTAAATTTCTTTTAGTTGTAGTTGGACACGATATCTTTATTTTATTTATTTATTTTTATGTGATGCTGAGGATCAAACCCAGTGCCTCACACATGCTAGGTGAGCGCTCTACCACTGAGCCACAACCCCAGCCCCAACAGTATATTTTTATTAAGTCGGGTTTATTGGTTCAATCTCCCTATTTTATTCCTCATAATGTACAGATTGTTAAAGAAAACAGCTTGTATAGCCTGAGGAACTGTCAATACCACAGATCGCCTGTCTCTCCATCCCTGGCATTTAGCTCAAGAAGAATGGTCCAGTTCAGGTTTGATCTGGGAACAAAAATGTTTGGAAGCTGATGTTGCATCTTTGGAATGTTAAGATTCAGGGGTTCTCAGCCTGACCCGTCTATTATCAATGTCCTTGTCTGCTTTCCACTACAGGTGAGGGAGCCAATGGTGATCCATGCCTAGATCCATGATTTTATGAGAAGTTAAAAAATAGTGACTTTATAATTCTGCTTTCTATATTTATGATTTGGAACTAACTCTTCTACAAAGAATATTCTCTCATCATATTTCAGTTGCTCTGAGGAACACTGAAGCATAATGAATGAAGGAGATAAAACTACCCTGTGAAGGAAGGCTCCATCCAGAGGAAACCAGTGTTGACATTTTCGTGTGTGTGCTGGTCAGCAGCAGTGCAGCAGAAGGGCTGGGCCGCAGCCTTCAAAGCCAGAGCACATGCTTCAGATCCTCGCTTTATCCTGTGCAGACCTCTGTGAAACCACCAGACAAGAGCACAGCCTCCTGGGTTGTTCCCATCACAATGGAACCTAACAAGCTGTGTACCTGAACTTGGGTTTAGAGAAAAAACTGTCAAGAAATCCCTCTAGCAAAACACCCCTCCAGGGCAGTAGACTAGGTAAGTGAAGTTGTTCATCTTCACAATTAGGAGCTTGTTTCAGGTTTATATATATATATATATGTTTTTAAAACAATGAACCTTAAGAAATGAGCCGAGGAAGCTTGAGGGCTGTATCATTGAACCTCCGCTGATAACAATTACAGGAGTCATCCTTAGTGTTCACATTTAGTCATTGTTTTACAACTTATGCAACTGACTGAAAGATGTTTCACAAGCTTTGTAAACAACTTAAGTATCACAGAATCCTTCCAAAAATAATTATCATCTTATCAATTTTAAGTGTATAGCTCAGTAGTGTCGAGTGTATCCATATTGTCACGCAATTGTCTCATCTCCAAAACTTTTTCATCTTGCTAAACTGAAACTTGCATCCAACTCCCTGTTGCCTGCTCCCCTCCAGCCTCTGGCAACCAACATTATTATTATTATTAATATTATTATTTTTTTTTCTTTTTTGATACCAGGGATTGAACTCAGGGGGTTGCTTAACCACTGAAACACATCTCTAGCTCTCTCTCCAACCTTTTTTCCCTTTTATTCATTTATTTATATACTATGCTAAGAATTGAACCCAGTGTCTCACATATGCTAGGCAACCACTCTACAACTGACCCATAACCAACCCCTTTCTTTTTTAATTTTACAGACAGGGTTTCCTTGGGTTGCTTAGGTCCTGACTAAATTGCTGAGTCTGACCTTAAACTCCAATCCTCCTGCCTCAGCCTCCAGAGCCACTGGGATTGCAGGTGTGCACCACTGCACCCAGCTTTACCATTTTGCTTTCTGAATTTCATTATTTTAAATTTTTTTTTCCATAGCTTTATTGAGGTAAAATGGGAGTACAATAAAATACACATATTTAAGTATGCAATTTTAGCAGTGTTGATATGTATGAAACCAATACAATCAATATGAAAAGACTTTCTATTATTTTTTTTAATTTGAAATTATGCAGACTGAATTTTCTGCAAGAGTTATTACATTAGAAACCAATCATCTTAAGATATATTAGAACCCCACTCCTACATCAACTATTTCAGTTAAATGGTGCACTTATAAATATCTCTGAGGTCAAGGAAGAAAGCATAAGAAAAGTAAATAAAAAGTGCTTTGAACTAAGTGATAATAAAAGCTTAAAATAGCAGGATCTCTGGGATTAAACAGTACTCAGATGAACATTTATAACTTAAAGTATTTTAAGCTAAAACATTTATAACTTAAAACATTTATAACTTAAAGTTAGAATAGTAAATTATTTTTAAATTAAGTAGTAGGAAGGAAAAAGTAAGAGTAAGTGTAGGAGCAGGAATATATGAAATAGAGAAGAAATAATACAGCTGAACCCTACACTTCAGAATATTCTCAACAAAATATTCCATGAAGATGAAATGGGAAAAAAGTGAAAACCAGTGAAGGGAGGAACTAAGGGACAGTCAATCAAAGAAGGAACTAATTCAAATTAAAACTAGAAATAAACCAAACTGACAGGAGCACAAATCATATCTCAATAATAACCTTGAACATTAATGGCCTAAACTCATCAATCAAAAGACACTGACTGCCAGACTGGATTAAAAAACAAGACCCAACAATATGCTGTCTCCAAGAGACTCACCTCATGGGCAAAGACATCCACAGACTGAAGGTGAAAGGATGGGAGAAAACATGTCACTCACATGGATCTCGTAAACAAGCAGGGGTTTCCATCCTCATGTCAGATAAAGTGAATTTCAAGCCAAAGTTAAATCAGAAGGGACAAAGAAAGACATTTGGTACTGCTTACGGGAATTACACATCAACAAGACATAACAATCATATATATTTATGCCCCAAACAATGGATCATCTACATACTTCAAATAAACCCTTTTCGACTTCAAGAATCAAATAGACCACAACACGATAAAACTGGGTAACATGCCTCTCTCACTACTGAATTTCATTATTTTAGATGCCTCATGTAAGCAAATCACACAGTACTTATTTTTGGTGACTTTTTGTGGCTTATTTCACGTTGAGCATTTGAGAAGATATCCTTTCTTTTTGCAGGGAAGGGCATGCGTTCCATGAATGTGCAGTGTCGGGTTCTCCATTCATCCGCGGACTCGTGCGTTGCTCCCACGTCTGGGCTACTGTGGACCACGCTGCCTGGTGGGCACAGTGGGCATCCTCTCTTCTGGATCCTGCTTTCAGTTATTTTGGGTGCACAACCATAAGTAGGGTTAGGAGGTCTGTGATTATGTAAGAGAGGGAAATCGTCCCGGTTCATAGCACGGAGTGTGATTTGTTCCCTACCAGTGTCCCTGGGGTCACTCTGCCACGTCCCGCTGTGTTTTTTCAGACAGCGGGAATACTACAGAACCTACAGCCCTGGCTTTTGAGAACAAGTGAGTAAATATGTACATTTTTTAAAATGTCTACAAAGGCAACAATTAATACGCATGACACCCAGGATGGGTCTCAAGGGCATTATACTGGGTGGGAAACAAATTCCAATCTCAAAGGGTGACAAACTGCATGATGCCATTTATGTGATCCCTCAAAGTAATAGCACTGCTGTGACTTAGAACAAACAGGGTGTTTGTCAGGGCTCTTGGGATGCAGGAGGGACCACACGAGAGAGGATTTCTTTATGGTGGTGATACAGGCTCTGTATCCTGATTGGAGTGATAGTGACTTGCATTTGTACAACTATTTACCAAAGGAACAGGCAGATAGAGCCAGAAGGAGTGGGGTCACGGTGGGTAAAAGACGGTGACAGCCAGTGACGTTGCAATGACTTGACAACATGGAGCTGATGTCACTTTCCTAGCTTTGACAGTGGACTACCATCATGAAAGATGTTATCACTGGGGGGAGCTGGGTGAAGGGCACTCTGTACTGTTTCGTAAATTCTCACGAGCCTGGAATTGTTTCAAAATAAAAAAGACATTTTTTAAAAAACCACTTTGTGAGCCATGTCAGAAGCGCTCAGGGAGCTCAGCCAGCCCCATCCTGGTCTGTCCAGGTGCATCTTCTATCCCATCCTTTTCAGTGTTTTCAGTGTTCACTTTCTGACCAGTTCTAATCCGTGCAAATTAAGCCCCAAGGCCCCTTCAAGGATTAAAAAAGGAAAAAGGAAAACAACGCCTCCCACTGAGGCCTGGGAAGTTCCCAGCAGAAGGCTGGGAGGGACGACGTCATGATGAATCACTGCAGCTCTCACCCCAGCCATTGTTGGGTCACTTGTGCAACTGTCTAAACAGCGTTTCACAAACCCTGAAATCAACCAGGCGGTGCAGGTCTTCCAGCCTCAACAGGAAAGAGGATCAACCCCGAGGCAGCCAGAGGCGCAGGCAGGTTTGTTTGGGAGAGCAGGTCTCAGGGGAGGCTCTGGGCATCTCCAGAGTGACAGCCCTTTGGGGGTTCATTATCTGACCAATAGGTACTGCTAGAACAGCCCCGACACTCAGGAGCCTCTAGACACGGTTCCTCCCTTTGCTTTAAGTGTGTGTGTGTGTGGGGGGAGGGATTATCAAGTGCCCAGGGCGACTTACAGGAATCTGGGAGTGACAGGCCTGGCAAAAGCACAGGAAACTTCTGAATCCACATCTTTTTCCTTGTCCTTCCTTTGTGTTTCCTTTTTACCTGGTTTTCATTCCTGTTCTCCTGCCTCAGACCCTGGAAATCAACCCAAGGGACTTATTCTACTTTTTATGTTTTGAAGAAGGGATGAGGCCAGGGCGGGTGGAGGCCAAAGTCAGGACAGGCTCACTCAATGCCTTCTCCCAATCACGTTGTGTGTTTGTGCCATGGAAAATATTTCCTAAAATTAAGTAAAAATTATGTTACACACACACACACACATACATACACACACACACATACACACACACACACATACACACACCAAAAGCCGTGTTCAGACCTGGCCATTCCTCACCAAGTGGGCTTGAAAAAGGACTTTAATTTCCCTTAGCCTCAGTTTCCCCTGTTTGTGGTGGAAAGAGCAATAGTAGCCATGTCCTAGGGTGGACACCAGTTGAGACCAGCTAACCCAGTAAAGCCCAAGAGCAGGCCCCTGGGTCCACCTGGCATACTTTCCTGATTACTGTTAATAGTCCCCATTCTGGAACAAATAGAAGCTAAAGAGGACTTGCTTTCTTTTCAGGTGTTTCCTCCACCCCCAACCTAACCAAAAGAGCCAGCGAGCATTTTTTCTTTTTTAATATTTTTTTAGTTGTAGGTGGACACAACACCTGTATTTCATTTATGTGGCGCTGAGGATCCAACCCAGGGCCTCACACACGGGAGACAGGGCTCTACCGCTGAGCCACAGCCCGGGCCGCAGTGAGGATTTTACTGGGGGGCGGGGAATTCTTTTAAAATGAGGTAATTCATGTTTCTGAACTAGTGATCTTTTTTTTAACAAGCGGCCTCATGATTCTGTCCTACCTAGGTGAGTACCACGACCAGATGGACGCTCAGGGCCTGTGGGCGGGGCCCTGCTGCCGGCGATGGGCGTGGCCATTAGGTGAGACCGGGGCAGGGAGGAGGAGCTGGCTGCAGAAGACCCAGGGGTTTCGGATCAATCCATCACGATTCCAGTAGCCACTCCTCGGTCCTGGTGACCGGCACAGCGGGGCACAGTCCTACTGCCACTCCACACGACAGCCAAGCACTCTCGTTTTGCCTCCTGAGCAAAGCCAAGATTGAGCCCCAAGACACTCGGCCCCTGCCCACGGTCACGCTTGGCCCCTCCTTTTATTACTGAGAGCCCCGATCAGGACCAGCATGCGGGGCTCGGGTGGCAGCTGGACCCTCCTGCTGCCCTCTCTGCTTCTGAGGCCAGAGCAGGGTGCCGGGTCCCAGGGTGCCGGGTCCCACGGTGCTGGGCACAGGAGAACCCGGGAGACACAGCCTCTCATTCCCTAGCGCCCCACACGGTGGCGGTGCCGCACAGTGAGAGGTGCACTGCTCCAGCCAGTGGGGAGTCCCCACCCCACGCGCCACCCCCCCACCCCCCCCCCCGCCAGCGCCGCCGCAGCCCTCAGCATCTGTGCACCTCTCTCTTAATCTACAAAGCGGGGGTGACAGTAGGTCCTACCGCATGAGCTGTGGAGGAGATTAGCTCAGTTAACATTTGTGAAGAGCCCAGAATAGAGCCTGGCACAAAAAAGTTCCCCGTAAGAGGAAGGATGGAGACGGTGGCTACGGAGACGGTGACGACGATGTCTATTTTTGTTGTTTCATTTGTGACTTTCTTTCCTTCTGATCCCTTCAAATCCATACCTCCTGGTCTCCCCATCTCCACCCCCTATCCCCATCCCAGTCTGTTGGGGTCCCCTCTCTGGGCGGAGCAAGAACTGTAAATGCGGGAGCTTGGGGGTACTGGGCAGCCACCGCTCGGAGTCAGCTGATGGGGGCTGTGGCCACAGGGGAATGCAGAGGGGTGGCACCCACAGGTGCCAGCCAGGCCTCTTCAGGGGCACCTCTTGGCCAATTAAAACAACAACAAAATGACCAGATTGTGAAGCAGGCCACATGGCAGATCCAAAGAACCTGCGATGGATTTCCCTCCATAGCTCAGGAGCAGCAGACAATAGGGACCCTTTAATAAACCCAGAAGCAAGAAGGCTCTCCCCTCCCCTTTCAGAAAGAAAATGTAAAACACTGCTTTCCCCTTTAAGAAGGGAGCCTTCTTTTAATCAGCAAATTTCAGGTGGACTTGTTAAGCTATATGATGACATTCAGACTGTTTTGGAACGGGCTCCAGGCACTATATTTTCTCAAGTTCATGGGGAAGTAAAGGCAAAGATACCCGAATCCTCTAAGGTGTGGCCTTTCTTCTGTCTCTCCGGAACTTCTACACATAAGCTCCCCATGCCTTTTTATCACATTTTCTCACATGTGGTTTCAGATATTTGCAAGAGAGTATTAATAATAACAGTAAAAATTAGCTTGTACTCAGGGCGCACTGGCCGTAATGGTCTCCACCCAAAGTCTGTCTCTTAATCATTGTCAAAGGCAGTGACAGTTTCAGAACTGTTTCTGTAATTGCAAATCCATTGTTCCTGAGGGTGCTATTGTTCTCTCCTTGGGGGACATTTGTTCATTCAGCAGATCAGGAGGCTAAGGCAGGAGGATTGCCAGTTTGCTGCCAACCTCCGCAACCGACAGAGACCCTGCTTCAAAATAAGAAGGACTGGAGGTGGGATTCAGTGGTAAAGCACCTGTGGGTTCCATCCCCAGTACCAGAAAGAAAAGAAAGGGAAGGGAAAAAAAAGGAAGATATCTGAAGTGCTTCCCATGTGCCCAGCACAGCTCCACAGCTGGACAGGGATCAACGCATCAAACGCTCCTAACATTTCAGGTGACAAGACTGCCACAATCTCCCTTCCATGGATAAAAATCCAAGACCCAGAGAGACATGGTGATTTGTCCGCAGCCACCCAGCTAGTGAGGGGCAGAGCAGAGTCCTGAATCATGAGAGCCTGAGTCCCAGAGTTTGTCTCCTAATCCTTGTCATAAAGTTGTTTCTGTGACTGTGAGTGAGTAGTTCCTAAGGACATTATTTTTTTTTCCCCTTGGGGACACTTGTTCATTCTGCAAATATTTACTTGTCACCTACTACATGCCAGATATTGTTCTGGGTGCAAACTTGATGGGGGACTTGACAGGGCTGCTTTGTCCTGGCAGAGCTGTGTTTGGTAGAGGAGGCAGAAACCAGGAGCTCATGAATTGCTGCACGCGCCTTGAGATTTCTCAGGACCCAGAATGAGGTCCCTTCCCCCAAAGATGTGCTCATCCTGATCCTCAGAACCTGTGAGGATGTGACTTCTTGAGGCAAAAGGAACCTTGAACATGTGGGGTGGGGGTGGGACAGCTGACCACAAAGGTCCTGATGAAAAGGAGGCAGAGGTCAGTGAGACCTTGAACTTCTGACGTCCAGAGCCTATGAGGGCTCAGAATGGAAGACATTGCTCCTCAGGGGGAATAATGTGCCGCAGGATGGCTTCACAGAACTGAATAAGAGAGGGCAGCACCTGCCTTCCATCCCCAGAGAACATTCAACCAGAGCCACAGGTGCATCCCCAAGTCTACCAGGGAAAACCAAATGGCTGGTTCCCTAAGGGCTGCACTGGGCACCCAGAAGAAACGGCCAGGTCCTGGGGCAGATGACAATCCTAGACAGGTGGCCATGCCCACTGAGTCCAGATTCATGACATTCTGGTTCAATTGCCCAAGGGCACAGGAGGGAGAAGGGGCTTATTCCTCCAGTTCCGCAACAACAGTGGACTTCCAGGCGGGGTGGCTCTGGAGGCCAGGTCTGTGGCCTGCCCTCTTCCAGGTCACGCTTCCTGTCTTCTGAGCAAGGGCTGCCTCTCACCTGTAAATGAAGGCGAGAGCAGATAGCTCAGGTAAGGGGCCGTGGGCTGGGAACTTCCTGGGCCCCCAGACCTGTCCCTTTGGACACCTTCTAACACTAAAGCTGCTGTTTCCTGATATATAAGGAGGACAGAATATCAGAGAGTCCAGAAATAGGCTCTGACCCTCGTGCTGTTTGTCTTGTTGTGACGTTGGGTAAATTATTTCTCCGTGCCTCAGCTTCCTCATCTGTCAAAGTTCCTCACAGTGTCACAGGAGGAAGAAATGAGTTACAGGTTGAGCATCTAATCAGAAATCTGGCCTGGGGATGAGGCTCCGTGGGAGAGCTCGCCCGTCGTGGGAGAAGCCCTGGGTCCCATCGTCAGCACTGCAAGGGGAAAAAAACTGAAAGAGGGGGGAAAAAATCTGAAGCCCCAAATGCCCCCAAATCCATAACTTTTCAAGCACTGACATGATACCATACATGGAAAAGTCCACACCATGAAATTTAGTTTTGTATATGAAATTATTTAAAATAATTGTGTAAAATTACCTACAGGTTACTTATATAAGATGCATACAAAACTTAAATGAATTTCATGTTGAGACTTGGGCCCCATCCCTAACTCATCTCATTGTGCAATTATTCCAAAAATTTTTAAAAAATGAAATATAAAACTTCTTGTCCTGAGCCTTGGGATAGGGGATACTCCCCCTGTATTACGAAGCACTTAAAATAGAGCCTGACACAGCGAGCTCTCAGCCTGACTATAATTAATTTATCATATTTAAAATGTTAATTAGATAGTGTGCGCTATCATTATTGTTGGTTATCACCATTCGCCCTCCATCCGTCTCTGTTTGCCTCTGTGTGTCTCAATGATTCTGCATCTCCCTTTAGCCATCCATGCAACACATGTGCAATGAATGGTTTTGAGTGGGAGGGGCTCTGTCTCTCCAAGGGCTCCCAGCTGAGAGAGGGAAGCAGGTGTTAGAAGAATAAATGTACAAGAAATAACATGTGCATGGACTGTGCCAAGGGCTCGGAGGAGGTGTGCAGGACTCGATGAGAAGGGAAAACAGAGAAAGAGAAGAAGTGGGAGAGGGAGGGAGGGAGGGAGGGACGGAGGAAGGAAGGGAGGAAGGAAGGAAGGAAGGGAGGGAGGGAGGAAGGGAGGAAGGAAAGAAGGGAGGAAGGGAGGGAGGGAGGGAGAGGGAGGGAGGATAAATAGAGGAGTGAGGACCTGTATTAGTTTGGAAGGGACCAGGGAAAGCCTCTCTGAGGAAGCGACACTGAACACAACCTGACAGATGGGGGTCCTCTAGGGAGAGAGAGAGGGCAGATGTAGAAGACTGTGGAACAGACCACAGGGCAGCCCAGAGGAAGGAAGCAGGGCCACCCCAGGGGACCTGGAGTTTACTCAGGAGCCACATCCACCCAGGAAACAGACTAGAAAGGGACAAGATCAGAATGAGGAGCCCAGCGAATGGGGCGGTCCCGCTGGGCAGGTCTGGCTGGCTGGAGTTTATTGGGGGCAAACCCCTAAAGGGCTTGCTGATAGACTGCAGCCACTGCAAGAAGAATCCAGGGGGCCCCTGGGGTTTGGTGGCGCTCCCGAGGGAATGGGGTGCCGCCCCTCCAGAGAGGGAGGCTGGGAGTGGAGTTGACTCAAGCTGGGGGGAAATCCAAACTCTGTCTTTCAGTCTGTCTTTTTAAACAGACTTCTGAGGTGCTGCATAACCTGGGCCTTCATAACCTAGTACTTCACTAGTTCAGTGTCTCTGTCTCCCTGTCAAAAGAAGGAAAGATTGGCAGGACCAGAGAAAGACAGGGTCGGGGAAAGATCCAGAGAGACAGCGACAAGGGAGAGAGAGACAGAGATGAGGGCAGACAGGGAGACAGACGCTTGGACACTCATGCCTGCGGGCACGCCCGCCGCCTCTGAGGTCTCCCCACTGCGGGGTGAGCTCATGCCACTCCACAGCTGTAAACACCGCTCTCCCCGGATGACTCCCCCGGTCCTCGCCACCCTGACCTCCGCCTACCCCCTCGATGGTACCGGCAGCTCCCCCCAGGGGTGCCGGGCCCGGCCCCGCCCCGCGCCTCTGGCCCGGGTCCCCAAGCACCGCGCGCCCACAGCGCAAGGCCAGACAGAGCCTCGATGTCCCCTGCGCTCCTTCCCCGCTCCCGCCTTCCCACATCCCTCAGCACGATGGCCCCTCTGCAAAATGAAGGCGAGCCCTGGACCGCAGCATCCCCCACCCCGCCCCCGCCCGGCTGCTGCCTCCTCCCACCCCCACGCGCCCCTTACTCATTCCCCACGCAAGGTGTGTGTTTAAAGTAAATAAGAGCATGTCATTTCCTCTATCCTCGTGCTTAAAATCCATCACACTTTAAATAAAACCCAAAGTAACCCTAGCATTTAAAGCCCCGCAGGATCTGCGATCTGCCCGCTGGTCTGTCGCCCTCCTCCCGCCGCGCCCGGCCTCTCCCTCGCTCGGGAGCCTCTTCTCCGCTCCATCGCGCCAAGCTCTTTTTGGCTGTGACCCAAGCCTGGCAGCTCCGGGCAAGACAGGTGCGATTGCTCTTTTCTGCTGGAAGGATTCGAGGCTTCATACAGCTGGGCTCACCAGGAGCCTGTCCCCCGCTGCCTCCCAGGGCACTCGGCATTCCCTGCAGTATTTGTTGGGATCCAGGCTGGGAGCGGGTGGGATGGGAAGACTGAGGCTCACAGAGGTGGGGTCCCCTGGCGAGGTTCCAAAAGGAGTATTGATGCAGGCTGGCTTTGGGGTGGGGAAAGGGAAGGAGAGGGGGGGGGAGAGAGGGGAGAGAGGGGAGAGAGGAAAGGAGAGAGATAACTAAGAAAGAAAGAAGGGATGTGGGGAGTCTGGGCAGGATCTGGGTCTTTGCTGCCCCACCCCCTGCCTCAGGGTCTAAGGCTGCCAGAGAGATTGGAGCAGGACCCACGCAGCACCTGACCTCTGGATTGTGTGCCCTCGGGGGGCAGGCTGAGGAAGCTTATAAGCCCCATGGGGGACCTTGTGGGAGGAAGCAGGCAGGAGGCGGGCCAGCCACTGAATCCAGGAGCCCAGAGGTGGCCAGGTAAGCAGCCCCTGGTCCCCACCTACAAGCCTGGAGGTCTTCATCTGCTGTTTTCAGCCTCAGGATGCCCTCTCTACATCTCCTGTCCAAAGAGGTCTCTCCCTAGCTCTCTCTAGTTAGAATTTGCTTCTCTGATTCTCTGAGTCTCCATCTCCAACTCGCTGACTCTGATCAAATGCTTAACCTCCCTGTCTCTGTGGCTCTCTCTCTCTCTCTGCATCTTGCCTCTGTCCCCAGGGTCCTCCCCACTCCTCTCCCTGTTCATAGATGGTGGACACTTTCTCTGTACCTTCCTCTCCACTTTCTGTCTCTTTCTCCCTCTGTCTCTGAATATCTCTCTCTGCATTCTGAGTCCCAAACAGGGGCCTGTAGATGTTCAGTAACATCCCAGGGGGCCCAGAAGGGAAGAGAGAGAGGAGAAGCTCTGTTCTGAAGGTCCCCGGATTCCCCTCCTCATTCCCAGGTGCCGACACGATGGTCACAGCAGGAAACCCTTGGGGCTGGTTCCTGGGGTACCTCCTCCTTGGGGTCACAGGTATCTGAGTGTGTGTGACTGCCTGAGGGCACAGTGTGGGCTACAGTCCAGGTGGGATTTATGTTCCTCTGCTGTGTGAAAGGACCATGTGGCCGTGTGCCCCTGTGGTGGGACACATAGGTAATTCCTCACATCTTGGTGACTGTGCATGTAGCAGTGTGATTGCGTGTGTGGTGTGTTATTGGGTAAATGGCTTTGGTAGCTTGTGCCTCTGAATAGCCTGCAGAGTGACAACGCTGTATGGATGCCGTGGGACAGGGGAGGCAGAGGGTGCCATTACATGGGAGATGGCACATCCTCCCGAGGAGTCACCCATTGCTGAGGATCGGGGCCTGCTTCCTGGGTCTCCAATCCTCAGATTCACTGGCACCCACGGCAGGGACTATGATGGTGTTTCTGTGTGAAGTGACTGTGGCTGGGTGCGACCAGGCCAGGCTGGCGGAAGGCATGGCCAGGGCATTACAAAATGTGACCAACTCCCTGAGTAGCTGGCTGTGTGTGCCCAGCCTGGGTGAGGGTCCGCTGTGCTGGGAGACTCCTGTTACAGGGCTTGGTTTGCAGAAGAAGAATGTTATGTGGGTCCTAGAGATGGGTCAGTGACTCAAATCTGGAACCCTTCTGAAAAATGTGTTGTCTTTATGAGCTGATCTCATCTCCCAGGCCTCCTCCCAAGGGACCTGACCCCACCCTGTGTGCCCTGACCCCCACCCCTGAAGCTTGTCCATGGCTCCCCTCCCTATCCATGTCTGCAAGGGTCCAGTCTCCAGAGCCTGCCTCCAGCCTAGACTGCGCGTAGGCCACACCCCAAATAGTGATCCCTCCTTCTGCCGCTGACTCCTCCGCAAGACCTCCGACTCTGTCCCCAAACTCTGACCACACCCCTGCACTCAGACCCTACCCCGGGAGCCCTGATCCTGCCTTCTAAACCCGCCCCACAGCCACGACCCCGCCCCTGAACCCCTGGCCCCACCCCGAGGCCCTGGCCACGCCCCTTCACTGGGACTCCCCTACCCCTGGAGCCTTGGGCTTTCCTCCTGGGCCGGCCCCCAGCCCTGACTCCGCCTCCAGGGTCCCTCGCCTGGAGTGGCGGCAGCCACATCATAAACGGCGAGGACTGCATCCCTCACTCGCAGCCCTGGCAGGCGGCACTGTTCAAGGAAGATGAGTTTTTCTGCTCGGGAGTCCTCGTGCATCCCCAGTGGGTGCTGTCAGCCGCGCACTGTTTACAGAAGTGAGTGCAGGAGGGGGTGAGTGTGTCGCTATCTCAGGGGAGGGGGCTCACACAGACCCAGCATCTGTGGCGACAGCTGTGCTGGCTCGTGGACCCAAGCCTGGAACTGGGGAGTCCAGGGGTAGGGCAAGGCAGGCGCGCACAATGTTGCTTTGGGAAGATTCAGAGAGCCCTGGGACTGGGTCACCCGAGGCTTGGGGCAGGTTCTGATCCCTGGTTGTTGCGGATGAGGATTTGAGGTCACGGTTAGGTGACTCCTAGCACGGTGCTTGGCAGGGAGATGGGGTGGGTCCTAGAGTGGGGACGGCCTGGGTGGGAGGGTAGTCGTCACAGAACTCAACCTGCTCCCGTGGTCCTCAGCTCCTACACCGTGGGTCTGGGTCTGCACAGTCTTGAGGCCAACCAAGAACCAGGCAGCCGAATGATGGAGGTCCTCCTCTCCATCCAGCACCCCCAGTACAACAATCCCTTCTTCGCCAACGACCTCATGCTCATAAAGTTGAAGGAATCCGTGCCTGAGTCGGACACCATTCGGAAGATCAGCATCACCTCCCAATGCCCAACACCTGGGGATTCCTGCCTTGTCTCTGGCTGGGGTCTGCTGGAGAATGGTGAGCCTGTGCCACCTCTGCCCTCTGTGAGGGGTCCCCCTCCCAACCAGAGGGGCTGACCCAGAGCTCTGTGTCCCAGGCAGGCTGCCCACGCTGCTCCAGTGCACGAACGTCTCGGTGGTGTCCGAGAAGGTCTGCAGTGAGATCTACACCTCCCTGTACCACCACAGCATGTTCTGCGCAGGCGGGGGACAGGACCGGAGGGACTCCTGCAACGTGAGAGATGTCGCAGGGGGGGACAGAGAAGTGGTGACGGGAGGTACAGTGAGGAGTAGAGACAGGGGGATGGGAACAAAGGGAAAGAGACCGGAGGAAACAGGAATAAGTACAAAGGAGAATACAGAGGCAGAGGAGGAGAGAAAGAAACGGAGCTGGAGGCCAAGGCACACCCAGAAGAGCCCAGTGAGATCCAGACAGACTCCAGGAGGGAGGCGCGTGAGAAACAGGAGGAATCCCAAGAACCAGAGAGATGCAGAGGCTCAGAGAGAGGAATAACCCATGGGAACACACAGGACAGACAGATCAACAACAAGCCTGAGGGAAGCTCGGGGCCCACTCTGGGCACAGGGAGCAGGCAGGGGGTCAGGGACCTGCAAGGGACTTCCAGGGGTGGGTGGCTGCTTGTTTTCTGTCTTTGTCTCTCAATCTCATGTGGCTCCTCTCTGATCCCACATCTAGCCCCACCTCTCAGTGTTTTGGATTCTGACTCTCTCCTTCTCTCCATAACAGGGTGACTCTGGGGGCCCCCTGGTCTGCAACAGGTCCCTGCAGGGCCTCGTGTCTTTGGGACAAGCCAAGTGTGGCCAGCCTGGCATGCCAAGTGTCTACACCAACCTCTGCAAGTTCACTGACTGGATACAGAAAACCATCCAGGCAATTTAGCCCTGGGGATTGGACCCACGGAACTGGCCTCCCTCACCCAGGAGCCCAGGACCTTAGTTACCATCTCCCTGCGGCCCAGAGGTCCAGAGCCCAGCCCTCCTCCCTCAGACTCAGGAGTCCATTCGGAATCTTTTCCTGTCTGCAATGCCCTTATCAGCCCAGTGTTTCCTAGCCTCCTGGGTATTAGGCTGGTTTTCACCCTTTGATCCCCTTCCCCGCCCCCACCCCCACCCCCACCCCAGAGTAAAGTGTGAGAGCAGCCGGGTTCTGTTGGAAGTGTCCTCCTTGCTTCTCTTCCCATTGAAGGATTCCAGCAAATAGCTTTTCCACCCTTAGTCTTGTTTCCCCGTCTGGCAAGCAGGAGCTTTGAACAGGAGGCCACAGGGTTCCAGGGGGAGCAGCTGCACCTGAGAGGTTAAGAGAAACCAGTCCTGTGAATGTTGTCCAGTGCCTGAAAATCCAAGTCAGCAAACAGTAGATTTAAGTGATTTCTCGATTCATTTAACTGTTTGGTTTTGATTACCTTTTTCCATTTTCGTCTTCTTAGCTGCATGTTAAGTTTGCTGGATGTGGTGGCACACACCTGTAATCCCATCAGCTAGAGAGATTGAGGCAGGAGGATCATGAGTTCAAAGCCAGCCTCAGCAACAGCAAGGTGCTAAGCAACTCAGTGAGAACCTGTCTCTGAATAAAATACAAAATAGGGCTGGGGATGTGGGTCAGTGGTCGAGTGCCCCTGAGTTCAATCCCCAGTACCAAAAAAAAAAAAAAAAAAAAAAAAAGATGCATGATTTTATCTACTTCAGGACCCTTGCTGGAGGCTGGTGGGAAGGCAGGATACCTGGGGACAGAGGGAAGACCCAGGGACAGTGGCAGAGACCTGGGGACAGAGAGGGGGACCCAGACACAGAGAGGGGAAACCCAGGGACAGAGGCAGGGGAACCCAAGGACAGAACGGGGGTGACCTAGGAACAGAGAGAGGGGAAGACTGAGCGACAGAGAGGGTGAGCCCAGGCCCCTAGAATATGAGGAACTGCTATTAGACTCTTCATCGGTAAATTACACCAGGAAGAATGTGCCTATAAAAATTTATATTCAAGATGTATTCATAAATCACTGTGCATCTATCTCCATAAGGAGATATCCAAATTTTTATGGATCTTTTAAAAGATCCTCAAATATAGAAAGGAGTGAGATCACTAAAATTAAATCAACAAATTCCAACTCATCAAAGGGGATTTTTAAAGTGACCCAAAGAAAATGATAGAACAAACAAGATAAAAATGAATAAGGATAAAGATTATTTGAACAATGTGACTAAACCCTTCACCCAGTGGGCATCTGCAGAACATTCTTCCCGGGGTCTGGAGGACACAGACTCTTTTCAAAACACTACTTTAGGGATGGCTGAAATTAAAAGGATCGACAGCAGCCGGTCTCCATCAGTGCAGGGCAGCTGGCACTTCTGTGCCTTGCTGGGAGCAGTGTAAGATGGTACCACGACTTTGGAAAGTAGTTTGGCAAATTCTTAGCAAGATGTACTTGCATCTGTTCCATGAGCAGCAACTTTATTTCTAGTTTTTATGGAAGAGACATGAAAAAAAAATATATGCTTGTCTAAGAATGTTCATCGTAGTTTGGTTTATAGTAGTCAGATTCGAAACAGAGCAAGTGTCCATCAAAGGGCGAGTAGGTGAGCCCAGGGTGACGTGTCTGAACAACAGAATACCACTGGGCAATAAAAGGAAATGGGCTGTTGATGTATGCAACAATGCAGATGCACCCCAAAATCACCACCTTCTGTGAAAGAAGTCAGATGCAAACTATCACACACCCTACAACTCCAACGGCAGGAAAGTCTGGAGCAAACAAAGCTAATCAGTGTTGCCTGGTTGCTGGGATGGGAGGGACAGTATGTCTCCAAACAGATCTGGAAGAAGCATGAGGAACCTTCTGGGTTGATTGACATTTTCTATAACTTTACAGGAGTGAAGGTTACATGGGGGCGTGCATTTGTACACTGGAAATTACACACACACACACACCCCTGAACAGTGGACCTGAAATCTGCACAGCACACAGGCACTAGGGAAGTCCCACCCACTTCCCAGCATGCACTGGTGGTGCAGCCAGGGGGGTCTATCTTGAGAAGGTCTCCTCTGAGCTGCTGCGCTGAGTCAAAGGTCCCTGAAGTTTTTCTGGAACGCCACAGCAAATACCAGTATCCCAGTCTGTCTTGAGCGCTGTGTGGTTACAGGATAGAGTGTGTAAGCCAAAGCCATAGAAAACCACGCAGTGGGCAGCTGGTCTGTGACAGGTACCGGAACAAAGGTCATTTCCATTTAGAACCAAATTGGAAAGGCAGCTGGGAGAGGTCAGGGCATGGGAGGGTGGGATCTGTGTTTTGCCACGGAGGTGCACCCCCCAGCCCAGCTGAGTGAAATGACACCTAATTCAGTGACAGTCTTTCCCACTCAAACCTTGGCAGAGCTTTCAACTTAAAAAACTGGGGAGATCAAAGCCCCCCAGCTGATCACCCAGCCCCACACAGGTACAGCTGGGGGGGCACGGAGGCTGAACTCCCACACCTGGTCACTCACCCAACAGCAACAACAGAGAGAAAGGACAGCTGTGGGACACCACACCTCCAAGCCAGCCCAGCACAGGCTGCTCTGGTTCTCTTGTAGACAGCACATCGCTGACGAGTGTGGAAGAGAAACCACAGCGGGCACCTCACACACCCTGCTGTCCACAACACACCTCCTGCTGTCCACAACACACCTGCCTGGGCTTGCAGAGGGTCCCCACACCTGCAAGATCTACAGAGAAAGTGAGCCACTCAGGTCAGACACAGCACAAGGCCTCAGGGACACAGCAAGATGCTCAGCAGCTTAGTGAAACCCTGTCTCAAAATAAAATAAAATTCTAAAAAGGCCTGGGATGTGACTCAATGGTAAAGTGCCCCAGGTTCAATCTCTGGTATATAAAAAAATTCATATGGATGCACAGAAGTCCTAGAGTAGTCAAAGCCATCCTGAGCAAAAAGGACAATGCTAGAGCCATCCCATAACCAGATTTCAAGACATATTAGAGTCACAGTAACAGGTAGAGGGACACGTAAAGATTTCCTGAATAGGAAGGACTCTAATAGCTCAGGAAATAAAATGAAATATTGATAAGCGGGATTATATCAAATTAAAAAGCTTCTGTACAACAAAAGAAGCAATCCACCGAGTGAAGAGAATGGGAGAAAATATTTGCAAGCTATACATCTGTCAGAGCACTAATATCCCCAATACATAAAGAACTCAAACTGTCAACAAGAGAAGTCCAAGTAGTCTAATCATAAAAGGGCTAAAAATCTGAACGGGTACTTCTCAAAAGAAGTACAAATGGCCAACAGATATATGAAAAAAGGTTCAACATCTTTAGCCATCAGGGAAATGCAAATGAAAACGACACTGAGATTCTAAACCCCGGTCAGAGCAGCTCTCATCAGAAGAACCAGGGGCTGGGATTGTGGCTCAGTGGCAGAGCACTTGCCTAGCATGCTCGAGGACCTGGGTTCAATCCTCAGCACCACATAAAAATAAATGAATGGAATAAAGGTATTCTGTCCAACTACAACTAAAAAAAATAAATATTAAAAAAAAAAAAGAAGAACCAAACATGACAGATGCTGGTGAGAACTGGAGAAAAGGAACACTTAGCCACGGTTGGTGGGGATGTAAATTAGTACAGCAAAGATGGGGAAATCAGAGTGGAGGCTCCCCCCACCAAAAAAAAAGAATAGAACTCCCGTGTTATGCAGCCCTGTAAGTCCTGTGTATATACCAGAGGAAGTGAATCCCTTGTTTATTGCAGCACTCTTCAAAGTCGCCAAGATATGGACTCAGCCTAGGTGCCCCTGCAGCAGATGGATGAAGGAAAGACACACCGTACAGTATTACTCAGCCACAGAGGAGAATGAAATCGTGTTGTTTGCAAGAAGATGGATGGAACTGGAGATCGTCGTGTTAACAATGAAATAAGCCAGACACAGAAAGACGAGCATCACGTTCCTCTCACCTGTGGGCACCAACAAGAGAACAGGACCCAAAAGTAGAAGAAAAACTAATGGAGGAAGGGAAGTGGGTGGAGGGAAGAGAGGAGAGGGCAAGAGGGGCGTTCGGTGGGGTGACACATGCATGTATGGAAAGGTCACAGAGAAACCCACGAATCTGTACGATTAATTTGAGTTCAAAATTATAATTTAGAAAGAAGAAAAATGAACCAGATACTGAGACTTGAAGCAAGTCTCCACAAAATTCAAAGTCATAGTATCCTCAGTGTGTTGTCTGACTACAAAGTCATTAAGCTTGAGTGACTCCTCATGGGTACAAGGCTTCCCTTGGAGTGATGAAAATATTCTGAGATTCATAGTGACAATGGTGGCATAATGTCATGAATATACCAAATTTTGTTAGCAACAAACTTTATATTATGGACATTTTTACCACAATAAGAAAAAATAAGGGTATAGAATATTTGAATAATATTAACCTACTCATATACTTTGTATATATAGAAATCTACAACCAACCAATATGGAATACTCATTTTTAATTTTTTTTATAGTCGTAGATGGACAGAATGCTTTTATTTTATTTATTTATATGCGATGCTGAGGATCGAACCCAGTGCCTCACACATGGTAGGCAAGCACTCTACCATTGAGCTACAGCCCCAGCCCCAGAATAGTCTTTATCATACATTTCCCTGTCCCTTCAATGGGACATTAACAGAATGTACCTCATGGGGGTAGGCTTAGGTGACCCTAAAGTGAAGGCCTGCCCATGGCCTTCGAGGCCTGTAGAGGGTAGGCCTGTGTATACCCCAGGAGCCCAGTTCAGCCTCTGGCTCCCTGTTGGGGTTTACCAGATGTCCACTGGGCCATAAAATCTGGGGTCTGGATTTTGGTTGGGGACTAGAACCCAGAGCTGAGGCTTGGGTGTCAGAGCTAGAACATGAGGTTCAGAATCAGGGTATCAAGTCTGAAGTCAGAGCCATGCAATCCCGAGCCTGGAGGCTAGAACTTGACCTGTGGGTTCTGGGTCTGGTAAACTGACACCTGGCAAAGACGCACTTCGCGAGACACTGCTGGCAGAGTAAAAGACAGGGAAGGAGACAGAACAGCCAGAGAGGGCATCAGCCATCGGGAGGCTGTGTTACAGGGAAAAGGAGATCCTGGGGCAGCTGGAAGGCAGTGGCAGCAGGAGCTTAGGCTGAGGTGCTTCCCAGACCTCTGGGTGAGGGTCTTCCCCAGTCCTGGGGTGGGCTCCCAGCACTCCCACCAAGGCAGACAATCAGCAAACGTCAGAGAAGGCAAGCGACCACGCCTGGAGGTGAGCAGAACATTCAACCAAGGTAGGGCTTCAAAGATGGTGGAGAGCAGAGCTGCTGTGTTCAGAACAGAGGACACCGAGTGTGGGAAGTGTGTGCCCAAAGAGGAGAGACAAAGGACTCTCTACCAAAGGCAGGCAGCTGTTTTTGTGCACATCATGATTGACATAACCCAAGTACCGGAGGGGCCGGGGAGAACATGAACCAGGGAGGTTTGAACAACTTTGACATCTAATTAACAAGAGGTTTTCAGCAAATCTTAAAGGAAGAACAAATATAACCTACAGAAATTAAACACATGCTTGTAAAACTTTTTAAATCTATCAAAACACATTTGACAAAGCTGAAGAGAATATCGAAGATGATAGAATAACTTCTTCAGAGCGCAGAGAGAGGAAAGAAGACGGGTAATATAAAAGAGGGGTTAACATATTTGGAAAGCAGAATGGGCGGCACAGTGAACACCCCAGACGGGAGAAGAGAGGGAAGGGAGGAAAACAACTCTTAAAGTGACCATAAAACTCCTGGAGCCCGTAGCTCTAGGGAGCCTAGTGTATTCTGAGCAAGAAAACAATAAAGATCCCTGTCCAGACACGCAGTGAACTACGGAGGACTCCAACAAGAAGACACTGCGGCGAGAGAAAGGACCCGTCACCCCAAAAAGCCCCAACTGTGAGGATGTGATAAACGTCATCTAATTTCTCCTCAATTTAAGAAAGAAAAAAACAGTGGTGTTCACAGTGAAGCAAGGTGACAGCTGGGTGTGACTGTGTTCTGTCTTGTACCTGTGAACGCTTTTCCAAGACAGACCTGGTGAGGAAACAGGGTGAAGGAAAGTTCCAAACCCCACGTGCTGCACACAGCTGACACTTCTCTGAGTTCTGCAAACAGAACCTTCCAAGAAAACTATGGCCTCCAATAGGAAAGTTAGACATTAACAGGAGAAAAACAGCTTTTTGTGTGGTTAAGTTCCTGCTTGCTGGCACGCAGGGTGCTGGCTGATCATGTGGAAGGAGGAGGAGTCCAGCTGCTCGGGACTCGGCTCACTCATGGTTTCCACGATTCCATGAGTTAAGTTTTCCTTTCTTTCACTGAACCAGCAAAACTGGAAAACAATAGCTTGCAAGTGTAGGGAGAGCTGATCAAAATTATTGTGATCTTGGTTGTTTGGTTGTTTGGAAGAAAGTGGGCACTAAAAAATGCATTCATTTTAGACTAAGATGAATACGGATGATAAGAAAAATCAAGGGTAACCACTGAAGAACGGATAGGGTTTAAATTCCAAAAGAAAGGGGGAAATGATGTAAGAAAACACACACACACACACACACACACACACACACACACACTCACACACACACACAAAATCAATGAACCAGAGGATAAGAAGTGTGGAAAATTCTGTCATTTGAGACCATCATGTCAAGGGAAATAAGTCAAGTACAGAAAGACAAGTAGCACGTGAGCTCACTCAGATGGAACCTAACAAGTGGATCTTACTGAGGTTGGGAGAATAATGCTTACCAAAGCCTGGGGAGGCAGTGGGGACGGAGGCTGGGGGAGGTTGGTCAAGGCTTGATAAGATAGGTAAGCGGGAGTAGGGAGTTCTGGTGTAGCACAGAAAGGTGGACATGGATATTGGTAATGTGCTGTGATTTTATTTTTATTTATTTATTTATTTATTTTTGGTGCTGGGGATTGAAGCAAGGACCTTGTGCATGCAAGGCAAACACTCTACCAAGTAAGCGACATCCCCAGCCCCTGTAAATTTTTTGATATGCTAGAAGAAAATATTTTGAATGTTTTCATTCTAAAGAAATGATAAATGTTTGAGAGGCTAGGTGTGTCTCCCCTGATTTGAACATTACATAATGTGTTCACACATCCAAACATCTCATGGCACCCCACCAACTATGCACATTTTTTATGCATCCGTTAAAATTAAAAATCTAAGTATAAAAAAAGAGATAGCCTATATCCAACATATCAGTAATCACAATAAATGCAAGTGACTGAATTCATTATCATATTAATTCAGTTTTGTAAAGCCTGTTCACAGGAGACACACCAGAAGCACATAGAAAAGTTAAAAGCAAAAGAGGAAAAAAAGATTTACCAAGAAATAGTACCCATAAGAAAGGTAATATACCTTTATTAAATTGATCCATTTGGGCATTAATATTAGAACCATTATCAGACACCAAGGGGGTAGCTACAAAGTAATAAAAATTTCTTTACACTGAATTTATGATTCTATACTTGAATATTCCTAAAAAATAACCTTATCAAAATTAATATAGAAAATTGATAGGTGTGCACAGAGAAATGAACACGTTCCCCACACAGATGTGTGAGATGCCAACATAACTGTCGGTGAGAAGAGTTTGTAGCACACAGGCCACTTTCTCCAAATCTGAAATGTCTATGGTTAAAACTCAAAGAATAGTTTGGAACTGTCAGTGGAAGGCTGTCGTGAAGAAGGAAAATCTGGAAAATTTTGGAGGAAAAGAATATTTCAAAGAACTCAACCAGCACATGGACATAATGCCCACACGTGTTGAGATTTTAAAATAATTCATGATGAAAAGAGGAAACCTAAAAAAACATCTTAGACCTGAAGGATAAATGGAAAGGTTGCATAATCAAAATTTGTGAGATGCCCCAGATTCATAGCTAAAAATGACTCTAGTAGGAAAGAAGAACACGTGGATATTAATGAGCATTAGACAGACCACAGGGTGACCCTGGTGTAAAGGGGACCCAGTGCAGAGGAGGCCCTGGAGATGGGACGTGTTGGCTGGAGGTGGGGGCAGCCCCGGCTCCCATCTGGAGGAGAAGCTTTTTACCTGCCTGAGCTCAGGGCACCTGATCTGGGTCTGGGACCCAGGTAGGCAGAAGAGCCAGGGACCAGAGATTACAGCACTTGCCCCCAGAGGAATGCGTCCATCAGCCCGAGGGGACGGGAGGTGCTGATAAGCCCCAGCAAGATCAGGAAGCTGAGATGTGGAAGCAGAGGGACACCTGTGTCCTGCTGTCACTCTGGCCTCCATCTTGCCATCTGGGTTCCTGCCTGGTTCCTAAGTCTCTGCTCCGGTCTCTCTCTCTCTCTCTCTCTCTCTCTCTCTCTCTCTCTCTCTCTCTCTCTCTCTCGCTGAATAATCCCTTTCCCCCTCTATCCTTTCTCTCTCTCTCTCTCTCTCTCTCTCTCTCTCTCTCTCAGGTCAGGTTTGCTGATTTATAACAAGTGCGGGTGACCAACCCGGGTGTGGTGGCAGTGCCTGTGGACTCTGCACTTGGGAGGCTGAGGCAGGAGGGTTGCTGGAGCTCAAGAGCTTGAGATCAGCCTGGACCACACAAGGAGAACCTAACTCAAAGAATTAAAAAATGCAGGTGACAACCTAGGACTGTGGCTGGCATCTGGAGTTGGGCAAGTCTGAGGACTGAGCCCCCTGCTGTGGGGCCTCCCCAGACTCCCCATCATGTCAGAATTCTCAACTGAACTGAATTCCTGGTGGACACTCTGCTGGTGTCAGAGGTTTGGCTGATGTGAGGACATGGCACATCTGGTCACAGAGTGAGTGTTGGGTGAGTATTGGGCACTTAAGGTGAGAAACACCCTCACCTGTCCCAGCCTGAAAAAATGGACCAAGAGACGCACAGAACAAGCAGGCTTGACTTTAATGACATCTTGCGAGACCAGGGGCCTGTACCCAGATTGGTTACAAGCAGCATTTTATCCCAGAGAGCACGAGATCCCCCTCTGGTTCCTCGCTGGCTGAGTATCATGGCGCACAATCTTCCTGGAAGGTCACCTACATTTCACAGTCTTCGGTTGGGTTATTTAAAGAAATACACCTTCAGTGGTCCCCAGCAACCTTGGTCTCCTGGGGCAGAAAGGTCCCTTGGATTGAGTGCCTTTTGGCACACACACAGTTTAGCTCAGTGTGGGGGGCTTCCGTCTGTCCTCCTGTCTGACAAGGGGCTGTGAATTTTTACACTCCCATGATACCTGCTTGTGACTTTTCCCTCTGTTCTGCTGACAACCGCCTTTCTCACATCCCAAGTCACTTTTCTTTTAAAGTCAAATACTATATTCTGAAAACAGACCACCAGACTTTCTATTTCTCACATGAGGAGGAAAAAAATTATTTTGCCTACATTACAGATTTTTCAGTTTTTTTATTGTTTGGTTTGCTTGGCTTTTTTGTGTTCTGATACTGGGGGTTGAACCCAGGGGTGATTAACCACTGAGCAACATCTCCAGCCCTTTTTATTATTTTTGAGACAGTGTCTCACTAAGTTGTTTAGGTCTTGCTAAATTGCTGAGGCTGGCTTTGAACTTGTGGTCCTCCTGCCTCAGCCTCCTGAGCTCAGTTAACAGCTTTAATAAAAATATTTGCGATGATTTTCTTCACTAATTAAGTCCTTTGTATAAAAGTCAAGCATGTGAATGTATAATTAATTTAAAAATAATATTTTAAATTTATAATAATACAATTATAAATTTTAAAAATTATAATAGATTTATAGTTAAAAATAAGTTTTAGTTTTTAATAAATTTTAACTTGTTTAAATCTTAAAACTATTATCATTTTAAATTATTTAAGTAGATAATTAAAGCCAAATCTACAAAATTATAAAAATTCTGTTTGGGGTATAAACAAAATATTTAAAGAAAATAATTTTGGTGATTTTGAGAAGGCCTACTCTTTTGTTTTTCTAATTTTTGAACTATTTAATGATCTTAAAAAGAAATTAGACACATTTCCTAGACCCTCAGGGATGGGTGGACAGGCCATTTTGCTTGCGTTGGGTTCACAAAATAGACTTGAACTCAGTCACTAACTTTGCCTCCAGTGGCTCCATATCCAGCCTCCTCTGCCTGGCAAGGGCATTTATAATGTCAAAATGATGATTCCTGATTCCTGTGGTGTTCTTTGCTCCAAGGAAAGGAGAGTCTGCTCATCTCCAAGGGGACAGTGATAGACTCATTAGTTGGACGTGAACGTGTCCAACCCCAGGAAGCAAGGGAAGGCCTTTCTCTCTGTGTCACGGATGCGTAGCCCCTGTATTAACCCATTTTTTTTCCATTGCTATAACAAAGTAGCTGAGGCTGGGTATCTTGTTGAGAGAGAGAGAGAGAGAGAGAGAGAGAGAGGGGTTTACTTAGCTCACAGATTTGGAAGCAGAAAGTCCAAAGCCAGGCATCTGCTCTGTTGCTGGAGAGGGTCCCCTGGAGGATGGCATGGTGGCAGAAGTGTGTGAGAGAGGGGTGGAGTTGTTTGAAAAGAACTCAGTGTCTCCGGAACTAGTGGGGGCCCCTTAGAATGACTTTCAATCCTCCCTTGGGCAGGGACTCGGTCCCCCTCACTCAGCTCCCCTCTTACTGGCTCCACCTCCTAATGTGGCCAGGCTGGGATCTCCGAGCTTCCGCACACAAACCCTTAGAGGAGGAAGCATGAGCCACAGCGGTCCAGACCTCATGGCCACCCAGTCAGCGTCTCCAAGAGACACTCACCATGGCAACCACCGACAAAGCACGTCATCTGCAACCTCAAGACCCGAGCTGCAAATTCAGACTCTGACTTTGGGCTCCATATTCCCTGAGATGGCACCTTTGACCCCAGCTCCCCCCCCCCCCCAGACGTCCAAGGACTCTGCAGCCCAGACCTCATTCCTGGACTCCACGTCCAGGGCCAGCGGGACCCGGGAAGCCCGCTCCCCTTGCAGGCCACACCCCGCTGCCCCTGTTGCTGTAAACACCACCTGAGACGGTCACATGCGCTGGTTTGCGTGTTGCCGAGGCTGTTTCCGCTGACACAGCAGAAATGGCTGGGTGTAGCAGGGGCTGTCTGGCCCGCAAAGCCGAACCGAAGGACTGTGGGGACGTTTCCGGTAAAGGTTTGCTGAGCTCTGCTACATTCCAGGGGCCTGACTCCAAACCCCCAGGCCCCATGACCCAGGCTTGAGTCCCTAGGTTCCAGAACCCGAGCTGGACCCTCGGAAGGCAGACTCCAGACCTCAGACCCGGCTCTCGACGCCAGGCTTCTCTGTATGCCCAGCTCCAGACCCTGACCCCAGGAGGGACCCCAGTCACACTTCAGGACAGGCAGAGGGACAGCAAGAGACCCCCTGAGAGAGAAAGGACAGACTCAGCCAGAGAGGGGCCGGAGGGGAGAGGCAGGGGGAGCGAGGGGCACAGCTGGACAGAGGTGAGAGCCCTGCGGGAGTCAGGCACAAATCAGCCGGGCACGGTGGCACATGCCTGTGATCCCAGGCGCTCAGAGGCTGAGGGAGGAGGATCACAAGTTCAAATCCAGTCTCAGCAACTTAGCGAGGCCCTGAGTAACTTAGCAAGACCCTGTCTCCAAAAAAAAATAAATAAATAAATAAAATAAGGGCTAGGAATGTGGCTCAGTGGTTAAGCACCCCAGGTCACTCCTTTGTACCAAAAAAAAAAAAAAAAAAAAAAGGACAGAATTATCTTAATTTGATATTCTCAAAATCCTTTCAAAGGAAAAGAGAGAAAACCGGGAAGTTGGTGAGAGAATAAGAGGTAGCAATGAGAAGTGGACACAGGAGACAGAGCATGGAGAGAGAGGTCCCGAGGAACTGCCTGGGGCGGGCACGGGACCCCTGCTCCAGGCCCCTGATCTGACTGGAATCAGGGCAGCCAGAGGGAATGAGCCTGCAAGATTGCTCCCTGCACAGCGTTCCTGCCAGCCCGGGGCAGGCGGCCAGTACCCCAGAGGTCCCTGAGGAGGTTGAGCAGACCAGCACAGCTCAGTGCAGGACCCAGCAGCAGAGACCCCCCAGGTGAGCAGCCAAGAATTCTCCCATCCCCAAGTTGCACGTCTGTGCGTGGCCCATGCTCTCTTTGGGTTTCCACCTCTTTCTTTCTGTCTCTCTGTATGTCTCTCTCCCTTTCTTTGACTCAGTGTATACTGAAGTTTTAAGATCACAGTCCCTGGTGCTAGACTGTCTGGGTTTCAATATCAACTCTTCCACCTGCTGGCTGTGTGACCTCAGACAAGTTGCTTAGTTTCTCTGTGTCCCTGTTTTCCTCTCTGTGCACTGGGGATAACAGTAGAACCGTGAGGTAAGGTTGCTATTAAAATGAGTCACTGCGTGTCGAGTGCTTAGACCAGTGTTGGGCACAGAGTTGTGTCCTGAAAGTCTTGCTAAAACATCTTTATCTGTGTCTCCGTGTCTTTGACATTCACTAGCCCTGACCTCCTGGTGTCTCCTTCTCCACTGTCCCCATGCTGGATCTCTGGCTCTCCCAACCCTGGTTTGTGTCTCTGTCACCATCTTCTGAATCTCTTTCTGCCAGTTCACCTTCTCCGTCTCCCCATCTCCCTGCCTGTCCTCGCTGCAGGTGTGGCTCACACCGACTTCTCCCAGGGAACACTGGACAATGAATGGGGCTTTGGGTTGTCACAGTTGATGTGGAGGGTGCTACTGGCCTCTAGAGGGCAAAGACCAGAGCTGCTGCTAAACATCCTCCAATACACAGGGCAGTGCCCAGAGCAAGGGTACCTGGATGGGCTGGGGTGTGGCTCAGCAGGGAGCATTGCCTGGTGAGCCAAGCCGAGGCCCTGGGTTCCATCCCCAGCGCCACACACAAAAATGTCAATAGCGCTGAGGCTGAAATACTGACCTGGGTTGTGGTGTCAGGGTCAGGGCTCAGAGCCTAGGGTGGAGAAAGTCCTCCATGGCTCCTGCCCAGGGAGGGTAGGAGGAAGAGGCTACAGGTTCAGAATGACCACACCCCCTTGCCACCAGGTGGAAACAGGAGGATCCCAGTAGAAACCCTCCAGGTCTGGTTCCTGGGATATGTCATTCACACTGTCACAGTATCTGGGTGGCAGAGAGAACATATGGGCCAGGGGGACACAGCTCAATGTCTCTGTGCTTCAGTTTCCCCCTTTCAGAATGAGACAATGTTACAACCCCCCTGAGTGGTGATCTAAATAGACAGGTGAGATAATATATAGGCATGTCATCCCCAGAGTGCCAGACCCACAGGTGAGTTCAGAAATCCTAGCGTTTACAATATTACATATAAGAGGTTGTGAGGGGAATGGGAAAATTAACAAGGAGAGAAATGAATTACAATAGATGGGGTAGAGAGAGAAGATGGGAGGGGAGGGGAGGGGGGATAGTAGGGGATAGGAAAAGTAGCAGAATACAACAATTACTAATTGGGCATTATGTAAAATTGTGGATGTGTAACCGACGTGATTCTGCAATCTGCATTTGGGGTAAAATTGGGAGTTCATAACCCACTTCAATCTAATGTATGAAATATGATATGTCATGAGCTTTGTAATGTTGTGAACAACCAATAAAAATAATAATAATAAAAAAAACTTACCTAAAAAAAAAAGAATTGTAATGAATTCTGTGTCATATATAAATTTTAAAAATTAATAATAAAAGAAAATTTAAAAGAAAAAAAAAAAAAGAAAGAAATCCTAGCGTAATTATCCTTCCAACCAGTACTGCCAGCCAGCTGGTGCCCACCCTGAGTGTGTGTGGCAGGGGCGGGAGGGGGTGAGAGGGGGAAGTACAGTCTTGCCACTGTGTTGCTCCAGGGTGGATGCTGCTGGATGTGCCTTGCTGGGAGTGCAGAGGGGGTCCAGCAGAGTATAACATCCTCATCCAGTGAGTAGGTTCTGGTTGCTGGTAGTCCAGCTCTGTGGGGGTCCACTAGTCAGGGTGCAAGACTTGATAGCCTCTGTCCCCTGCAGGCAGGAGATGTTGCAAAGGCTGAGGACCCTTTTGGGGAAGGGAGAGTGTGTGTGCACAGCGACGCGGGCCTTTGGTCTAGTTTTGAAACTGTGACTCTGGGCGGTGTAGGGGAAGAGGTGTAGGAGAAGAGCGGTCAGACCAGGGGTCTGGGCCTTAGACTCTGCCTTGAGCCCCACCCAGCCCAGCCAAGCAGCAGACCCAGAGACCCCATCCGTGCTTCAGCCTCCCGATGCATCCTGCAGCTTCCAAATGCTGACCCGCCCCTGACCCCCTAAGCCTTCCATTTGTGCCTGACCCTGCCCCCCCCAGGAGGTGCGATTCCTCCTGGAGGATCCCGGATTCGGCTCTCAGGTGCTTTGTCCATTGCCAGCAAAATACTCATCGTCGGTGGCCGTGAATGCACGCTGTACTCCACCCTGGCAGGCAGCCCTGTTTGTGAAAAATGACTTGCACGGCGGGGGCGTCCTGGTGCATCCACATGGGTGCTGTCCGCGGCGCACTGCTTCCGGAGGCCACTGCTGGCTGGGGCCGTGACATTTGCATCAGCTTAGCCTAAAGTTTGGGAGGGATTTCAGCAGAGCAGAGACCGCGGCCAGGGGCGGGGCTTGAGGGAAGGGGCTTGCGGGGCGGCGCTTGGCCAGAGTGAGGCTTGAGCTGAAGGCTTGGCCCAGGGTGGAGCCTTGCAGCAGTGCGGAGGGGCGGGGCCAGGGGTGGGACTCTAGAGGGGGCGGGGCTCGAGGGGCGGGGCTCGGGCTCCAGCGCTGACTGCCCGGTGGGAATGAGAAGCAGGGAGGCTGCGGAGTCCGCAGTGATGAGGGCGGGGTTAAGGGACTGTTCAGACCCGGGCTGGACCCAGTGCCTAAGAGGAGGATGACCTGAGAGAAGCAGGTGCTCAAGGAATGGGGGAGCTGCAGTAGGAAGGGCTTTTTCTGAGCACCGCCTTTCAGCCTTTATTGGCGTCAAGGGTGGAGGCGGGTGATGAAGTCAGGGACCGGGATGGGGTCCGGACACACCTGGCCAGAGGTGTGCGTGTAGCTGGGGGCTGAGGTATAGAATGAGGTCAGAGCAACACTTACCTTGACTGCAGTTTGAGGGCACAGTCAAAAATATCACTAATCATACTTGCTGATATAAATAAACATCGTTGTCCTTGTTAGAAAATAAAATAACAAAATTTAGAGATTTTAAAAAATCACTAATCAAGATTAATATTTTAATGTAATATTTTAAAGAATAAACATTAGTGCAAAAATCCACAATGAACCAATATTTAAATAGAGATAGGACCTGACAGACCTGGGGTCAGGATAAGGTTAGTAACATGGGTCAGGCAGGGTCATGTGCTGTCTTTAATTAGAATGTGCATAATTTGTTCTTCATGGATTTTTTATTAATTTTTAAATATTATATTTAACTATTATTTGTTTTGGTTGCTGGGTGTTTAGGCTCCCTTAAGTGTGGACCTGAAGCAAGGGCCTCGTTCACTCACCCTAGTTGTTGGGATTTGGGGTGAACTTAGGAGTGAGGGTGGGAATGGGGCTTAGGATGGTGCTGATGGGTAAGGTTGGCATGAAAATGGTCTGGGCATAGGGCTGATGGTTGGAATGAGGCTGGGAGTGGGACAGGAGCTGAGAGTCGGTGGAGATGAGGTTGTGGTTGGAATGGGGCAGGATGTGGGTTTGGGGTTGGAGGTGAGGAGTAATTCCATGTACTGACCTGCCCTGGGGCCCCCAGCTCCTACACCATTGGACCAGCCTGCACCAGGGACCAGGCAGCCGGATGATGAAGGCCAACTGCTCCATGCAGCACCCAGAGTACAACAAACCTCAGGACCCAGCGACCTCATGCCCATCCAGCTGCGGGACCCAGCCACAGCCTCGGACTCCATCAGCCCCATGAGCATCGCCTCCCAGTGTCCCACCCCTGGAACCAGCTGCTTGGTCTTGGACTGGGGTTGGCTGTCCTATGGTGGTTTGGGGTGTGTCTGTCTCTGGGTCCACCTCTGTCCCTGGCTGTCCCTGTCCAGCTACTGACTCTGTGTCATCCATCACAGGGAGCATTTTGCAGGGTCTGACTGTCCCGGTGATGTCCGTGACGTCCTGCAGAGCATCCCTCCCTGAGTTACAACCTCCCAGCATGTTCTGCGCTGGTGGGCAGGACAACAAGGACTCTTGTGTTGTGACTGCAAGAGGCAGGGGTACCGTATGGGAAAGAAGAGGGTAAGAAAAATGGCGCCAAATGGCCTTCTGTGGCTCGCAGCCAGAGTGTCAGCAAGGACTGTGCATGCCCAACAACTGCAGGAAGACCTGGACGGGGGAAGGCGACCCGCCAGCTGAGTGTGGGATGGCGAAAAGGATCAGAGTGAGAAACCAGAGATCCCCAAGACCAGTGGGCATCTGAAATTGATTACCACCTTGTACTCTGTTGACCAGTGGTTACCTGCCCTGCTCTGGGGTGAGGCACGAGGCACTGCAGGTCTGGCTTCCACATTCAAAACGGCACTTCCAGCCAGGCGCAGTGGCTCACTCCTGTAATCCCAGGGGCTCGAGAGGCTGAGGCTGGAAGATCACAAGTTCGAAGCCAGCCTCAGCAACTTAGTGAGGCCCTCAACAACTAAGTGAACCGCGTCTCAAAATAAAAAATAAAAAGGGCTGGGGATGTGGCTCAGTGGTTAAGCACTCTGGGTTCAATCCCCAGTGCCAAAAAAAAAAAAACAAAGAGGAAGAACATCTCCCAGATTGGGAACGGCACACACAGCCTAGGTCCCAGGACCGGTTCACCTTCCACCGGGCGTCCTCCCTCCTCAGCTCCTCGCCACCCCTCTGCCTGGCTCCCCTCCTGGGCCTCCCCTCCGCTGCTCCAGCAGCCCTTGAAGCCCTGATGTGTTTCACAATGGCTGTTGTCTTTTCTCGGAACTGTTGCCCCCTTCGCTGTCCACCCCCCATGTCCTGCTCTATGTTCCCTGGAAGACAGAGGAAGGGGAGGACCAGAGGGTGAGAGGTTCTCTGTGCTGGGGGACGGAGATGAGGACACTGGGTTTAGTGGGTTCAGCAGGTGGCCACCGGGAGTCAGGCTTCAAGGCCATCCTTGGGTCACAGATACAAAAAGCATGTGACACTCGGTGTGTGTACGACCTGGGCTTGGTCCCAGAGTTTGTGCATCTCAGCAAACTCGGTGTCATATGAAGTCACATATGTGGCCATAGTCAGCCATGGACAACTGGACCTGCACACTTAGGCTCTGACAAGGACAGCGCTCTAAGCTGACACACTCTTGGCGGGTGTCAGTGGCACTTCCAATAACCAGCACGGATGTTCACCAGGGAATGCAGATGGACAGTTAGGACTTGGACACACACACACAGACCCCATCCAGCCTCCAGTGTGGCCGGGACATTGATGTCACCCAGGCACACGCCACACACCGGACCTGGACATGCAAGGGAAGGTCTTACTAAGGTGCAGAGGGAGAGACGCCAAGGTGCCCTCAGGCCCCCGAGACGGAGGCAGTCATGGGTCTGTGGTACAGTGGCCACACCCAGAGGCCACCCACCTGGGTTCACACATACCAGCTCTGAGTCCTCGGGAAACTCACTTGACTATAGTAAGCTTCCATCTCCTCCTCCGTTATGTGGGGGCTCTCAAGGGTTAAGTGGGAAACTCTGTGTGTGTGTGTGTGTGTGTGTGTGTTTACACATCTGGATGGGTGTGATAATGCCTGCCATATCGTAACTGCTTCATAAACATTAGTTGTTTTAATCAAAGGTGCTTCATTATTTAAGGGACATATGTATTATATTCACATTGTGGAAATCAATAAGGCCAAAGGTCAGACACATGCACTGAACCAGGTGAAGAGGGTCAAGGTTAATAATGACCTTCATCCACACAGCCCCTTAGGGAGTGGTGACTCAGAACCACAGACCCAGGCCCCAGAGACCAGACATTCAGATAGGACCTACCAGGCCAGAGCCCAGGAACCTCCAGGAGCAGAGCTGGACACTGACGGTGAAAGGCACACCCTGGAGGCACAGGGCGCAGGGACAGGAAGCACTCATCCATCGCCAGGTCAGGCCCTCAGTCAGTACTCGATGTCGAAGGTCACTCGTCAGGTTTCCCCTATGGGGGTATGGTCCATGCACGTGGATGGGATGTGCATGCACACATGTGTACACACACACACACAGAATCAAATGCACATACACCAAAGAGGGGCTTTTCAAGATTGAAGGGTCATGACCCCCCACACTGTGCTGCATGGATACGTCCTCCAAGGTCAACACCACCAGTGGGGCAGGACTCCCACCTGCAGACCCAGTCCCCACGTTCTTCCTGCCACCACTGGGAAGGGGCCTGGAGCCTGGTGAGGCTGGAGGCACGCGGAGCTTGAGGGCCCGGTGTGAGGGTGTCCTGCACGGAAGGTGGGGTGCGAGCTGAGTGATGTGGGCAGAGAAACCCCCATGGGTCTCTCACAATTCTATGTGGCTTCAGAGCAAGAACGAACGAGTGTCCTCTGGACTGTGTCCGGGATGCTGGGCCAGCACTCTTGCAAGCAGTATTGCCTCAGAGCAATCCAGGAGAACGTGCTTCTCACAGCAGGCATGTTTATTGTTCAGTACAATAAATACAATACGCTGCTCTAGACCAGGTCTGTGTGTGCTCAGGATAACAAGATAGGAGCTGCCCGTGGGCCACACACTCGGCAGGTTGGCCAGCAGCCCTTCCCTGGCAGCCCCTTCCCTGAGAGATGAAGAACAGGCGGCTCCCAGTGTCTGCAGGCCCTGAGTGCAAGGGTCCTGGACCAGGGGCTGGCGTGCTCTGCTAGTGTCCAAGAAACCATGGCAGGACAACTTATTTGCTTTCCCAGATCCTTCGGAGTTCCCAGTGAGAGCTGGGCCCTGGGGCTGCACCTGGCCAGCTGGGCATGAGGTGGGAGGGAGACCCAGTGGGCTGCAGCCACAAGCAGAGAGGGGACCAGGCTGAGCTGCCTGGGGGTGGGGAGTGTAAGCCTGGACCAGAGGCCCCAGAGTCACCCTGGGAGGGGAAGAGAGAGTGAGAGAGCCCGAAGGTGAGTTTCTGCCTGTAAGCACCCCCCCCCCAACCCACTCCCGAAGGCAGGCAGGAATTCTAGCAGAAGGACAGTGGGCGGAGTCCTGGCAAATGGGGAAGGACCTCAGAGTCGCTCCTGCACAGGGAGGCAGGGTCCAGAAGGATAGTCCCCAAAGACAGGGAAGGAGCAGACCTTCCCCTCTCCAGGGATCACCTCACAGGAGGCACTGGGGAGCCACGGGGGGCTGTGAGCAGGGGCCACATGGGGGATGCAGTAGAGGCTGAGAGGCTGAGGCCAGGAGCCTGTCAGGAAGGTGGGAGAGGGCTGCAGTGGGGACGGGACCAGGGGCCTCCACCCAGATCGGCCCCCATCGCACTCCCTCCCTGGCACCGAGCCCTCCCTGCACTCTGATCTCCACGCAGACACCGGAAGGAGCTGGTGACACGGAGTCAGAACCCGACTGCTCCTGCCCAGCACCAGCCACCAGTGAGCTCATCGGAAGAAAAGCAGGGCCTCCCCACAGCCCCTCTGCCCTCTCTGATGCCCTCTCCCTGTCCTCTGCTTCCTCTGCCCGGCATGGGACCCCTCGGCCCCCCACTCCCTCCGGCACCATGAGCCTCCATGGAGAAACATGGAAATGGCCCCTGAAGGCCAAGGCACCACGTACCACCAGTGGGGCAGGGTTTCACATGCAAATCAGGCGGCCACCTGCCCCTGCCACGGTCACCCCCGGGGCCCAGAACACTGGGGAAGCTGGGGGAACACACATGTAGTGGATGAGGAGGTCGGGAAGGTGGACAAGGTTCTCCTGCCGAGAAGGGAGGAGGACAGGAGCTGAATGTGTGGGGGACAGTTCTGTGTCTCAGAGCACAGGCATCAACAGGGCTGGAGACGGCTGTCCAAAACATTTGGCCAGCCAGCAGTCTCACACAGTCATCTCTGCCAAAGCAGCTTTGTTTGCTGTCCTGGATAAGAATCATGTGTCCCCAGAAGTGCTGTGCTTCATGTCCAGGACAGTAAATACAATAGGCCCCTTGGAGCAGTTCAGTTTGGCTCTCAAGACAATAAAGATAGTATCTCCCTCAGGACAAAGTTGGACAGGTTGGCTAGCAGCCCCTCCCTTACAGATTCCCAAGGTCAGGGTCCTCACCAGGGGGACAAACCACCATGTGCAGAGTCCTCCTGGGCAGCTCTGATGGCTCCGGGACTTGGGAGGCCCTGAGGCTCAGGGCAGTGGGCAGGTCTTAGATAGCAAACCCGCCCTCATACGCCAATCTCCAGAGCACTTAGGTCCCTTCCTCTGGGGTATATCAAGGCAAGACTAGCATCTCGATCTTCTTTAGTACAGGTCACCTTTTGGTCCCTGTTTCCACCAACCAAACTATTAGAGCCCTTCCACCCCCAGAGCTGCAAGACGAAACGCAGACTCTCTTCTCAATCAGCTCCTACCAACAAATTCTGCCTGCTCCAACTTAAGGTCCTTCCAAGAGCACCCCACACCCCATGCTTCACGTCCTTTCCACACCCAGATTTCTTCTGTTTCAACAACAAAAAAAAATAATGCAGCTCTTCCGCAGCGTGACGGGCTTCCTCGCGGGTTACAATTGTAGCTTCATTTCTAGGAGTCTTGGTGGAGGGGGGACCTGGGGACAATCAGACACATCGGGTAGGGGAGCTGTCTCAGGCAGGCGTCACGGGTCCCTGACGTGGTGCGGGTAACAGGAGGCCTTAAAGGACCACAGATCTCAAGCTCTTGCCAGATCTGCCCTGCACCAGATGACAAAGGCCCCCCCAGGCCACCTTCCCTTCCAGCTGGTTAAGCCGCAGTGGGTTTGCCAGCCCCCGAGATTGTGGAATCCCAACCTGCTGTGGGAACCAGAGCTCCCCCACCCCCTCCTTCCTGCACAGCCTGACTCCCACCGTCCCTCTTGCTGTCTGACTCTGAGTGCAGTCCCCGAGTGATCCTGCACAGTGTGTGCATCCCCCTCCCTGGGCTGCGAAGACCTGTGAGGAAGGTGTTATTGTCCATCCCAGGTGGCCAGCCATCCTCCTGGGGCGGAAGCCCCACCCACCCACCCACAGTGTGAGGAGAAAACAAATGAGACCATACTGTGTCCTCAGCGAGCTCCGTCTTCCCTCGAACCTGCTGCTACCCTGGACTCCCCATCCCCAGGGAGCTCCCTGGTCCACCCAGTCACAAGAGCAGACCCGCCCACAGGGCTCTCTCCTCCGGCCTCTTCCTCACCCCCTGCCTTGGAAGGCTAACTCTGAAGGTGCTGGGTTCCTGCATCTTCCAAATCAAGGACTCTCCCTTGAGTGGTTTCCTGGGGACAACCCAGGAGCCTTGGAATTCTCTGCCTGAGAGGACCTTAGTAGAGCTGGCCTTGCACCAGGCCAGACGGTTCAGGCCAACAATGTGATTTGGGGCAAATGCCTGGCCCTGGAGAGACTGGGGAGGGGTGAGTGGGGTCAGCCAGGTGAGGATTCCCAGCCTGCTGGACAGATGCCAATAAAAACGCTGGATACGAAGGCTCAGGGGAGCCCTCCTCGTTGAAAATACTCTGTCGGTGCTGTCACACAAGACCCAACTGGGAGAGGACAGCTGGGGTTTGCCCTGTCCCCTCCACACTCCAGTCGGTGAGCATTCCCTCTGCTGATTTTCCTCTGCATTCTGCACCGTAAAGAACCACAGGACACCACAGCACCATGGCTCTTCTGAGTTCTGAGTCCTGCTACAAAATCGCTGAGTCCGAGGGTGGTCTGGGGGACCACGGACACCCTCCCCCATACTGGATCAGCTTCCAAGGCCTCTTGTCACCCATGACACAGGGGGACCCTCCCTTCTCTGCTCACATCTTCCTTAGGCTCCCGGATGGACGGCCCAGGATGAAGCAGGTGATGTTTAGTGCCACCCTGCTGTGAGTGTGTGTCGGTGCCCTGTGCTTCCAGACTTTGCTCAGTGCCTCAACAGTGTTTATCTCACATGTCACGGTCTTCTCCAAGGGTGGACCCAAGCCTGCCCCATCTCTCCATCACACACATGCCACAGCCACCCACCTCCTTCTGTGTGTCCCCGGGGCAGCTGTGTGAGAAGATGTCTGCAGACACCGTCAGTGTTCTCAGGGGAGCAGAAGGCAGACACTCACACCCATCCGAGGACCACTGGGGACACCTGTGTCTGCCTCTTCCTTTTCCCTGCAGCCCTGACCACACCTTAGGACCCAGGTCAGCAGTGATGGGGAGGCTCTAGTTTTGGCCAGGTGAGTTCTGAGCATCCAGGTGCCCTGTGTCTAGAAAGGTGGGAAGATACCAGAACTCGGTGTGTACTCCATTTTACTAAGGGTAGGGATGGGGCGGGGGCTCTCAGGGGTTGGCCACCATGGTGTCCTCAATCCACTTCCGGTAAGCCTTCAGCTTGGTGTACAGGGCAGGCTGTTGGGGCACGGCACAGGGATCACTGCCCCATGACGTGAGACCTTGCAGCATGCCATTACAGATGAGCGGGCCCCCAGAATCACCCTAGGGGTTGGAGGGACAGAGAGAGAGAAAGGTCAGCCCAGTTTCTGCCTGGGAAGCCCCATCTCTCACTCGGGGCTGGCAGATCACCAACAGCTTAGAAGTGGGGTCCTCCCGTTCCTTTCCCATAGGAGATTGGGGGAGGGGAGAGCTTACCCCACAGGTGTCCTTGCCGCCCTGCCAGCGCCCAGCACACAGCATGGTGTCTGTCACCTTCTCGGAATAGGCTTTACTACAAATGTCATTGGGCATGAGGTTGAGGTCCACACACTGGAGAGTCCCTGGGCTCAAGACTAGGGGCCAGGGGAAAACACGACTGTAGCCAGAACCGGCCAGGCTCCTGCCTCGGGCCGGCGGGTGGCGGGTCTGGCCAGACCTACACTTGTCTGGTTGTATGCTGCCCCAGCCAGAAGCCAGGCAGGTGCTCCCCACTTCTGGCTCCCGGCTGGGCAGGTCCAGGACCTTCACGGCGTGGGTGATCCGGGCGGGCTCCGACAGGCGGAGCAGCATCAGGTCGTGGCTTCTGTCATTGTGGGTGCTCTTCAGGCGGTTCATGTTGTAGAGCGGGTGGGGGAAGGCGTAGCTGACAGGGACCAACTGGGAGGTGTCCTCCTCGGCACCCAGGTTGTGACGACCCAGAGCCACCCGGATATTGCTAGGGAAATAGAGGGAGGGAGAGAATGAGGAGAGGAAGGGCAGGGAGCCCAAGAGGGTCCCCAAAGAGAGAAAGAAAGAGAGAAGGACAGGGGCACAGGGGTAAAAAGAGAGAAGAGGGAACAGAGAGGAAGCGGCTGGCCAGGGCCCAGCAGGGCAGGCAGCCGGGCACAGAGCCCAAGGTCGGACCCCACCCCCTCCCTCAGTGGGCCCCCCAGCCCTTCCCTGTGTCTCCCCCAGAGGGGACTGGCTGTCACACAGGGAGGGGCAGGGCAGAGCGGGAAGCCCCCTCCCAGGCACACAGGTTGGGGTGCATGCCTGCCTGTTCTCGGGGTCCCCCTGGGAATGGGGCCAGTAGTGATGGGGGAGAGGAGTGAGCCAGAGACCCAGAGAAAGAGAGAGGGGTGGAGACACGGAGGGGGAGACATGCAGCGCCTGAGATGGTGGCAGAGACTCAGAGACAGAAGAAAGGAAGACAGAGGCCAGAACCCAGCCCCACCCGGAGCAGCCAGATTCTGAGAGGCACAGAGACAATTCCGTGGGGAGAGATGGAGAAAGGGGCCGGGCAGCCATGGACAGGGTGGTCCAGCCTGGCTCCGCCCCTCCCCAGGCCACCTGGATCAGCACCGTCCTCTCCCTCTCAGTCCCACGCCTCGCGTGGGGGAAATGCCCAGCTGTCGATCCCCGTGGGGCACAGAAGCCCCCTCCCAGACTCCCAGGCCCCACTCACTTCTTTTGGACAAGCTGCTGAGGATGGGACCCGGGTCTTGCACATGCCAGGGGAGGTGCTCTGCCACCGACCGACATGCCCAGGCCCCTACTCACTTTCTGAAGCAGTGGGCAGCAGTGAGGACCCACTGGGGGTGCACCAGGACGCCCCCACACACTGCTAAACCATGATGGTACACGGCCGCCTGCCAGGGATGGGAATTCTTCTGGCACTCCCAGCCCCCTATGATCCGAGACTGGATGGGGGACGCAGCACCTGCAGAGAGGGGGAGCCGGCAGGGCTAGGGCGGGAAGAAGGGGCTGTGCTGTGGGCTTGAGGGGGCAGAGGACCAGGCCTGGGCACTCGGGGGCGTGGGCAAGGGGTGCTGAGAAGGGACTGGAGTGGAGACCATTCCCTGGGTTTGTAGAAGGGTATTCCGACTAGGGAGCAGGACAGACCCCCGGGCTCGGGGCAGGAGGGCCAACACAGCATCTGGAGCAGGCAGTGGGCCTGGGGTCCGGACAGGAGGGTGATGGGGGTGGGAGGTTGGGAGATGGTGGCGTGGGTCCTGGGAGGGCAGGGGTTTCTAGAATCCAAGGAGAAGCTCCCCGTGGGAGAGGACGATTGGGAGGCTTGAGGGTCCCAGGCTGGGAGAATGGTTGGAGCCTTGAAAAGATGCAGATCCCGGGAGTGTGCTCTGGGTAACTGGCAGCTGTGGCTGGTGGTGCTGCCTGCCGACCCCTCCACCTTGGACAAAGGCCAGCCACCGCTGAGAGGCTGGGCAGAGTCAGGGAACGAGGGGAAATTCGCAGAACTCCAGCCAGGTTGGGAGATTCTCTGCTGCCTCAGGCCAGGAAGCCTGGCTCTGGGAATAAGCAGCAGTCCTGATGGAATCTGAGTTTCCTAGGAGCAGGATGAGGGGACTGGGGTGAAGGGCTCACTGCTGGGGGGGTGGGAATCAGCAGCATTTAGGGGGTTGGGAGGGAGACCAGGATCTCCAGCGTCATCTAGAGAGGTCCTTGGAATAGACAGAGAGACAGGGATGGTCGGGGATCTGTCCCTTTAGAAAAGTGTCTGGCGGCAGGGAGTAGAACCCATGAAGAGGGATTCCTGGGAGGGAGCAGGGACCTGGTGTGGGAATGAGGACTGTGACAGATTTGGCCACATAGAGGGCTCAGAGGCAGGATTAAATGTGGGATTGTGAGAAATAGGGACAAACCTGGAGGGCCAGGCTGGGGGCTGGGTGGGGGAGGAAGGACTCAAGGGAGGTGAGAGTCAAGGCCCCTACCCCTCCTGGATTCCCCACTGTCTCACCAGTCCCCCACAGGGACAGGACGAGGAACAGAACCAGGAACCACATGGTGACAGAGGCATCCAGGGGCAGGTGGCAAGCTCGGGACTGAGGAACTCCCTGAGCAGGCTTATGAAGTCTCAGGTCCCCCACGCCCCCACTCTGCTGCTGGGAGCTGGACACGTCCTTCCACACCAGGAGCCCTGCAGGGGAGGAGCACCCAGCGCTGGTTGTTCTGGACGCATTCCCAGGTCCTGAAGCCAGGTGGGCAGGGCCTGCAGCCCAGAGAGACTTGATCTAAAAGGGGAAGAAAGGAGAGACCCAGGGTGAAAAGAAACGGGGATAGGACTGACCCTCAATGCAAAGCCCCATGTGCCCAAACCACAAGTCAGGCCTTTGCAGCCCAAGACCCAGTGTCCCCTGAAGTGCCATCACCATGGGTAGCGAGTCTCCCTGATCCCTATGCCACCCTGGCCAAGACGCCGACCTCCAAGTTCTTATGTCCCTGAAATGGAAGCCTTGGATGCAGAACTCGGATCATTACACTTCCACACCCAGAATCTGGGCCCCTAAGTCTACTGCTGCTCTTATAATAAACCTTGTGGTTCTATAGATCCACCTGCCACTCCGAAAATATGAGTCTCCTGGACTGAGGTCCTGAGCACTTCAAAATCCAGGGTTTTCCAAATGGTTTAAGGGTTTCCCATGACCCTTACTCTCCCTCTCTCTCTCTCTCTCTCTCTCTCTCTCTCTCTCTCTATATATATATATATATATATATATATATATATATATATATATATATATATATATACACACACACACACGCCCATCTCCATCCTCATTCTCCAGCCCCGGGCACTCAATCTGTATGTCAGGGATTCCTATCATGCCCACCCAGGTCAGGAGCACCCCCATGCAAAAGCCACTGTCCTCTCCTCAATAGCATATTTCAGTCTCAGGAACCAGGCTTATGCACCTCAGATTAAGTGACATTTAAAATCGCTTTTGAGGACCACAGAAGAGAATCAAATGAGAGCCCTGCCACCTCCACTGACACCTGGTAAGACTTCCTAAAGTCCCTCCGGCTGGGCTAGTGCAGCTGCTCTGTAAAACCAAACAGTTCACAGGGATCCAGCCCTGGCTGCCTCTCAGAACTTGATAAAATCTTCCCTCTTTCCTAAGTGAGGGACAAGTAAATTCCAAGTGCTGTGAGGACGACAGGAGAGGGACTCAGATAATCACAATTAAAGATCTAAAGGCAGGGATAGAGGGATGTGCTCAGCCAGGGCCTCACCCCCACACACATAGATCAGGGTGCCCCGGAATCATCCTGGGAGAGGAAGTCCCCCTCTGCTTGAGTTAGGTCCTCCTGGATCTACTGTTCCCAGGCATCTCCAAATCCCCATCCAAACCTCAACCAAACTTAACCCGGGCCGTTTAACACAACCCAATCCACTCGCATCACACACACCAACCCAACCTTGCCTAACTCAACCCAACTGCTACGGCTCCCCGCATTTGAAAGGATTCCAAACTCATGTCCATCCTCACATCCCACACAAGCCAATGTCTGTGGCTGCCACTCTCCACCCTGAGCCAGTCCCCACACAGTTCCCATACAACCTCAGAATAATCCCATTTCCACCCAGGCCGTCCCCAGCCAACCAGACATCCCCAGTCCCCAACTCCACAAAAGCACAGCCGACTCCAACCCTTCCCTCCACTCTCACTGATCTTCAAGCTCCATCCTCAAATCTGTCCCCAGCACATCATGTGGCCAAAGAAAACCAAGCATGGCTGAGTACTGACTCCAAAACCTGCCCACACCCCTCCCACACCTCTGGCTCAGCGGGACAGCATAGGAGCTCCTGCCTCTGCCCTCCAGGCCTGTGTGTGCACCTGGGAGTCCACAGACAGCTTAGCTAGTCTTTCCCCCCACCCCCTAGGTACCAAGGATTGAATCCAGGTGCACTTAACCATTGAGCCACATCCCCGGAATTCGGTGTTTTTTGTTTTGTTTTGTTTTGTTTTTTAATTTTTTGAGACAGGATCTCGCTAGGTTGCTTAGGGCCTCACTAGGTTGCTGAGACTGGTCTTGAATTTGAGATCCTCCTGCCTCAGCCACCTGAGTCGCTGGAATTACAGGAGTGCACCACCACACCTGGCCCTGACTGGTCTTTGTTCAAAAGATTTGGCTGAGCTAATTCTGATTTGGGCACAGTGCAAGAGACGTGGAAGACCCGGGGAAGACGGTGGAACTGGAAGAAACCCTTAAGTGCAGGCCCTTCCTCCCTCGGCCCAAAACCCTTTGGAAGAGGGCAGCGCGCGTGCGCAGATTGCACGCCCAGGTGCTGCCCTCCAGTGAGGAGCTCCTGAGAATGGGCCGCCTTGGTCCTCCGTGCCTTGGGAGATCTGAGGCGCCAGGGTGGTCCCATCACTCTCTCCCCAGACCCTGGGCCAAGGTCCCAGCCCTGCCTCTCTCTCACATCAGGAGCAGCAAGCCCCACACATCTGGAACTCAGCCCACCAGGGCTCCAGCCCCGCCCTCTCCAGAAGCGGACCCCCTCAGCGTTCCCCCCCAGAGCCCCTCCCAAACCCAGATCCCCCGGCTTCTGAGCCCCGCCCTTATTATAGGTTCCCCAATGGGCTGCCCACCCAAGGTCGGGAGGCGGACCGGGAACCCTGGTTCGGCGGGATGTGGTAGACAGTGTTTGACCGGGACTGCTGAGCAGGTGCCGGCGCCAGGCAGCCCGGTCGGGTTTCTGAGGTCTTCTGTGCCCCGCCCCTGGGCCGCCTTTTCAAGGATGTTTGCCCAGAGCGGGAAGCCTTGCCAGATTCTGTCTGCCTCCGATCTGGTTTCTTACGTCCTGGGTAATAAAGATAACATCTCTCTTACAGCAGCCTTGTTGACTGTTGCGGGGAATAAATGTCTCTCTAGGGCAGCTCTGTTTGCAGCCCCGGATAATGAAGACAGAGCTCCATCAGGGACACAGGCTGGGCCGGTTTAAGGATTTTGGGCTCGGGTTCCTTGCCGGTGGCGCAAACTGCGGCTGCACCCAAGCTGCCTGCACTGCTCTGGTCTCTGACTCTGTGGGATTTGTGGTCAGAGTCTGAACAAAACCTGAAGCTCCCGCTGCTCTGCCTGCCGTGAGTAATGAAGCTTAGACCCAAGAGAGTCCTGTGTTCCAGCATCTGGACACCGCCGCAGACTTTTTCTTTGCAAGTTAGTAAAATCTCAGACCCTTCCGAGTATTTGGCAAGCATTGGGCACTGAGGCTGCACCTGCAAGGGGGGTCCAGAAGGGCCCCAGCCTGGCGCAGTGGGCAGGAGGAGAGGGAGCAGGCCGAGGGGCTGATGGGACTTGGTAGGGGGCAGTCTGAGAGAGCCCCAGGGGCAGAGTCAGGTAGGGAGTTAATGAAGTCACCACCACCTTCTTCAGGGCAGAGAGATCAAGTCATGATTAGTTTCTGTGCAGATGGCAACTGATCATAGTCTCTGAAGACCGCTGGATCCAGAGTGACCTTGACCTAGTGGGCACCCCTTTCTAAGTCCCTTCTGCTGTCCAATGATGCCAGTAGTATCCACCTAGAAGGGTGCTGTGAGGAGGAGATGAGTGTTTGCAAGTGCTGACGTTTGGCCTGGCCCAGGCTAGGTGCTCAGCCAGCACAGACCCAGGCGCGTGCTGGTCACAAGGCAGAAATGAAGGACAGAAATAAAAAGCTGAGACTGGCAGGTTGTCTGGCTAATAAATCTGCATATCCACCTGCCTTTTGTCCCACTCTGCTGTCCCATTCATTCAATCGTTCATTTGTAAGAATTAGGGATGCATCCCATCAGCATCCCATCAGAAGCATCCCTGCCTGAGCCACATCCCCAGCCCTTTTTATTTTTATTTTGAAACAGGATTTCACTGAGTTGCTAAGGCTGCCCTCTAACTTGCAATCCTCCGGCCTCAGCCTCCAGAGCCCCTGGGATCACAGGCAGGCGCCACCACATCCAGTCCTACCTGTAAAAAGCTTTCCTGGCTCATGAGTTTTCTGAAGATGGAAATTTTAAGGAAAAAAAAAAAGTTTCTTCTCTCATCCTTCAAATCTGACTTTCATAAAACCCATTTTCTTGCCCATTTGACCCTGAGTCTGAGTGGAGCACCACAAGCAGCAGTGTGGCCTCTTGTCCCCATGCAGTGGTGGCTCCCATAGCCCCATGAGCACCTCACATACACATTGGAGTCTTGCCGTGACCTTGTGAAGGAGAGTGTGCAGCAGAGGCTGGACCTTGTCCAAAGGGTCAGGCCTTGGCCCTCGGCTCCTGGGAGGCCATGTCCACGCCTGGGGATTCTCCTGCCTGATTAGAGTGACTTTGTTTGTCCCGGGGCCTGGACCCCCCCAACAGTCTGACAGTGTAATTCACAGTGAGGGCTTTGGGGCTTCACATCAGCCAGACTTCTGGAGGACTGGACACTGAAGGTCATCCATGAAGGTGATCCACCATGTCTGTGTGTGACCCAGCTAAACTCGGACCCTGGGGCTCAGTCAAGTTCCCTGGTCAGCAATGCCCTACACACTGTCACACACGATTTCCAGGACTTGTGTGCCCAGCAGTGTCATTACTTGTCCGTGTGACTCCACATCTGTTGCCACTGCACACCTGTGCAGGTATCTGGACCTGCCACCCGAGTGTTGCAAATCTGTTCGTGTGTCCCTACTGCGTCCTCCCAAAGTGTGACACCCAGCTGTGTGACAGCTAAACATGTTCATGACTGTGTGTGACCCACGTGAGTCAGTGTGTGCCTAGAAAGGGTCTTGGTGAGAGGGACCACACCTGTGAGACTGCAATAATGCTTTCCCAGTCCCAGCGGGCAATTAAAGAGTGTCAGTAGGTGGCGCTGTGGACACTTATGTCTCCTGGAGAGACTGAGGGAGAAAGGGCTGGCGAGAAATGGAGGGAGTCGGTCCACGCCCCTTCCAGGAGCCAATCCAAAGTCACATCATGCTGGGCACAGTGGCACATGCCTGTAATCCCAGTGACTCTGGAGGCTGAGGCAGCAGGATTGCAAATTACAGGCCAGCCCCAGCAACTTAGTGAGGCCCTCAGCAACTCAGTGAAACCCTGTCTCTAAATAAAATGCAAAAAAAAAAGGGGGGGGGTGCTGGGGATGTGGCTCAGTGGTTAAGCACCCCTGGGGTCAATCCCTGGTACAAAAAAAAAAAAAAAAAAGTCATGTCATTAGTACAAAATATGCTCTTATTATCCAGGAAATCCCAAGGGTTTTAGAGGCTCTGTACTGAGGACTGGAGGCAGAGACCAAGATACCTACTTCTTAGTATTGCACACAAGCAGAAGGGTGACCAGAACCGACCAATGAGCCACCTGTGTGCACCCATGTGTGTGTCTGCCCCCGCCAGAGAGCCCTTCTCTCCCTGTTTCTTTTTGCCTTCTGCTCTCCCGAGTCCTACAGAAACAGGACAGGGAGAGACAGGAACTGGAGAGAACGGGCAGCGCTACAAGCTACAGAGAGGACAGGGGTCTAGTTTTAAAAGCCAGAGACATCTGCAGAAATCCATGGCAGCAACTGTGAATAAAATGCAGGGGGAAGGGTGGGAAAGGTCAGGGTTGGGGACAAGGACATCCTCAGGAATCCTTGGCCCCTCTCGAGGCGGGGTCCGCATTGGTGGGCTGGGCTGGGCTGGGCAGGTGGACGATGTGGCTTCTCTCTGCTACCCACCACCACATCCTGTACAGAGACAGGTCCTGGGGTCTGGGTTGCTGGTTGTGAGGCAGCAGGGGGTCCGCCACAGAGGAAGAGGCTGTGCCCAGCCCCTGGTGTAGAGGGACATGGGACTTGGTCTCACAGGCCCCTGGGGAGAAAACGGAGGAGACTGGGAACATGGCGTTTCCTGAAGTCCTGATGTGATCCTGACCTAGAGGGTTGTGTCCAAGGACAGGAGGCAGGAGCCTGGAGGTCGGCTACCAGGGGCAAGTGGCAGGGGACACCATGGCCAGTGGCTTCAGAGTCTGGGGTGAAGGTAATAGGATCCCAAAGGGTCAGTGGACCAGGTGGCCTACTCTGGTCCGTCCCTCACTCAGCTTGCGGGGAACCACCTGCCCACACAGCCCCAAGAGGGTGCGCCAGGCAAGTACAGGGTGCCCCAGAGCAACCACCCAAAGCCACCATCCTCGGCTTCCCACAGCATCGCCCTGTGAGCTGTAAAGCACCCAGCTGCACTGCGACGTCCTGTTGGTAGGACAGGCCCTGCTGCCCACACGGGACCCAGTGGGTGTGGCCTGCATGGTGTCAGGCTGGAGCCTGGCGATGGAGAAGGAACCCCGGACATAAGAGATCCCTGTGTAACCCTGTGTGCGGGAGGACACAGGGGCCAGGATGGAGATGGGTGCACACAGTCAGGCAGACGCTGAGTCAGAAGCGGACACACAGAGCGGAGTCCCGGAGTCGGCAGAGCCCCAGACTCGGGGCACTGAGAGGAGGAGAGACGCCTCGGGGTGGCTGATGGACACACAGGCCGTTGAGCTGTTTCACTTTATGTTCCCACAGTGCCGGCGGCCAGGTTCTAAGGAGTACCCTTCCTGCTCTATGTGCGCGTGCGTGCGTGCGTGTTGGATTGTACTTTAAGGTCTGCCTGAGGTGTGTGTATGTCCAGCCCCGGGGCTGCAAATGCCCCAAGCATACTGTTCACACATCCAAAGGAAATGGAGGACTGATTTCCACAACGTAAGTATCCATACATATGTCCCCTAAATAAATCATGTATCTGATTAAAACAACTGATGTTTATAAAACAGGGGGTTTTGTTTGTTTGTTTGTTTTGGTACTGAGGATTGAACCCAGGGGCACTTAACCACTGAGCCACATCCCTAATCCTTTTTACCTTTTTAATTTTACTTAAAGTCAGAGTCTCAACGAGTTGCTTGGGGCCTAAGTTGCTGAGATTGGCTTTGAATTTGTGATCCTCCTGCCTCAGCCTCCTGAGCTGCTGAGATTTCGGGTGTGCACCAGCACATCTGGCTATGAAGCAGTTATGATATGGCAGGCATTATCACACCCATCCAGATGTGTAAACACACACACACACACACGCACACACAGAGTTTCCCATGTAACCCTTGAGAGCCCCCACATAACAGAGGAGGAGATGGAAGCTCACTGTAGACAACTGAGTTTCTCCAGGACTCAGAGCTGGCATGTGTGAACCCAGGTGGGTGGCCTCTGGGTGTGGCCACTGTACCACAGACCCATGACTGCCTCTGTCTCGGGGGCCTGAGGGCACCTTGGTGTCTCTCCCTCTGCACCTTAGTAAGACCTTCCCTTGCATGTCCAGGTCCGGTGTGTGGCGTGTGCCTGGGTGACATCAATGTCCTGCCACACTGGAGGCTGGATGGGGTCTGTGTGTGTGTGTGTGTGTGTATGTGTCCAAGTCCATCTGTGTTCCCACATGAACATCCGTGCTGTGATTATTGAAAGTACCACCTGACACCCACCGAGTGTGTTTCAGCTTAGAGTGCTGTCCTTGTCAGAGCCTAAGTGTGCAGGTCCAGTTGTCCATGGCTGACTATGGCCACACATGTAACTTAGTGTGATAATGAATTTGCTGAGATGCACAAAGTCTGGGACCAAACCTGTGCCATTCGTGTGTGTGTGTGCATGCGCGCGTGCCCAGCCCAGCACCGTGCTCTCTTCCTCCTGCCTGCAGGTGACATGTGTACCTCTGTGTGGTCCAGAGGAACAGATGGGGGAAGGAGCGTGTGTGCGTCTGGGGAAGGCTGGGGGTGGAAGTCCTCTCATTTTCATTGTTTGTGTTTGGTGGGGGCTGGATGAGGGAGGAGGAGGGTCTGTGTTAGAGTTTCCCAGAAACATAAAGCCCACAGGATTTATGGACGCACAAGAGGACATTTACTACGGGAGTTGGCCCTGGTGACGGAGGCCAGACATCCTGCCATCTGCCGTCTGACCTGCAGAACCAGGAAGCCAGCGGTGTGATTCAGCCCAAGTGCTGAAGACAGAGAAGCAGGAGCACCAGTGTCCAAGGGCAGGGAGGACAGATAGCCCAGCTCAAGGACTGAGGGACTTTTTCTTCTGTTCCCGCCCTTGATGGACTGGATGAAGGCCACGCCCAGGGGCGGAGCCAGATCTTCTTTGCTGGGATGCTGATCTCTCCTAGAAATTCCTCAGAAACACACCTAATATTTGCGTATTCCTTAGTCCAGTCAAGTTGACACATAAAATTAATCAGGGTCCAAGGTTGGGGACTGGACCATGGCTCAGACTGATCCTTTGCCTGAGACCCAGGAGATGCCCCCCACCCCCCACCCCCACCAACCGCCTGTCCTTTCTTCCTCTGTTCTCTCTCCTCTCTCCCTCCCCGCTTCCTGCAGAGCCTGGACTCCGCCCCAGGAGCAGGGCCACCTCTCCTGGGTAATTCGCAGCCAGCATCCCCGCCCTAAGCCCACTTGTTGGTCTCCAGAAAGAGGCCAGCTCTCAGGGCCACGGGGAAGGAGGAGCAGAAGCGCAACAGTCACTGTGGGGAGAAGACCCCAGGGCAGCTCTGGGGTGCCAGTGGGCAGTAGTGGGAGGCAGCGCTGGGAGCGGAAGTCCGTCTGGAGTCCCATAGTGGCCGCAGGTCCTCCAGTCCTTTGAAGGAGTCCCCTGAGGGATACTCGACTCATCCAACTGTATACCGACCTATGCCTGCCACCAGCTGGGGACAACGAACTGCAGGCCACACAACCACGGTGCCGACCCAGGGGTCTGACAAACCCCAGTGCATCCTCTCTGCCCAGGCTTTGCAGGGTTCATGTACCTGCCCCTTGCCCAGACCCTCAGATATACTGCTGTTCTCTTGGCAAGCCTCCCCTTACTTCAGGGCCCCGGACTGCAGAGCCCCAGCCCTCCTCCGGCTGACCCAGGGGTCCAGGCCCTGGCCCTCCTCCCTCAAGCTGTGGAAAGAACCACCTATGGACAAATACTCGCTGGCGCCACCTAGTGGCAGGACCCTCCCAGGACAAGGAGAAGAAAGGCAGGTTTCCTGCCTCCTCCAATCTTCCCCAACGCGGCCCAAAAAATAAAGTCTCAGAGAAAAGCTGCGTTCTACACGTGGCAGGTCTTCCATTCAATGTCGCACTCTCACGCTCGGGTCTCACACATTCATCTTCTCTCCCTGAGCCTCATTTTCCCCATCTGTAAAACAGGGTTCTTGATAAAGGGGGTTCAGGGATTCTGAGAAAAGTGCCACCCCAGATCAAGAAACAAAGTTCCCTTCAGTCCTGGATCTGCTGCTGCCAATTGTCACCTGAGAAGGACCCCCTCAATCCCTGTAATCCCAGCTTCCCGGGAGGCTGAGCCAGGAGGATAGCAAGTTCAAGGCCAGCCTGTTCAAGGTGAAACTTTGTGTCAAAATTAAAAAGAGCTGGGGATATACTTCAGAGAGAGAGCACCCCTGGCTTCAATCCCCACCATTAAAAAAAAGGGGGTTTAGAGTTACCCTGCACTGATACACATCAGGCCTTCATGTCTCCTCTACAGAGGAGGAAGAGGCAATCGCCACTCCCACTTAATAGACAGGCAGCCAAGGCACCGAGAGGCCTGGAAATGTGCCCAAGGGCACACAGCACTGGGTGGCAGAGACAGGATTAACACCCAGCCCAGCTTGTTCCAGAGCCCATGTCTGAATTAGGTGCTGTGTTAACTGGTGTTCAAACTCAGCCTGATTTTACAATTCACACACCTGTTCCGTGGGTATCAGGTATTATCTCATCCAACCCAGGAAGGTCCCCCCCTCTGCCCACCCCAACCTAAGACCCCCCCAAGCACTGGAGCAATAGATAGGTGTTGCTTCTCACCCAAGGGGCCACACAGGACCCCAGTCTCTTGACCCCCAACTTTAGCAGCCTGTGTGGTCTTGAACAATTCCACCTCCAGGATGGACTTTGCAGACATCATGGACAGGCAAGCTATCTCCTTGCACACATTAACGTGACTCTCCTGGAAAAGCTCTCTGAGGTGGTCCTCGGATGATCAGGTTTATGGGGAGCCGCCTCAGGGGAGGCTGTGAGCAGGGGAGGGGAGCGGTGAGCTCTGGGTATGCAAAGACCCTCTGTGGCCATGTGGTGGCTGCCACCCCCAAGGGGACAGACTGCCAGATGAGGGCAAGAAGACCGCTGGGGCCTGGGGCCAGGAGGAGCCAGGGAGAGAGAATGACCGAGCTCGAGCCGAGCCGGGCCAAGGGGACAGACAGGAGCGAAATGGTGTGGGGGAGGAGGCTGGGGCCGAAGGTCAAGGACTGGGGATGGATGGAGGGCAGGGAATGTGGGGAGGGGAGGGTGGACAGGTCTCTGGAGTCTGGTGATATGAATGGGTGGACGTGGAGGTGGGAGGGTCCCCTGGGGGTCTGGAGATTGAAATGAGTGAGGGCCCTGAGGACACTGGGGAGGGGCTGCGCAGGAGCAGGTGGCTGCCGAGCTGGTGTCGGGTCTGAAGGAGGAGAGCACGCACTTGGTGGGTTAATTCCTCCAAGGAGGAGAGGGGGTCAGAAGGCTCAGGCCGCAGCTGGGCAGGTGAAGGGCATCTGCGGAGAAAGCCCGAGCACTGCACGGGTCTGAGCCGGCCAGAGCCGGCGGGAGGCGGGTCGCTGAAGTCCCTGCGCAGGGGCGGGCGTGCTCCAGATCTGGTGTCAAGGTTGGTCGGTGTCACGCGGACGGACGATGTCAATACCTGCCTGCGTGGGCTGCAAGGAAGAGCACGAGCGGCCCGCCGTGATGGAAGGCCCTCAAACAGGCCTGGCACGGGAGGCCTGTGGCTCATCTGTCACCACCACCACTTGCCACCGGCAGCAGGCCAACCAGCGGTGCCTGGGGTCAGAACGCAGGATTCCTGCCGGTTGCCTCTTGTCCTCTGTATGACTTATGGCTGTGCCGCCCCTTTGTGAAGGTTGTTCAGGAGGAAGCCATCATAACCAGATGGGCAACTGAGCACAGGGCGCAGCCCAGAGCCTGCAACTGAAGCTGTGGCCCAGAGCATGAACTTGGGGGAGACAAAGGGACGAAGGAGCTCTAGAATAGCTCTCAGCCTGGGGATCCAGAATGTCCGCAGGTCTGGAGTTCTCATGGCTGGAGACCTGAAGTTCTAGTATGCCCTGAGGTCTGGGGCTCCAGAGTTTCAGGGTGTCTGGAGATCTGTGGTTTTAGAGTATTCTAAAAGCCTGGGTTCTACAGTGTCTGGGGACCTAGACTGCCTGAATGTCTTGGGGCCTCGAATCTGAAAGTCTGATATTCTAGAGATTTGGAAGGCCTTTGTTTCTGGAGGGGCCGAGTCCCAAGCATCCAGCAGTTTCCCATAAAGGAGATGCCTTCCCAGACAGAAGAGGGATGGTGTGTAGAACAGGTCCCATCCTTTGCTGGTTCACTTGAGGTAAGTCCCTCCTGCTCTCTGAACTTACTCATTAGTGAGACTCTAGACAATTGCTCAGAGCCCTCTGGGGTTCTGAGACACCAGAAGCCAGCCCCAAATACCTGAAGCCTTGGGTCATCTTAGTGTTGATCTCTGGCCTCCAGAATGCAAATTTCATGCTCCAGAACCCAGAATTAAGACCACAGAATCCACAATACAGACCTAGGTTCCCAGTCTCTAAATTCATACTTTACAGTCAAGATCCTAGCGATCTCAAACTTGTGGAAGCCAAGTCTGTCTCCCAGTCCAGCCTTTTAAATGTGCAACGTAGATCTGGAACTCCAGACTTCATATTCCAAATCTGAGTCTAGAGCAGACTCTAGAACCAAGGCATCAAAATCCAAAATCTACCATTTGTACTCCAGGCCCCAGGCTTCACACAGCCTGTGTAAAGTTTTCTGACCTCAAGTCCAGATTCCTAATCTGGATTCTAGATCCAAATACCTGTGGTCTAGAATCCAAGTCTGAGACCTCAAAGAGCATTCAAAACCTTGACCCCAGGATCCAGATTCCAGACCTGAGATCCCAGAACTCAGACTTGAGAATTCACACTCCAGACTTCCAGTTATGAATAACAAATTCAGGACCCCAAAGTCTAGAACTCAAGCTCCAGATCCAGAATCCAAGCTCCAACTCCAGAATCCAAGATCCAGAATCCTGCCCCAGGAACAAGAAGTGTGACTCTAGAATCCAGTTTCCACACTCCACACCCCAAATTCCAAGCTCTGTATTTTGAGGTCCTCCAAACTTTCTTGCACTTGCCTTCCTGTCCCCTGCCCCTGGAGGAAAATTCCTTCTCACAGACTCAGACAATAACTTCAGCCCATAAATGCTCATTAAGCCTAGTCCCCCACCCCACCAGCCACCCAGGCGTCCAGCCTGTAAACCGGACTCTCAGACACCTCTCACCCCACCCTACACCACCCAACCCGAGACCCAGGTGGGGCTGGGACCTTATAAATTCAGGCATTCCAGTGCCTGCTTCCCTTCTGCTGCCATCCAAGCTGCCCTAGATGCTCCTGGAGATCTGGAGGGGGTGAGATCTTTAAGAAAGAACTTGAGAAGCGGGAGCGCAAGGGGTGACACTGACCACCCTGGGGGAATCGAGTGTCAAAGGTACTGGATAGGTCCATGTGTCCGTTACTGAGGGCCCAAGCTGAATCTGAACCAAGACAATGTCCTGAAGCTTCTAGAAAAGCCCCTATGGAAGGAGGGGAGATAGAGTGAGCCAGGAAGGTCTGTAACTCACTCCCAAAGCTGCCCCAGATCCCCCATGGGCCAGACCCAGCAGCCACAGAGCTGGGAATCCAGAACCAAGTCAGCCGGGGCCTGCTCTCAAGGAGTTCCCAGTCTGATGGGGGAGGGAGACGCCACCGAGGGCCAGGGAGGTCAGAAAAGGCCTGCGGGGCTGAAGTGGACCATGGAGAGGAGGGCATACCTGATGGGGCACAGCCTGAGCCAAGGTGTGAAGCCATGGGACTGCAGAGGGGGGAACAGCAGCATTAGAAGGACAAGGTCACGGAGACCCAGCCAGACAGGCTGGAGGGCAAGGGCGCGCTCACGTCCTCTAAAGTGGGGCTGAGGGGCTGGGGCTGTATCCCGGGATCACTCAGGGGTCTGTGGGGGCTGTGAGCAGGGAGGGGCATGGACGGCCAGCTCTGGGAGTGGACGAGCCCAGGGGGACCTTGGTTTGGAGACAGGCTGGGGAAGTGCTAGACTGAAGGGGACCGAGGGGAGGCTGGGATTGGGTCCTGAGCCAGGGCCTTGGGGATGGAGAGATCAGGAGCTGTTGGCATGGTGCGGGGGTCTGTCCTGGTGCCTAGAGGAACAGTAGACCCTCCAGAGATGGGGACCCAGCAGGAAGAGCAGGTGGTGGGGGGCTAGGGGAGATGGGGGGGGGAGGAGGTTTTAAGCAGCAGGGGGTTGGGGGGAGGAATGAGCTGGTGCCTGGAGGCATCCTGGGGCTGGGGTCCAGACACAGCCCGGTTCTGGTTCTGCTCTCCACAGACATGCCTGAGCCCTGGCCTTTCTCCACAATGTGGCTTCTGCTCATCTTCTCCATCCTGGTGACATCTGCAGGTGAGGGGGCCCAGGGTGGGTCCCACTGCCTGGGAGCATGGTGCCCTCCACAGAATGCCTAGGTCCCGGGACCCCAAAGCACCTACCTCACAGAGACCACCAATGACCCTGCCCCCACCCTCATCCCACCTGAGCCACCTGCCAAAGTTCCTGAGTCCCTGTGCCAGCCTAAAAGCCATCGGGGCTCTGGAAACTGCTGTCTGGATCCTCTCCCTGCCCATGACAGTGACCAAAGTTCTGGCATCTCACAAATATGAGTTTGAGTCTTGGGCCTGCCCCTTCCTTGCTGGGTGACCTTGAGAAACTTGTTTCACCTCCCTGGACCTCAAGTACTTTCCGGATAAGACAGCAGGTACCTGTGACAATAACGGTGAGGCCTCAGCAACATAATGTGACCTAGTGGCCATCCCTCTGAGCCAATAATGTGGGTAATGCATGCAATAAACATTGAACAGGGTGGAGAAGCCAAGAATTCAGACTCTGGGTTCAAATCCCACCTCTGCCACCTCTAGTTCCCCGATGCATGATGGAGAGGCCGTCCTCCCCACGGGTGGTGGTTGAGAATGAAACATGGGGCCCTCCAGGGCCCCTATGAAGTGAGCACCACATCCCTCAACTGCCAGGGGAAGGGGCTGTGGCTCAGAGGGATGGCCACTAGGTCAAGGTCACCTGGGTGGCAGTTCAGCTCCAGCCCAAGCTCTGCCACTACCCCTGGACAAATCACATGTAACCTGATGCCTCCCCGGAGAAATTCTCAAGTGGATCTGTTCATTAACTCCCTCCTGCCCCTCACCCCTCAGGCCTCCCTATGCTGCCAGCCTCCCTTGGGGCTTTCCCTGTGCCCCCCTCCTTGCCTCCCACCTGCCTGCTGCACCCAGCTGGGGCCTCCACCCTCCTCCAGCTCGGACTGGCCAGGTGCAGCCCGGTGCCCAGCTGTTCAGCCAGTGCCCTCACACCCTTCTCCATAGAGGACCTCACCCTTCCTCAGTTAAGCCCCTCATGTACCACATCCGCATTCCCAGCCTCACCCTCACCTTGGTGGGCAGAGTGGGGGCATTTGGTCCAATTATGTAAATCCAGCCCCAGTGAGGGTGTCTGTGTACACGGCTGTGACCTTGGGGCTATACACCCTGCCCACATGCACATTGCCCATTGTAGGAAGCTGTGGTCCTGTAACCTGGAAATGTCCCGATGTCCTTGTGCATGCCACCATTGTGTGTGTGTGTGTGTGTGTGTGTATTGGGGGGTTCCACATCCTGCCCATATGCATGAACCAGGTCCCTGTAGGTGAAACCTGATGAGTGACCTTGAACACCATGGATCTTGCTTGGGGGCTGATCTGGAAATGGATAAACATGACCTATCCCAGTCATCTGAAAAGTCTTTGACCTTGAATGCCTGGCCCTATGTCTGGGTGTTGCCCTGGAGTCTGATCTGGTGGGTCCTCCTCTGAGTGTTGGTTCTCTAGTTTGTTGTCTGCAACTTTGATTCTACAAAATGGCTTGTGGTTGGAATCACTGTTTTGACCTTGGCCATGGAGGTCGATACAGATGTCTACCTTAGTATGGCCATATGTGTGCCCACAAATAAATCTATGGGTCCTTTGTTGAGAATAACTAGCATTTACTAAGCAGTTCCCAGTTACAATGTTGCAGGTATGATTCAACACACACACACACACACACACACACACACACACACACTCCTATTTCATCTTTACAAACATTCCCATCTTACAGATGAGGAAAGAGAGGCACAGAGATCAAATAACTTGCTCTAAGTTTCACACCTTGTATATTTGAACCCAAGGTTAAGGATCCCACCTTCTTTGCCTAGACCTGTTATGCACATGTGCTTATCTGTGACACTGGGTGCCAAGACCACACTGGAGACTAAATTTAGGTCTGACCTGTATCCAATGTTGAGTGTGTGTGTGTGTGTGTGTGTGTGTGTACACAACCATGTGTTAACTGTTTCATACACAATGTCTTTGCTGTGATTCTCGAAGCTCTAACCCATGCACCTGCAGTTAATTTTTAGCTTAAAGTGCTCTCCCTGTCTGTTCCTGTGCTTGCAAACCTGGTGGAGTGTATATGTGTGTTCAGGACTCTATGGGGCCAGTTGGTGAATGTGACTGACATATACAGAGCCAGGTCTGTGTGTCAAACCTATTGAGTGGCTACATTCACTTGATATCATGACACTTTGGGACCCTGAATCACTAGTTCCAAGTGATCACCTGTCTGAGCCTCACCCCCAATCCCAGAGAACTCCTTGCCCTCTGATCCTTTCTCTGTCCTCCCTCTCCCGGGTTCCTTAGCAAGTGGGGCTAGACTAGAATTGCACAAAAGGCATTCGTTGTAAAAGCTAGAGAGGACAATGCTTCACAATAAACAGCAGGGACCCTTAAGAAATTGGGACCCAGTGTGGTGGTGCGTGCCTGTAATCCCAGGGACTTGGGACTCTGAGGCAGGAGGATCACAAGTTCGAGGCCAGCTTTGGCAACTTAGTGAGACCTAAGCAACTTAGTGAAACCCTGTCTCAAAATAGAAAATACTAAGGGCTGGGGAAGTGGCTCAGTGGTTAAGCACCCCTGAGTTAAATCCTCAATACAAAAAAGAAAAAAGAAAAAAAGAAATTGACATGGATGGAAGAAAGGCGTGGGGGTGCGGAAGAGGCCAGGTCTCAAGGATCTTCTGCCCCTCCCCTACCAGCCCAGGATAGAGACAAGGCGCTGGAAGGGGAGGAGTGTGTGCCCCACTCCCAGCCATGGCAAGTGGCCCTCTTCGAGCGTGGGCGCTTCAACTGCGGGGCTTCCCTCATCTCCCCACGCTGGGTGCTCTCTGCTGCACACTGCCTCACCCGGTATGAAGGCGGGGCGTGGGGTCCTGCCGGGGCTGGGGGACAGGCGTGGGGGCTAGTTTTGGGGGAAGTACGCGCTGGTGCCTGGAGCTTTGGGTTGAACGGGGAAGAGGGTCCATATTCCTGGGTTCTGAAGGAGGAAGAAGCTGGAGGTCAGGGCTCTTAGGTCCCTGGAGGAGGAAAGAGTCTGGGGATCTGAGAATTCTAGATTCTGAGGAGGGAAGGTCTGAAACATGGAGGCTGAGTTCCAGGTGCGCCCATGCTTTCAGACTCCCGGATCCCCGAGGGGCAAGAGCTGGAACCTTTTGGCCTCAGGCATATAGGTTCATAATGGCACCTGGAGATTCCCAAAGGGTCAGAGGATTCCAGGTTGCACACTCTTTGATCTCTCTATCTACTCCTTACTGCACTTGCGGGTAACTACTCGCTGCACAGCTTCATGAGAGTGCGCCTGGGCGAGCACAATCTGCGCAAGCGTGATGGCCCCGAGCAACTGCGGATGGTTTCTCGCATCATCCCCCACCCGCAGTATGAAGCGCGCAGCCACCGCCATGACGTCATGTTGGTGCGGCTAGCCAGACCTGCGCGTCTGACCCCCCAGGTGCGCCCAGTGGCTCTGCCCACCCGTTGCCCCGACCCAGGAGAGGCCTGCAGGGTGTCTGGCTGGGGCCTGGTGTCCAACAAGGAGTCCGGGACCACAGGAAGCCCTGAGTCTCAAGGTGTGTGAAAGGATGGACCTATCCTCCAAGGCTCTTGGTAGAGGGGACAAGAGCCAAAATGCACTGTATGCTCCAAGTCTGCTATCCTCCCCAGTGAGCCTCCCAGACACGCTGCATTGTGCCAACATCAGCATCATCTCGGACGCCTCTTGTAACAAGGATTACCCTGGACGCCTGACAAGCGCCATGGTGTGTGCAGGAGTGGAGGGCGGAGGAACGGACTCCTGCGAGGTCAGAGCACAGAGGGGCTAGGAGGTGGGAGAAAGCCGGTGGGTACGGGCTGCAAAGTTGGGACATCTTGGATTTTGTGTGATTGGAGCCATGAAGATGCTAGAGTTAAGTCCAGATGTGTGATAGTAAGAGTGGTTATAATACTGGTTAGGTTGGAGTTGGAGCTAAAGATGGAAATAGGGTTAGCTTGGGATAGCATGATTGGTGTGAGGATGGGGAAGAGTTTGGTTTGATTTGGATGGGAAATATGTTGGGGGCGAAGTGGGCTGGGATGGATTTGGAGAGGAAACATTAGATGTGGAGACTGGGAGTGAGTTGTGTTAGATGTGAGGATGGGCATGGGTTTGCTTTGATGGGTTGAGTTTCTTCAGGTTTAGCTGAGCAAGTTGGGCTGGGGGTGCCTGGGATGGGGTGGGTTGGATTGAGATTGCAAATGGTAATTAGGATGGGGATGGGATGGCTCTGAATCCAGGAAGTTCCCACTCAACTTGAGACACCCCCCTCTTCCCACAGGGTGACTCCGGGGGACCCCTGATCTGTAGGGGTGCTCTTCAGGGCATTGTGTCCTGGGGTGATGTCCCCTGTGACACCACCACCAAGCCTGGTGTCTATACCAAAGTCTGCCGCTACCTGGAGTGGATCAGGGAAACCATGAAGAGGAACTGACTAATTGGCTTACCTGACTGAGCGGAAGCCTCCAGGGCTGGCCAGCGGTCCCGTCCTGCCCTACTAGGCTATTATGTCCCTGTCCTGCCCTGCACCTACTATGTCCCTGTCTAAGTCCCAGATGGTAGCCAAGGACTTGTCATGCCTGAAGCCAAAGCTGGTGTTCAAGGTCACCTGTTTAACACCAAGATTAGAGGTTGATTCACATTTCTCTGGAGGAGTTTGTCACTTTCTTCTGGAGATGAAGGGAAATGGGAGCCAGAAGCTGGGGGTGGGGGACTCAAAGAACATCTCCAACCTGTTTCTCCAGGAGGTGAGAGGACATGGCTTCAAGCAGGGCTGTGTCCACTCAGCACATGTGAGCAGGTGTGTGCTGTTGAACAGGGTCTCAACCTCACTCACCCTGGGTCCTCCCATCTGTAAAATTCTGATCCTGATATCACTTGCCTCCCGGGGTGGCCGTGAGGATAAATTGAGGTCCTACTTATGAACTGATTAGAATAGTGTCTGGCATTGAGTAAATACTCTGCATCACTGGATCCCAGAGAGGGACCCCCACACACTAGGTTACCCAGAATGACTTCTTTATCTTAAAGATTAGTTCAAGGTTTCCTGATGGTCGTGACAGAAAAAGGCAAACACCTCCTTTCCTGAATCAGATTCCTAGGGAGCAGAGGCTGGGACCCTGTGAGCTGTTGTGATTTTACCAAAGAGTCAAGATAACACTTTGGAAGCCTGTGGGTTTACCCTTGAGGCCTCAGGAATCTCGTTCCTGGTTCTCTTCAGAGATCCCAAAATGTGATTTTCAAGATCACGGGATGTGGAAGCACATGAACCTGGTTCTTGAGATCTATTTTATTGGTGGAATGGGAGTGGGAGTTGGAATTTGTGGTGATAATGTGACCCAGGAGGGTGGGTGGTTAATCCACATCTCTGGGGCTTGGAGGACATGACCTTCAGGAGTGAAAGGGTCATTGTGATCCCAACACTGGGGACACACTGAACTTGGGAATGCTAGAGATCTTGCCCTGGGAGACCCTGGAAACTGTCCCTATAACATGTACAAGTCCCCCTAATTTTTATTAAGAAAGGACCAAGTCTCAGGTCTAGGAGTGCAAGCCTCAGGGCAGTGTGAATGCCAAGACTTATATTTAAGGGAGAGCTAGCAGCTGAGAAGCTGCTCTCAGGGCTCTGAGTAGTGCCCTGTACCCCTGAGCAAGTCCCCCCCCCCCCAGCTCCAGGGCCTGCCCCTCCTGGCCTCAGTCTGGGACTGCATCCAATGTGATCCAGGGCACACAGGACAACAGGTGCAGGTTCTCCCTCCCCTTCCACAGGGGTGGGAAAGGGTAGCCCAGCCCGCCGCCAGGGGCAGGGCCTTGGCCAGCATCTGGGTGCCAGCAGGGCAGGGGCGGGGCTCTGGGGGCATTAGGGCTTTTAAAGGCTCCCCAAGGAGGTTCTTCAGCTCCTGCCTGCCTCTGGACACCTCTGTCACCATGTGGTTCCTGGTTCTGAGCCTCACCCTATCTCTGGGGGGGACTGGTGAGACAGTGGGGGGCTGTGGAGGGGACCAGGGCCCTGACTCTCATGCTTCCCTCCCCCTGTAAGTCCTTCCTCTCCTGCCCAGCACCCCAGCCTTGACCCTCCAGGCCACAGTCACCCTATACCAGGGATCAGGCGCTTCCTTTCTCTCCTAGTTCTCCACCTCGAGGGGGAGGTCCCTGCTCCTTGCCACTTCCCCAGATCTTTCTCCTCTTCCCAAGTCCTCAGCACATCTCTCACTCTCTTTGGGGTTCTCCAACTCTTCCAGGGGAGCTCTAGTCCCATACAGACCCTGGGACCCTGATTATCCCCTCTGACCCTCTCTCTCTCTCTCTGCAGTTCGATGGTCTGACTCCTGAATCCCCAGATCCCACCTCACCCAGTGATCCTCCCACCCAGCTGTCAGCAATCCATCTTGTCCTCCAGACCATGACATCAATCCCCTTTCCTCCCAAGCCTCCCAGACCCCACCAGACAACCTTGCTTCCCCAGAACCCCAAGCAACACCCCAGTCTTCCCTCCCAGGATGAAAATCCAAGCCCTCCACCACGGGCTCCTTTCCCTAAGAATTCCCATCGCTCCCCAAGCTCCAGCCTTTCCTCCCCAGGAGCAAAGCTCTGCTTCCTGGGACTCCACCCCCAGCTCCACCCTACCTCCCTAGTCCGGCCATCCTGCCCTGACCTCCCCAAAGGACCACAATAACCTCAATCCGTGATTCTGAAACCCTACATCGGGCGAGTCCTCCATCTCCACTTCACAGCCGTGTGGCCTTCTCCATGCCTGTCCCGGCCAGCCTCCAGATCACCCAGCACCCTCAGCCCAGGAGAAGCAGAGCCCACCTCTCACCCCATCCCAGAACAACTGTCACCACTCCCTCCAGGGTCCCCATCCCAGTCCTGATGCAGCCTGTTCTCAGGACCACTAGAGGCCATTTTGCAACACAGGAAGGACCCTGAAACCTCACAGGAGCCTCCTCCAGCTTTAACCCTGCCCCTTCTTTTATCCTTCAACTTGGAAACCCCAAATCCTAACTCTTCTGCCCAGCTGGCCCCTTCCAGCCTGTCCTGGTTCCCCAAATCACCCCCAGATTCCCCTGCCCAGATACACTGTCCCCTCAGACCTGGTTCCCTAATGCCTTCTCCTCTCCTGAACCTCAAAAGCCCAACGCAGGCCCTGCTTCCCCAACCTAGGAGCCCCTAAACACCTCAAGTTCTTCTTCCAGCTTCTGATTCTCCTGGGACTCCTTTATGGAATCCCTCCTCTGTCCACTCTCCTCCCACCCCTCAGCCCAAGACCCCAAGTGGCCTGACCTCCAGACCCACGCCTGCCCTTTGTCTTGCTGCCTTCTCCGTCACTCCTGGGGCCAGCTCTGCTCTCAGAGAATGAGGACTAGCCATCCACCCACAAGCTCAGGGGTGACTCTTGAATTTGGGTCCTTTCCCCAAAGCACTTGGCTGCGTCCCCAGGTCCCCAGTCCTGACCCTCTACCCCCATGTCCCTTCCAACCTTCAGCACAGTTCCCTCTAAGCCTCGTCCTCCAACCCTTCCAACAGGCGCTGCGCCCCCCGTGCAGTCTCGGATCATTGGTGGCTGGAAGTGTGAGAAGTATTCCCAGCCCTGGCAGGTGGCCGTGTACCACTACACCAGGTTCCAGTGCGGGGGCGTCCTGGTGCACCCCCAGTGGGTGCTCACAGCCGCCCACTGCAGCAGCGAGTGGGTACCAGCAGGGGCTGGGGAAGAGGTGTCTCGCCCCCCAGAACTGGGCAGCCAGGGCCATTCCCTGGGTGACCTCAGGCAAAGCTGGGCCAGGAGAGTGCTGGCTTTGCAAGGAGGAGCAGAGCTGGGACTGAAAACCCTGTCCCCGCTGTACCTGTCTCTCAGTACTTGGCTCTGTGTGTGTGTGTCTCTTTCTCTCCATGCGGGGCTGGGTTCTGGCCTCTGTCTTCCTTTCTTCTGTCTCTGAGTCTCTGCCACCATCTCAGGCGCTGCATGTCTCCCCCTCCGTGTCTCCACCCCTCTTTCTCTGGGTCTCTGGCTCACTCCTCTCCCCCATCACTACTGGCCCCATTCCCAGGGGGACCCCGAGAAAAGGCAGGCATGCACCCCAACCTGTGTGCCTGGGAGGGAGCTTCCCGCTCTGCCCTGCTTTTCTGTGTGTGACCATCAGTCCCCTCTGGGGGAGACACAGGGAAGGGCTGAACTGGAGCTGAGGGGGGGCAACTGAGAGAGGAGGAAGAGCGGGAGGGCGGGGGCAGGGGCGACCTTGGGCTCTGTGCCCAGCTGCCTGCCCTGCTGGGGACCCTGGCCAGCTGCTGCAGCTGAGCCGCTCCCAGGCCTCCCCCCACTCTCTCTCAGCTCACCCACTTCCTCTCTGCTCCCTGTTCTCTCTCTTTAACCCTGCACCCGTCTCCCACCTTCTCAATTCGCTCTCCTTCCTCTTCCCTTTGGCTGTCCCTGTCCCTGGCTTTTCTCCTCACCTTCTCTCTTTGGGGACCCTCTCCGTGCTCCCGCCCCTCCTCTCCTCACTCCCTCCATCCTTTCTCCCCAGCAATTACCAGCTGTGGTTGGGTCGCTCCAACCTGTTTGACGATGAAGACTTGGCTCAGTATTCCCAAGTCAGTGACAGCTTCCCACACCCGCAATTCAACTTGAGCCTCCTGAAGAACCACACCCGCCTCCCCGATGAGGATTACAGCCACGACCTGATGCTGCTCCGCCTGTCGGCGCCCGTGCAGATCACCAAGGCTGTGAAAGTCCTGGAGCTGCCCACCCAGGAGCCAGAAGAGGGGAGCACCTGCCTTGCCTCGGGCTGGGGCAGCATAGAACCAGAAAAACGTGCGTCTGGCCAGACGGTGCAGCCTGGGGCTGGACACCTGTGGGAGGGAGAGGGTGAGGAGCCAGCTGGGATCCGGCCACAGCCCTTTCTCTCCTTGGCCTGCAGATGTGTTCCCAGATGATCTCCGGTGCGTGGACCTTGAAATCCTGTCTAATGAAGAGTGTGACAAAGCCCATTCCCAGAAGGTGACAGACACCATGCTGTGCGTCGGGCACCTGAAAGGTGGCAAAGACACCTGTGTGGTGAGCCAGCCCCTCCCCCGGGGTGTGGGAGGGCTGGGGTCTGAGCTCTTCCGATTCTGAACTGGGGTCTGATAGCTAAGTGTGCATCGCTCTTCTGCTGCCCAGCTGCAGTCCCTGCCCCAGAGCCTCAGCCTCCCCCACACCCGCTCCAGGCCCCGCCCTCACCTCGACCTCCACACGGAGTCCCCCCTGGTCCTCTGCAGGTGTGGATGTCTAATTAGAAAGCTCCCTGGAGAGCGAGCTCCAGGACACACACCCCCAGTGTCTCCTAGCTGTGCCTACTGCTTCCTTGCCGCCAGGTCTGCAGGGACTGTCCTCCTGGACCATGCGCGTGTGCCCCCCCCTGCCCCCCCCCCCCGCAAGAGACAGACTCTATGTCCCCTTGGCCAGCAGTCTGTCCCTCTGTTGGAGCCCCTTCTTCCAGGAGTGGGCTCTGGAATCCCCAGGTCTGAGAGCTGGCTTGTAGCTGGAACCCAGGCCCTGCAGACCCTTCTCACTCCCTCTCCCTCTCATATTCCCAGGGTGACTCGGGAGGCCCACTGGTCTGCAATGGTAAGCTACAGGGTGTCACGTCATGGGGCCATGTCCCATGTGGCAGTCCCAATATGCCTGGTATCTACACCAAAATACTTTCGCATTTGACTTGGATAAACAACACCATAGAGAACAACTCCTGAATGTCCCACGTTGTGTCCCAGTCTCAATAAAACTGAATATGCATCAAATGAGCGTAAAGTTCTGGCATGATTTGGCCTTCCAGATGTTGGGTGGGCACCTCCACGCTCAGGAGCCACAGAGCAGAGGTTAGAACTTCCCCATGGGTCCCAGTCTTGTGAGCGGTCATGAGCAGGCAGGGGACAGAAAGGGGCCCTGACCAAGGTAGACCAACAGGCAGGGGAAGGCTCAGACCCCAAAGGGCAAATCAGGAGCACAGCCATTAGTTCATGCCGGGCCTGACCCTAACCTGGGAGGGCAGGTGCGGCCAGGGAGAGTCAGACAGGGAGAGGCTGGAGAGCCTCAGGTTTTATTGTGGCAGGAAGCCAGGAGGGGCTGTGGGATGCGCTCTAGGGAGGGACCTGGTGCGCAGAAGGGTGAGGCTACACCAAATGCAGGGCAGTGGAGTGTCCTCGGGAGCAAGAGCGACGTCCACATATCAGGTGGAGCTGGACCTCTGGGAGGGGAGTTCTGATGTGTACTGCCAGGGCTGAGAGGATGGCCAGAGAGGGCTGGGCACCAGGGGCGGGGCTACTCAAATGGCCACACTTCTGGGGCTTGGCAGGACACGGTGGACCAATCAGAGTGGCAGAACCCCAGGACTTCCATGGCAGGGGCCTTAAGAAGACCCAGTGGTTGGAGACAGAGCCGCAAAGGGTGGACCCTAAAACAGGGGGCAGGGCTTGCCCTTGTCTTCAGAGGGCAGGTGGCCTGCGGTCAGCGAGCGAGGCCTCCTGGGAGGTCTCATCTCTGGAAAGTGGCCACGCTGCACAGGCCGGCCTGGCACCCAACAGCCGTTACCAGGGATCCGAGAAGCTTGGGTGTTACTCCTTGGAGGAACGTAGGCGACCGTCCTTGCTGGCGCTTAGGCGGGGCAGGTCCAGGACCTGGCAGGAGCGCCTCAGCGGACACTGCTGCGAGGCCCACCGGCGACTGCTGACCGGCCGCTCCAAGGAGGACGTGTAGCGGCTCCATACGCCCACTTGGTTTAAGTAGGACAAGATTCCTGGGAGAGGGGCCTGGGTGGGCGCTGGACTCTGGGCTCCATCCTAGGCCCGCCACCTCCCTCGAGGCCAGCTGCCTCTGGTTCTCCCTGGGCTCCCCCCTCTGCCCTGCCAACGCCCTGCCCTTCTTTCAGAGCCTTGCGCTCACCGGCCCACAGCATCAGGGCGCTGGCACACCAGCACAGGTAGAAGGTCACCATGTAGGATACCTGTGGCCTTGGGCGCAACATCTGGCAGTTGACTACAAAAAGCGTCAGGCTGAGGAAAATCAGGAGCCCTGCACTGGGGTGGGGCCAGAGATGGCAGGAGGCTGGACAGTGACCCCCAGGAATCACGGTGGGAGAAGAGAGAGAGACTTCCTCTCCCACCCTCTAGGACAAGCAAAGAAACGGGCATGCTTGCACACAGGACAGACTGACGCCTGGAGGGAGGGGAAGGGAGGCAAAGAGAAAGACAGTGGCAAAGAAGGGATTCCCACACGCGGCTGACAGAAAGAACAGGCTGAAATCCACACAAGTTTGGGCCCAAGAGACACCCCAAGGCCAGCAGACAGTGAGCCTTGTCAAGGCAGGAGGTTGGGGGCACCCTCCACCCTGCCACTCACCAATGCCGATGCTGAGGGAGCTGAAGACGAAGTCCAGCTTGCTCAGGCGGCGGAAGAGTGGTCGGAAGGAGAGGCTCATGGAGAGGAGGAGGATGAGGCACAGGGCCATGGCCAGCATCATGAGGCCCTTACTCATGTGAATGAGAACTAGAGAAGTGATGACAAGTACCACAGTCACCCCCAGACACTCAGGCCACCTTCCAAAGCACACTGACACCCATAAGCAGCCCAATAGGCACCCTAGGTCTGATCACAGATAGCCTCAAAATCACCCCTAGAAACTCCAGAATAACTCCACTCTCAAAAACAGTCACCATTGGCCACCTTCAGAGAATCTCCAGAGACACCCCCAATCCTAAGATCCTCCCCCAGAAACTCCCGGGAGACCTCCACCCTCAGTCACTTCCAGGATACATCTGGAGGCCCTGTAGCCCATGCAGGGTAACTGACCTGTGACCTGGCCCATGTCGGGACACTTGTGCCTCCTGCAGTTGGTCCAGAAGCCCAGGTAACCAGTGTAGGAGCCCTGCAAATAGGCCATCTGCCCATCCACCACGCTGAACACCATCAGGGCAGAGAGAATGATGAAGACGAGAGACCAGCCCCGCAGGATGAACTTGCGGTCCTCCTCCCAGGAGAGCTGGGCTGCCGGGGCAGAAGAGAGTTCTGAGGGCTGGATCTTCTCCATCACTTTCTTGTATCCTAGTCTCCATTCCCAACCCCAACCAAGCTCACCTTTCATCCCAGTCTGAATCCCCTCCCATCCCCCCCACCCACAACCATCCCCCACCTAACCCATACCACAACCACAGCCTCATCGCCGACTGTTCCTGTCCCATCCCCATCTCTACACTACCAGCAGCCCATCCCACTCACATTATTCTCCCCTTCCTAACCTCTAGCATAGCCCCATCCCCACCTCCAGTTCCAGACACATCCCCATTCCCATCGCTAACTCTGATGCCAATCCCATAACCCCATTCTAAGCTCCAGCCTGTTTGTGTCCAACCCCATTCTCAGGTCCCTGTTCCCCAAACTCCAGCTCCGACTCTGCTCTCAGCCACATCCACTTATCTCCATCCCTCCCCCAAACCCCAGGCCAGGGCACTATGACACCAGTTTCAAGGTGTGTTCCTGAGGGCAAGAACCATGGGGTCCAAAAGGGACCCAGATGCTGTACCGCTCCTGCCCCAGATGCTTTTGATCCTACCAACCTTCCCTTTGCCATTCAAGTCCCACCTCCCATGAGAGGGCAGTCCTGGTGAGAAGCTGGTGGGAGGCAGGGTGGGCTTGGCACTATTAGGCTGAGATGGGAGCACTAGCAGTGCCGCTTCTATGATTCCCACTTCAGACTCACAAACTGGGGCAGAGAGCAGAGAAATAACAGCTGTAATGGAAGCAGACTGCTGTTGACCTTCACAGATCCACACTCAAAAGACCTGGAATTGTCAGGGGCAAAACTGCCTGACTGGACTTTCCACTAGCTGAGGTCTCACAGCAGTGTGCCCAAGGAAAGGAAGACAGATCACCGAGTGTATCACCAAGTGTGTGTGTGTGTGTGTGTGTGTGTGTGTGAGAGAGAGAGAGAGAGAGAGAGAGATGTTAAATAATGGTTGTATGGATGGAGACACAGATATAAAGACAGAGATATATCTGCAGATTTTTTCTTCTTATCTCCTCTTGTATAAATTGTATTTTGCCTTTTCTAAATGAAATCAGTTCTTACTTTCCCTTTTATACAAAGAAAAAGTCTATACTAGAATTATGAAAATACTGCTGGCAGTATTTTCTGAAAATAAACATCAATATCCTTTTTAAAAAGTCATTTCTACTTAGTTCAGAATTTCTAATAAATTACCAAATGAATATTATAAAAAAGAACTAGAAACAAACAAACATAAAAGTCACTGCAATGTGATGTTTGGCCTAGGCAAAATAATCATACTAATAGTTTATTCTCTCAACAAACACTTATTGAACAATACCATGTGCTAAAACTTGTGCCAAATGCTAGAAATAGAACTGAAAGTCAGGCAATTTAACCCCAGCCCTTAGGGAGCTCACGAGGAATCAGAAAGGCAGGCATTACACCAAAAATCACACAAGTATATCAAGACCAAATGTGATAAATGCTGACAGCTGAACTAATCTAAATGTCCAACAGCAGGGGATTGGTTGAGAACACAACAGTCCAGCAGTGGGCAGCAAAGTCTGATAGTCCTCCACTTATGCTCTGGAACAAAAGCTGAATAGAGCAGAAGCTGAACCCTAACTGAGCAAGAGCAGGCCTAGAATGAAGGCTTTATTACCAGGTTCCCTCACTTCTCAGTGGCCATATGACTGAGTGCTGACGAATGGGGTATGAATACAAGTGTTTCAAGCTCTAAAAGGGAAGGTCTTATAATTTCCCTTCTCTCTTTCCCTGGATGGAATGTGAACAGGATAAAGGGTTAAGCAGACATATGGAGAGTAAAGTAAAAAAGACAGAAGGAACCCAGGCCCCTGCACCAGGACTCACAGGGGAAAGAAAGAATTCTTCATAATATAAACCACTGTTACTTCATTTGAGACCCTGTTCCAGGTGCCAAACAAATCTCTCAACAATCCACAACAGAAGACCACATTTCACTGATTGCAAAATGCACATTTTTTAACCCTCCTGAAATTGGAATGCATCATATCATCAATAGTATCTCAAAATCACCTTTGGTTATTTTTTTATTACAACATCGAATAATGCCACCTAGATGCTCTGTGAAACACAATGTTATATAGTCATCAAAATCTACTAACAGGCCGGGCGTGGTGGTGCACGCCTGTAATCCCAGTGGCTCAGGAGGCTGAGGCAGGAGGATTGCAAGTTCAAAGCCAGCCTCAGCAACTTAGCAAGGCTGTAAGCAACTCAATGAGACACCATCTCTAAATAAAATATAAAAAAAGAGCTGTGGGTGTGGCTCAGTGGTTAAGAGCCCCTGGGTTCAATCCCTAGTTAAAAAAAAAAAAAAAGAAAGAAAGAAAAGAAAAGAAAAAAATCTACTATCTAATAACAGGGGGCTGGAGAGGTGGCTCAGTGGGAGAGCACTTGCCTTGCATGCATGATTCCCTGGATTCCATCCTCAGCACCTCAAAGAGGGGGAAAAAAATCTAATGACATGGATATTCATGTCATTAAAGACATTTAAAAGTTTGTGGTTCTTTTTTTTTTTTTTTCTTTTCCTCAGAAGATTATCACAAAGCCAAAGGAAAGAATGGAGGACAGGGATTGGGAAAGTCCCCACCCCTCACCAGTAGGAGAGGTCACACATACAGCTTGGGGCACCTGTACCCCTAGTGACCCCTCTTGATCCCCAAGCCTGGGCTGGGTCTTCCTCCTCTCCCCAACCCTAAATTGCAGGTCTTTGAGAGCAAGCAGCGGGCCTTCTCTGCAAGCTCAGGGAGGGTGCAATGGGCAGAGACAGAAGGAGCAAGAGAGGAGAGCTATGCGGAGTGGAGAAGGCCACCAAGGGAGGCTGGCGCAGAAGCCCTGGGAGGGGTGAGGAACGAGGCTGGACCAAGAGGGATTACAGAGGCAGGTCTCAGGCCCTCTAGAAATTGTCAGAGTTCATCGGCTCTGACCAGCCCGGACCCCAGCCTCTGCCATCCCAGGGGCCTCCACCCCGACCCCACCCTCTCACTGACCCAGCCTACCCCTTCCTGATCCAATCCTGACTCCACTCGGACCCCATACTGAGCCCAATCTGACCCAGCCCAGCCTCCAAGTCACTCAGAAAGGGTGGGGTAAAGTCTGAGGCCTTGGCCAACGACCTAACCTCCTGGAACCCCTCCAACTGTCATAGAACCCCCCCCCCCCAACACAACCCGTCCCCAGCTGTGGGCCAGACTGAATCCCTGAGCCTGGTCCTGGAGAGACCAGGAAACAGACAAAAAGACAGAGAGATGCAAATGCCAAAGGGCCGCTCCTGAACCCCAGAGAGAAACCAACCGGCTTCCGGGGGCCATGGAGGTGCCCAGAAGGAGGGGCTGAGGCAGTACGGGCGGCTGAATGCCCTGGGACTGGCCTGATGCGGCGCCTCCACGTGTCCCAGAAGCCTCCACCCGACCAGCAGAGCGCCCAGCCAGCAGCTCCCAACAGCACCCACGCTGAGACCCAAAGCTCTTTGTCAATTGACCTTGATCCCCAAGTCCATACTCAAGAGTCTCCGCTCGCCGTCAGCTCTCTAAGGGTCAGCAGCCAAGAGCCTTCTCACACCACTGGCATTCTCAAGGTCCACCACCAAGAGCCTTCGTCCACCCCCAGCGGTCGCAGGGTCAGCATCCAAGAGCCTCTGCCATCCCTCAGCGGGCGCCGGGTCAGCATCCAAGAGCCTCCGCCATCCCCCAGCGTGCGCCGGGTCAGCATCCAAGAACCCCTGTCAATTTTGCAGAGTCACCAGATCAGTAGCCACGAGTCTTACCCAGATAGCAGCCATCGCCGGTTTAGTATCCAAGACACACCATCCATCACCTACAATAGCTGGGTTGGTGACCGAGATGGTCAACCAAATCAGCACTTGAGCAACTCCCTGACTGAAATCCAATCAGTTAGCAGCTATAGTCAAACCGATTTTGAAAATTTCCAGACAATAGAGAGAACCCGCCAAACATTCAAACAAAGCCGGCTCAGTGTTGATGTCCCCCCATCCATTACCCACAGCCCTGAGGCCAGTATCAAAAGTATTGAATCAATTGTCTGGGGTTCCCAGGAGAGTTTCAAACAGTATGTGCACAGCCCCCAACTCAGCCAAATCACTCTGGACAACATTCACAACTATATGCCCCTGTACTCCACCGGAATCGGTTCCTCCAGGTGAGAGGCAGGACCCCAGCAGACCAGTCTGGGCTAGAATTTTGAGGGGCGGGCAGCAGTCAAAGGTCAGGGACCAGCAGCATAGCTGGTGCATTAGAAATTGGAGGGTGTGACAGGGCTTGGAAGTGGTACCTCCAGGCTGGTCCTGAATGGGACACTGCATCCAGTGAGATCTGGAATGGACACATGATAGAGAGGGTCTGAAGGCTGGGTCTGGGATGCCTGGGCAGGGTGGCTGGACTCAGTGCTGATGATGATGGTGTATGATCTGATTCAGGTTTCAGGACAAATGGAGCCGCCAATCACTGCTGCCCTTAGGCTGGCGACTGCTCCACGAGGCCAGGAAGATCAGCCGCCAGCTGAGCCTGGTGCTGAGCCTGGCTGGCATGGTGATCATCAGTCTCATTTCCCTGGGCCAGCCCTGGATGCACTTCCAGGTGCCACTGAAGCCGCCAGGGGACCCCGATGGCCCGCAGACCATCCCCATCAACACCATCTTCTTTATGCAGTGCCCGGACGTTGTCTGCATGTATGAGTACGACCAGAATGCTTGTAAGGCCCGCCCCTCCTCACCACCCTGGGACTCATCTCTCCCAGGAACCCGTTCTCCTGTCCTAAAATGTTTTTTTCCCTTCCCTGGGATGGTCCTCACTGCCCACCCTACTTCCTACTACCCAATAACCTGTCCTTTCTGACCCAGAGGTGGATACTGAATGCTGGAGGTACCAGCCTCAACACTAGTCCTCTAGAGCCCAATTTCAATTTTCCTAACATGAGAAGCGTTTCCACGGGAGGGGGTAGAGAAAACTCCCACTCCCTCTCCCCTGTGCTCAGAGGCGAAAAGACAGTCTTTGTGTTCCTGGTTCTCTTCCTTCCCCAGACTTGCTGGACCTTTCCTGGGCCTTCCTCGTTATCTCCAGTATCACCGGCTTCTGCCTCTGTGTGGCTCTAATAAGCACCCTCTTCTTTACCAGCTCCAACCTGCCCATGCTGGACTTCTTCCTCTTCATCAGCAGCATCATGACAGGCACAGCACTAAGATCCTTCCCTCAGGAACCAAGGCGAGGAGTATCTTGCCCAGTACTGACCATGGAACCCAACCCCATCTCCACCGTACTCCTCACCTTTATCCCCAACCCTAATCCTATCTCCTTACAAATCTCCAACTTATCCCAATAAAAATGTCAACCTTCAACCCAACTCTACATTCAGACCCAGCATCAAGCTCAACTTTAACTCTTGCCTCCATTGCCAACAAATCTCAAACTCATCCTCATCCTCCACTGTAGATCCATTCCCATCCCCACCCCATCCCAACTCTATTTTCTTTTCAAACCAATCCCATAACTATCCCCAACCTTTTTATAAATCTCAACACCCAACTTATTCCCATTCCTGATTGTGCTCAACATTTGTTTCAAATTCAACCCAATCCTATCACCTGTGAACTTCAACTTCAGTCCATCTCCACTCCCACCTCTACCACCTATGAACCTCACCCTCAAACCCAACCCAACCAATTCCCAACTCCATCCTTTTATCCATATCCAATCCATCCTCTTCCCAACCACAACCCATCACCATCCTCAACCACAATCCCATCCCTACACAACCTCAGCTCCAGCCTCTCCCTGATATCCAATCCCATCCCAAATCCTGTCCCACCACCACTGCTCTCTGATTTTGGTAAAGCAGCTTCCTCTTTCTGAGCCACTTTTCTCATCTATGGGTTGAGGATAAAATTTCCAACCATATGGAGATGTAGTGAGGACTGTATTGGATGTCAGTATTGGACATGAAGGTGATCTGGTTGCCACGTCTGTCACCCCATTGATTGGTCAGGGTGGGATCGGCTGGTCTGGAAGACTAGGTGTGTGTCCACTTCCTCGTCACTTCATGTGTGTTCCTCCAAAGCTGCATGCTCAGTAGAAGAGGATGACCCCCTTTAATGGAAAAGGGCTGCTTTCTGGTCAAGGGAATATGAACACTGTGCTTCCCTGCTAGGCCCCCAGAACAAACTCTCAGGGCCCATCTATAGGGTAGTCAAGTCCCCAAGACTTCAGACATATCCAGATGAGGTTCTTCATGTAGCAATCTGCCTTTCAAAAGCAAGGAAAAAAATGTCAATACTTGATGCCAGCTATTTAACTTTGCACAAATCCTTACCAAGAAAATCCTCTCACCCGATCCAAATAACACAAAATTGATATACTGATTTAAATGTTTAGTTTCCATTTGCATGCCATAGTTGCAAAAAGTGTGTGGGGGGAGATTTTGCTCTGGAATGAGGAATGTTGTCTTCCTGTCAGTTGTAGTAATTGACCACAACTTTCAGTTGCTTTGGGAAAATATTTTTGGACACTGATGGTATAGCCAAGAATAGAGACCTCTCAACTTCCTGTTTCCTTGTTAGAAACTGGTATTTATCCACTTTGTCTACTAGCTTATCCTAACTGTTTAAATATAAGGTACAAATAGCAGAAGCCACCTTAATTTAAAACATCTAAAAGAGGACATTCTTCTAAAAGAAAATCATTTCTGTCCATTCCCTCTTTGGGGGGACAGATGGGGGACACTGAGGGTTTAACCCAGGGGCAATTTACCACTGAGCTATGTCTCCAGCCCATTTTTTTTTATTTTGAAACAAGGTTTCACTAAGTTATTTAGGGCCTCACTAAGTTGCCAAGGCTGACCTTGAACTTGCAATCCTCCTGTCTCATCTTCCTGAGCAGCTGGGATTGCACCCATTTACCACTGTGCCCAGCTTCCCTCTTTTAACTAAATAGAGAACATCTATATTATTTTTCTATAACACAAATTAGCTAGTACTTCACAATCTGAAAAAGTCTTTCCTTTTTATAAATTACCTTTAATTCATAACATTTCAAATTATCCAGAATGATTGAGATCTTTGTTGTTTCAAAAGACCAAAAATAAGGACTTAACATAATGATAATTCATCTTTGAGGAATTACTATGCGCCAGGAAATGTGCTGATCACAATATCTCCTCATGTTAACCTTACAGGATGGGTACTATGATATGCCCACTCTTCGGATTAGAGGCTCAGAGAGATGGAGAGGTTGCCCTAAAATGAGGTGCAGAGGCAGGATAAGAGACCTGGTCTGTTAATACAAAAGCCTATGGGTTTCCTCAATATTGTTGCTTAGTTTTTAAAGACCAAGACTTGACTTCCGATACCCTCTAGCATGATATTGTCAGGAGCCAGTTCTCTCCTTGTAAGCAGAGATATAAAGGTTGGGGAGGTCGTAAAAGAGGGGGAAATAATGAATCAGCTCAACTCTGAGCAGGGGTTCTCACACACCTGATTCCTGGTCTACTAACATCTGTGTCCTTGCAGGGGCCAGTATCATATTGGGCGTCCTGTTCTACCTGATGCAGGCCCACAAGTTCCTGCAGGAAGGCATGACCTACAAGCTGGGCATCAGCTTCTATCTGGCATGGACTGCTGTCTTCTTATTCCTGATGAATGGTCTGAGTTGGGATGGGTGGGTTCAGACATGAAAATATGTATTGTGTGAGATAGTTTGGGATGGCAGTAGGGTTGCAGACAGCGCTAGGTAGGGTGGTTTTGAGGTGTGAAAATGGGGTTTAGGACACACGTGGGGCTGGATGTGGGATTGGGTTTGAGTTTAAAAGTTGGTTGGGGGACAGTGTAGGAGATAAAGCCAAGTTTGGATTTAGGGATGGGTTTGGAGATAAGTTAAAGAGTGAGGAAGGGTTTGGAGATAAATTAAGGAATGAGGATGGGTTTGAGGATGGGACTGGAGGTGGTGTAGGATACGTGATTGGGGTTAACCTAGTGAACTCTGTATCTCACTCTGTCATCTTCTCTCCCAGGTTTATTCTCCTATCTGAATTATATGAATTTCTGGTCCATCCTGGCGATCCAGGCCATCTGGGCTTAGCACACGGGAATGAGCCCACAAATGGCCTGCTCTCATGGCTACTTGTCAAGCACCTGAAAACCCTGCTGTCTAGCCCCCACCCCCACCAAGAGTCTTGTATTTTTTTCAGTCTCCTCTGACCTCCCCCCAAACTCAAATTAATAACCTATATTTTTAAATAACCTGTATTTTCTGCCCGGAATATTCTTTATCTAGTTCCATTCCTTGAAAGCATTTTGTGGAACTGCTATCTTTCTGATGCAGCCATTCTTGGGTTCTCTAGGTTTGGAGGGACACGGAAGGAAAGGGACTCAGAGGTAAGGGACCAAGGCACAAGATCAGCAGGGACTGGACAATGATCCCTGGCATACAGATGTTATCCAATCAATGTTTATGTAAAGAGCTGATTCTCTCCCATGCCATTTGTCTTCAACTTTGACTTCTGCAATCCCCAATAATTTACCCTTTTTGAGTAATTCTCTCTCCACCTTTAATTCATCTCTCTCCCTTAGTAGCAGTCTGACACCCACCCTGTCTTTCTTTTTCCCCAAGTCCCTTGACACAAGGCTCTTCTATGTAGCAGGTTTTTTTTTTTTTTTTTTTTTTAAAGAGAGAGTGAGAGAGGAGAGAGAGAGAGAGAGAGAGAATTTTTTTAATATTTATTTTTTAGTTCTCGGCGGACACAACATCTTTGTTGGTATGTGGTGCTGAGGATCGAACCTGGGCCGCACGCATGCCAGGCGAGCGCGCTACCGCTTGAGCCACATCCCCAGCCCTGTAGCAGGTTTTTGAAGAAAGTTTGGGGCTACCACTTGTTGAACAAGGCAGGGTTGAAACACAAATACAAAATTATATCATTGCCCAGGTTCCCCCACAGGACCTAACCCTTGAGCTCCCCTTTATCTCCTCACAGAGTGGTCAAGCTGCCAGGCTTTTGGTCTGGGCTTTGCCACTTAGTAGCTCTGTGACTGTAGCAAGTTGTTGAACCCATTTGGGTCTAGGTTTCCTCATCTATAAAATGGGGGTAATGATAGTACATGAACCTAGGTAGAATTTGACAAAATGCCCCCAGAAAATGTGCTCCTTCCATGTGTTTATGATAACCTTCCCTTATCTCCTGCTATAGTTCCCCAAATCCATTCTTTTTAAAATAGATGGAGCCACAACTATGTGCCAGATACTGGATCTATAGGAGTGATCAAACTAGACACAAATCCTTATCATTGTGGAACTGACATTTTAACAGAGAGGCCCCAAAAAATTAACCATCAACAAATAGGAAATAATATGTTAGGGTATAAGTGCTATAATAAAATAAAGGAGTATAAGAAATATGGGGCTAGGAAGGAGGGGGCCTGACTGGAGTGGAGGCAAGGCAGGGGGACTCTATGCTAAGCTGACCTGAGCACAGACATGACTGAGGGATGAGAGAGCCATGTAGACTGGCAGAGTTCTAGGCCCATTAAGACAGAAGTGCAAAGGTCCTAAGTTGAAATGTACTTGGCAGGTCCCAGGAACACCAGAGAGGCCAAGAAAGGGAGAGAGGAAGAAGATAAGTGCAGAGAGGGAACAGAGAGGTGAGATCACTCAGAGCCTTGTGGGTCACAGAACTCTGCTTTTGCTCTGGAGTGAGGAGTGATGGAAACGTCTCGTTTCCGAAAGGCGGAAACCTAGTCTTTTCCTTTCACTTCAGACCACTAGGTCCATGCAAGGAATCTCCTCATCAGAAGGAAGAAAGCAATCCAGATGACCAGGGAGACCAGCTAAAGAAAGTATGTACTATTCATGCAAAAGATCAAAGTATTTCCATATGTCCTTATGTTGTGGGGACAAAGAGGCAAGGCACCGAAGGTAGCAGGAAAACAGTTTTATTTGGCTGCAGCCAGGTTCAGAGGGTACAGCCTTTGCTGTAATCAATCAATCCTCTGAACTCCGAATACAGGTAATTTCAGAGTTTTATACCCAGCATGTAAGGGGAGGGGCTCAGAAGTTCACAGTCTGCAGAAAGTTCACACAAAAGCAGCTTTTTCCTTCACTGTTTTGGGCAAGTTAATACTTCAAGGACAGCACCTGTCAAGGGGAGCGCTTCTTCTCCTCTTTCTTTCTTCCCCTGCCAGCTGTTACCATGGAGCCCAATTGGTATCTTGTCTTATCTTAAAAAATGTAGACATCTCTGTGAAGCCCAGCTCAAGGCCAGAGGCCTCCTTAGCACATTTCTACAAACTACTATACTGGATACATTTGTGAGAAATTAAGGGGGTGCCCAGCACCTGAAGTGCTGGTATCTTCCTGGCTGGTGGCCAAGCAAAACAGGGCAACAGGAAAATGGAAATTTATCCATATTGAACTTTTTCTCAGAGACTCTTTGGCTGACAGTCCCAAAATCAGCCATGGTGAGAATTCCTGGAGAAGCCCAGTTAAGGCATTTTCTGTGGAGAGAGGGGGTGCCACTTCACTTACACGGGAAGACTGTTTGTGGGGCAAACTGGAACGAAAAAAAGCATCTGTATCTCTGAGTGTGAGCGCGCGCGTGCGTGTGTGTGCACACGTGTGTGTGTCCAAGTACAAAGTCCACACCCAAAAGGTGATGGTGGCAAGCTCTGGTGAGTAGGTCTGGAGTGGGAAAGCTTCATTAACTTTCAAAATAAACATCTTTAGAATCACGTTCATTGAAAGACACTCCCTGAATCTCCAACCCCTCAAAGAATCCAGGACCCCAGGCCTAGAACCACCTAAACGGTGGGGAGCTGCAAGTCCAGTTCTTCTTCAGATTCTAAACCAAACAAAGGGTTGGGGCCCTGCCCTCCTCAGAGACCCCGGAGTCCCACCTCCCCGCGCCGCGTCCTCGCTGCGGCCCCACCTCTCACCGCGCCTCTAACTCCGCGCCACGCGGTGCTTTCCCAGCACCGTCCCCTGTCAATCTCTGCACTGGCTCCGCCTCCCACTACGCGGCTGAGACCCACTTTGGGCCCGCCTTTCAGCGCCGGCTCCGCCTCTGCAACCGCAGCTCCACCACTGCCGCGCTGGCAATTCCCGTCGCTTCCCTTTCTGGCTCCACCCATCCTCGGGGGCCTTTCTTTTGGCGGCCCTCGTTTGGAGCAGTCCCCAGAATTGCCTGACGCGCGAGACAAGATTTTCGTAATAGATGTTCCCTTGAACCTGTTTTTTCCCGCCTCTAGAGACAATATCTTCCCGCTTGTTCTGGAATATTCTAGGGACGACCGCCGTTTTTCCTTTCCTTAACTCCAAGGCCGAGTTCCCGACACAGGCGCGTACCTTGGGTGCCCCACGGCGGAAACCAGACTGACGCCGGGGGCCGAGCCTTGAGAGCGGCGCGTACTATAAAGCGGGACTCGCTGCGGCGCGCGCACGTTTTGCGGAGTGGGTGAAGCAGGTGAGATGGTGCTTTTCGCTCCGCGCGCCTCTCTGTGCGGCCGGGCTCTGGGACGCACGTGTCGCGAGGTGTCCTGGGCTGCGGCGAGAGTGGCCGTGTCGCGTGGGCGGGGTCTCGGTTTCTTTTGGGCCTCATCGAGGGCGTTGCGGGTTGAGCGTGGAGATCTAGTGCGGGGAGGGTGAAGGCGATTCCTTCCACCAGGTGGGTCGGGCGCGGGGCGGCGGGCAGGCCTTCCTTTGTCTGCAGCGCGGATGGGCTGCGCCATTTCTGTGCCCACGTCGCGGGTCTCCGCCATCTTGTCGGTTTTGCGGGCAGCTGACTGGGGTGTGTGACTTGAGGGACGGAAGAGAAGAGGGTGTTGGGGTTTCTGTAAGGGCAGAGACGACATGCCGACTTATCAAGGAAGAAGTGGGTCTCCAGGTAGAGCAGAAAGGAGACGAGGCCTTTGCTCACCTTCAGGAATTCTGACGGGTGGTGCAAATGTCAGAGGGTGTTGTTAACTTGAATTCTGGGCTTGAGTACTTAAGGTCTTCTGTAACTTAGTTTTCAAAACCCTGCCTTGGAGCCCCAGCCTGGAGTGGGCTACCTGATTTTAATCTTAATGTATTTGCAAATAAAGTTTGTAATTAACCCAGAATACCTCAACACTTGTTCCCTAAGGCTGACGTGCTGTGTGTTAATGAAGCCCATTTCTTCATATGGTTATTTGCGATTTTCTTAGTGTTCAGTATTCCGAAGTCATTTTAAATGACTCGCAGCAGAGTTGTTCAGACCTGACACAGTCATTGCTTATGTTGCTTAGCTTTATTTTCTCCCAGAACATTTCCTTTTCTCGGGCCTCCTACTAAAGGATTTGCATCTTAGCAATGTTCATGGTTCAGGGTCATTAGTAGGTATAGCTAGTTCAGGAAAGATTGGGGCCCTCTTCGTGTTAATGAGTTTGGAGGTCCATCTCAGGACCACTACTGTGTGGAAGTATGACAGTGAGAAGTTGGGGGTCAGTTGAGTTTTGTGTTTTCCTGTCTTTGAAGGTGAGCGGCCTTGATTGCACAGGGGCCAGGGTTCCCATGATGTCTAGCACTGGGCTCTGATCATTCCTGAGGACACAGTGCTCTCCAGGACCTTTGACACCTGGGGGTCTGAGGAACCCTGGTTTTGATGGTCTGGACATATGAACTGTTTCTTCCACACCCTCATCAAGTCCTTCCTATGTTACAGGTCTATCTTCTAGCTGAGGGGTTACCCACCATCATCCCGTCTTGGTAAGAAGCCTTGCTCCAATGCCCTGATCCATCCAGGTCTAAAATACAAGATATCTTACACATGTGCCAGCAGTCTTACTCAGTATTACATATTAAAACCATTTTATAGCCATGGGAACCCAGTCAGCTACTCATACGTCCAGACCCTAGTTCTGCTGTTCCTTGGCTTATAGAGGTCAGAGCAATCCCTCTCCTAAGCTTCAGTTGCTGTATTCATAAGGTGGGTGCATCTTCAGGAGCAGATGGTCTGAATCCTTTGCACAGTTGGGTGGTGCTGGTGGCATTTCCTGCTTTCCAAAGGCAAAGGGTTGAATAAGATGGGGAAGAAGAAAAGTATTTGGGTTTTAGGGAGAAGGAGTAATCAAATTTTCAGACTGAACAGAGGAAATGAAACATTGACTCAGCATTATTATTGCCTCTCATGTTGCAGGTTTTGTGGACTGGGTACAGTGTACCTTTAAGCAAAACAGTAGCTTACAGTCAAACATTTGGATATAATTTGATAATTGAAGGAACACTAAATTTACACAATAGCCATTGTAAAAATATCAGGATTTATCTTGAGAATGTTTTGTGTTTAAAAGAGCTACATCATAAGATAGGTATATATTTGTTATTGGAAAAGAAACAAGTGTTCTCAGTTCCAGGATTTTCTATTGCTCTTGGGGTGTCAAGAGTAGGGAGGAGAATGGCTGCAATGAAATAGACCTGAAAGTGTATCTCTGCTCTTGGAGACTTAAGACCTTTGATAATCCAGGTTGTCCCCTGCAGAGCACTGAACAGGTGTGGATTGGGGAAGTCCTGGAGAAAGGGAGTCAGCTTGGTGCTATTTGGGCAGGGATGTCAGGTGAGCAGAGGAAAGAAACACCTTGAGAAACATGAACTCTGAGCTCTACCAGAGTCCCAGTGGAAGGTTGAGGCCCTGTTCTGGTTTTCACAGAAAAGTCCTGGTGAGGTCACTTTCCAAGTTAGAGTAACTGGTGGTGCCAGGTAAGCTGCAAGACTTGGTTAGGGAAAAAGCAGACCTGGGCTTCGGATCTGCCACTTGCCCGTAGGCTGCCCATAAGCACCTCCAGTCCAACCTTCCATGTGGAGGAGTGGCCTCAGGGTGGCTTAGGTTACTTGACTGCAGATCATCTGAATAAGGGGGTAACACCAGGACCCCTGTGATGTCTAGCACTGGGCTCTGACCATTCTTTGAGGATAAGGTGCCCCCCAGGACCTTTGACACCTGGGGGTCTGAGGGGTCCTGGCTCCTGGTAGGGGATGGATTGGGATAACAATGATTTACCTGTACCTCACGGACCTTTTTTCCCTCCCCTTCTCCTTTCTGTCTACAGGTGGCTTCTCCAGGTGTCCTGCTGCCCAGCTTTCCCTCCTGGTAAGGACGGAGGAGCTGCCTATTGGTAGGGAGCGCAGCTCAGCATCCTGTACTTTGAAGCAGTGGCTTCCTTAATCTCCATAGTAACCCTGTGCTGGGAGGGCTGTGCTGGGCCTGGTTTGCTATCCTATCAGGGTTGAGCTTGGGGACCCCATGATATTCAGCACTGGGCTCTGACTGCCCCTGAAGATATAGTGCCACCCAGGACCTTAGACACCTGGGGATTTGAGGGCCCCCACTCCAGGGAGGTGCTGGGTGGGGTGTGGCCCTTTCTACTTCACACAGCTTTTGCAGCAGTGCCCTTCCTGACCCTCTTGCTCTTCCCTGCCTTGGGGCAGCTGTGGCCATGGCTGAGAGAGTGCTGGCACCCACCCAGATGGGCCGGGGAGACCGCTACTATACATATACTGAGCTCCTGGCCATTTCTCGGCGCTTCAAGCAGAACCCCAACGAGCTTATGATCACCTGGATCCTGCGGGTGTATGACCAGGGGGGCCCAGCTCTGTCCTTGAATTCCGGGGAGCTGGCACTGCTGGGTGACCTAACCCATGATGCCATCTTCAACTACCACTGCAAGACGCTGCGGGGTGGCTGTAAGACACTGCTCACCTGGCTACTACAGGCCTGGCGCCAGCGCTGGGAATCCTTCCTGCACTTTGAGGCCACTGAACTGCCTTTCCGTCCCTGGACCACTATGGAGGAGGGCATCCAGCTGGTGCGTGAGCTGGGCATGCTCGACTGGATCTACCGCGAGCTGCCTTCGCCACTCTCACCTCCTGAGCCCGAGTATGCAGCGCCAGAGGACGTGCCTTTCACTCAGGGCCTGCAGAGACGCCTGCTTACAGCTGCACCCTCAGAACTGCGGCTCTCACTGGTCAGCCTGCTGGTCAAGGGCATGACCGTGCTGGAGGCTGTGATGGAGATCCAGACAATTGCTGATGTGGGTTTGCTGTGGCGCCAGAGCCAGCCAGGCCGTGCCAAGCTCATGCTGGGGCCTAACCCCACACGCAAGGACCTCACAGGCTGGCTACTCAGCCACGGGGTGCCCAGGGAGAGAGTGGATAAGCAGCCCACCAAGGTCCTCCTGGAGCTGTACATCAAAGAGGCCAAGCGCAGCCGCAGCCAGCCAGTCTATGGGCTAGGAGAGGAGCAGCCGCCTCCACCTCCCTACTCTGACCAGGCCTGTGGGGAGGAGCCGCCCATATGCCATGACTAGCCCCTTCCAGTGTGTGGGGTGGGAGGCCAAACTCCAGAAGAGCTGCTTTCAGCCCAGAGTTCAGGGAGGACCTTTGTCTATACCTTTCCCATGTATCTCAAGCAGTTGTAGGTCATGTTCAGAGACCCTAAAAAAGAAAGGGGTGTCTTGTCCCTGGCTACTCCAGTTGCAGAGATGTTAAGGGAGTAGCTACAAAAACAGCCACTTGCCCAACTGGGCCTTGGAGTGGGTTGTGCCAATTTGTTCATCTTGGCCTGGCTGCAGGGTGATTGGGCACAGTAGTGACTCACCCTCTGCCATTTGAGCCCAAAAGCACTAGGGGCCAATTGAATACCCCGTAGCCTATAACACCTGGCATCTTTTTACTTTTTTTAGGTTTTAGAGGCAATATTTTTACTTAATATGTTAAGCATGTGTGACATTTTGGTTTTAGTGAAGGTCATTGCCTTTTCTAACTATTGTAATGCTTCCATTTTAAGGTGTGCTTTGCTGAGTGCCTCCCAGGGAGGGGCAGCCATCCCTCCAGGTGGGTCTGGTTTCTCAAATTTGTACATCTGGCCTTGGGCCAGTGTCTGAGGTAGGTTTAGGGGGATCTGAACCAGGATCACAGGTCTGGGGACAACTGGTGGTGCTGTTTTCATAGGTACCCAATAAATGGTACGCATATCACCCTTTGTGAGCTGTGGTATTTGCTGTCCTGACATGGGCTGGGTCTGAGGTAGGGGGGATACATATGGGCTTGTCCACCTTCAGGGCCATCTCCATTGCAGTGATCTGATGGAAGTGTGAGCCTGATATGACCAGGTGGGAACTGATCCTAGCAATAGGATGGTCCCCCACCCCATGGGGTCTGTGAACCTGCTACAAGCATGAAACAGCCTCCCAGGGCCAGAAAGTACAAATGGGTCACAGCTGTTGCCTTCATTATTGGAGTCCCTGTGGTAACCACAAGCAGGTGGGCAGGGCAGGGCGTTGGCTGACCAGGGTGCTCCAGTGTAGTGGTGGTGTAACCACTGGTTCTCAACTGGTGGGAGAGGGGAGCTTCCCTCCTGGGGCCAAAGATGGCTTCCCACCTCCATTAGCATCAGAAAATATACTTTAGGAACATTGACCAACCTGTCACATGTGGCTGGGGCCTGAGCTTGCTGGTTTTGGACCTAACTTTAGCTGAGTGGTCCTTGCCTACCTTGCTGGCCACCCTCATCCTGGAGTGATCATCCTTGCCCTACAGGGGCTGCTGCCTGAGGTGTGTGGAGCAAGGGGGCCGTGCTGGTGTGGAGATGGACAGACACCTCCATATTTGTCTATGTGGGGGTACAGAAGCAGCCATGCAGCATGCATGTGTGTGCCACCTGCACACTGGCTTCCAGGACAGGGAGCCCGCCCAGCCCTTTTCCACGCGCACAGACACAGTGACAAGCCAGAGCAGCGGGAGAACACATGTTGGGATCCAGTCAGCTGAGGGGAGGGGCTGCCCCAAGTTCCCAGCTCACACGGCCCCCCCTAAGGCCCGCAAGCAGCCAGGTCTCCAGGCCAACAAGCCGAGCCCCAGGCTGAGCACAGCCAGCAGGGCCACAGCTCCGGCCAGCAGGGGCACTGTGGTGGCTGTGGGAAGAACTTGGGGGTTGTGGGTCTCAGGTCTGGGGGACCCCCAACTACTACCCCAGCGTAGAGAGCGGTCACTTGGGGGAGTGGTAGTCTCATAGTCATGACAGGAGGCCCCATGCACTGGCGGTCTGGCTGAAGCAGTCAGCTGGTGGAAGTGCCCTAGTGGACAGGGGGCTGGGCACCCAGGGAGGCTCAGGGACAAGGGTAGTCTGGCAGAGTCATTGCGGTAGAAGAGGGAGATGGTGATGTTCCTGGAGGGAGAGAGGAGAGGGTGACACCTACCACTGACCCTGGCTGAAGGAAGAGCTCAGATCAGGGGAGAGCTGCTGAATTGGAGAATTGCTCCTGACTCAAATCTGTCAATCTCATCCAACTGTCCCTTCCAGGAAGGTTCCTTGGCAGTGCCCTCTGCCTGTCCATCACCCCTCCAGCCCATTTCCCCTGTCCAATGTCCAGCTCCTCACCCTCCATCTTCTGGGTCCCTGAGACGTTTCCGGAACTCAAAACCGAGGCAGGCAGCATAGGGTGGGGTGTGCCCATCATAGAGGCCTAGAGCCCCTAGGAGGGCCAGCAGGGTGCTGTCGTGCTGCAGGGAGATCCAAGTTCTGAGACAGGGTTCCCCCCTGGATGGCTCTTTCCCAAACTCTAGTCTTGGGCATCTAGCTGCCTCCCAGATATTCCCCAGCCACTTAGAACCAGTCCACCAAGCCTGCTCCTGCCTCCTCACTGGGGGAGACAGGTAGCCACTAAATATGATCAAGTAACCGCAATATATGGTTGGACACTGGTGAAAGAGCCTGTCCTTCCACAGTGTTCCTCTAGCGATAGAGTCTGAGAGTAGGATTCGGGGATGGGGGGGTATCCAAGGCAGTGGGCTGAGATTGCATTAGGACCACCAGCTCTTCCTCACCCAAACTAATGTGACCTTCATCCCTGTGCCCATGAGGCACTGCCTTCCCTTCCCAAGAACTCACAGCTGAGTACATGACCATCTTGAGGGGCAGTCCCAGGCGCTGAACCCGGGAGAAGTTGGAAAGGATGGCATCCAGCAAAATCCCTGAAAGGGCAGGAACAGTGCTTAGAACCCACCCGGAGAGGAAGGAACCTCAACCCCCCACCTTCCCAACCTCCCAGCCCCACACCTCACCCCCTGTCAGCTGGGCCTTCTCTGCTGCCCGGGGTGGGCCCACATGGGCCCCAATATCCAAAGCAGAGATCTGAGCCAGAGTTCTCAGGACATCAGGGGAGGCCCAGGAAGGTAGGGGAAGTCCGTGAGCTCGCTGGAGAGACAGGGAGGGAAGACAGGGCACATCCAGAGCTGCCCCTAGTGCTCCTGGGCCCTCTGGTGCCCTACCCCATTAACTGCTGGTTCTTCCTGCCCTTGTGGGCTGGGGGAGGGGGGAGTCATAGTGTGGGCAATAGTGATTTTTTTTTTCCTGGTACTGGGAATTGAACCTTGGGGTGCTCTGCCTCTGAGCTACATCCTCAGCCCCCTCCCTTTTTTTTAAATTTCGAGACAGTCTCACTAAACTGCCACGCTGGCCTGAACTGACAACCCTCCTGCCTCAGCCTCCTAAGCCTGAGGTTACAGGCATGGGCCACCGCCCAGCAGCAGTTGTCTCATTCTGCAGTTCAGCAGCTCTTATCTGACACCTTAGGCAGAGGCGCTTTGGGATCTAGACATTACGGAGGGCATGGGCGGTCCCTGTAACCCCACACGCTTCCCTCTGTGCATGGCACCGCATCAGGTCCGCTCCTGCTGCCCAAGTTTTGGTTTATGGAGCTTTTCTTTTTTTTTTTTTTTTAATTTTTTTAACTTTTTTTTTTTTAAAAAAGAGAGGAGAGAGAGAGAGAGATGGAGCTTTTCTGATTACAGGATAGCAGAGAAAGTATTGCCAAAACAGCCTCCACCTCTGTGTGGCCCAGTGTGCCAGCTGCTCCCATAAGCCTGTTTCATGGATTAGTCACTTTAATCTTTGTGGCAACCACAGAGAAGATGGGCTGCCATTCCTGGTATGCAGATGGGGAAACCCAGTAGCATGGGGCAAAGTTGAACCCCTTGGTCCGGAGGGACAGGGCAGGGGGCTTACCTGGCATATGAGTGTGTCCAGAACCTTCCATGCCCTGTGCAGTGGCTCCCCAACCAGCGTCAGCCCCGTGAAGTTGCTCAGGCGAGTCAGAAAGTCCTGGGTGCACAGGCTGGGTGAGCCTAGAACCTGGCACCCTGCCCCGCCAGCCCATCACCCTGCTCACCGTCCAGCCCTCCAGGGCCTCCTGGTACTCGGCGGCCTCTGTGGACTCCCGCAGCAGCTCATGGTATCGAGGACAGCTGCGCATGGGGAATCTCAGCAGCTGAAGAAAACTGAGGCTCAGGACAACAGTGGGCCCGGGGTCTCAGGCCCTGTCTCCCTCCCAGTCTCTCCCCAATCCAGCTGAGTCTCATGGGAGGGGTGGCTTGCCCATGGACAGCTTAGCCCAGAGACAGGTTCACTGCTTTGAGCCATATGAGGCTTCTGGAAGCTGACCAACCCTCAGGCCTTGAGCCACCTCCGTCCTTCTCCATCTCAATATCTCTATCTTTATTCTCTCCCACCCCCATTCAGCCCCAGACCTTGTCCTCAGCAACAGGCACGGTGTGCACAGGAATTGGCCTCCAGTCCGCCTCAGGGCTCCCCGGGGCTGCCTCCGGGAACAGCCCAGCCAGGTTGGCCTGAGCGCTCTCCAGGGTCCGGTCAAAGTCTGTGCTCCGGATGTACACCTGGGGCGGGGGGGGGGGGGTGCAACAGGAAGGGGCACAGGGTCAGATGTGGTGGCAAAGTCAATGGCTTTAGATTCAGTTTGGTGTTGCTTGAAGGTCATGAAAACAGATTAAAGATTAGGCATTTAAGGTGGGTGCCCTCAGGTTGGAGGGCAGGTGTTGGGTAGATGAGGGTTGAAGGAGTCAGCTGGGTAGATGACAGTCAAGATCATCAGAGTCAGGGGAATGGAGGCAAGAGGTCAAACTGAGGATGGGAGGCGGGATGTTGCCAGTTAGGTATATTGTCCTCAGAGGGATCAGGGTCAGAAGTCAGGAGGACAAGTTGGAAAGAATTGAGTTTAGGAGTCAGAGGTCTAGTTGGAGTCAGTGGGAGTGAAGACAAAGGTGGAGGCCAGAAAGTAAGGTCAGAGGTCAGGGGGTCAGAATGAGGTGAGATTAGAAGTCACTGTGGGTTTATTGGTGACTCTGAGGTCCATAGACTGTGGGTCAAATTGATGGAGGGCAAAGGCCAGAGGTGGCACCCAAAGGGACACTGGGAGGTCAGGGAGCCAGGTAGAGGTAAAGGTGCCAGTACCTCCTCCCGCCGGTACTGGGGACTCAGAAAGGACTTGTAGCGCCTCCGCAGGAAGTGGCCCAGCTCCAGCTGCTGGCGGACTCCCTCCTGGGGAGAGAGCAAGGCCTCAGCACACCCTCCTCACCCAGCCACGCACCTCGCCCCCACGCCCACTTCTCACCCTGGTCAGCTGGCCCAGGCCTCGAGGCCAGAGGGCAGAAACGGCCTCCTTGTGTGGGTCTGTGGGGTAGGAGGCCAGCGGAGCCCGGTCGCCATGGCGGAACACCTGGGGACAAATGGGGTCAGGGCTGGCCTGGGACAGAGGAGGGGCCAGGTGGGTGGGGGCAGCTCACCAGAGCCACGAACGCCAGGGGTCCTTCTGGCAGGACCTGGTGCGGCAGCTGCAGCAGCAGCAGCAGGAGGGGCAGTCCAGCAGCGTGGCCCTGCAACCCCAGCCCGGCCATCTCCACGCAGCCCAGACGCTGAGCTCAGCCGCCGACTGCGCCGGGGCCTCGCCTGCTCATTACCCTGTGCCGCAGCCCCCGGAGCAGGCCCCGGCGCAGGCCCCGGCACGCCCCCGCAGCAGCTCCCGGGGCCTCGCCAGCCACGCTGGATTAACCCGTGTACTCTCCACCGTTACCACCACCCCATCCCACAGAGGGGAAACCAAGGCACGGGCAGAGTCAGTGCCTGGGGGAGTCCCCCTCTCCTCTCCTCTCCTCCCTCTCCTTCCCCTACTCTGAATCTGTTCTTCCCTTCCTTGCTCCTAAATGTTGGGACTCTTCGAGGCCCTCCTGGGCTTCTTGGAGATTAACTTCTTCCACCTGCAGCTGATCAAAACCAACAGGGCCCAGTAGTTGGACCCTCAAGTCCAATAATTGGACAGATTGGGTTCAAATCCTGGCTTCACCATTTATATATAAACTGTGTGACTTTGGGCAAGTCATCCCACCTCTCTGTGCCATAATTTCACAAATTGGATCAGATGAGTTCAGATATATTCAGCACTTAGAGAAAAGGGTTTTCAAAGAGTATCTCCTAGGCAGTTTGTTGGTTGGTTTGAGTTACTGCGGGTTGATTCCGGGGTGGTTAGGCAAGCACTCAACGACTGAGCTACATCCCCAGCCCTTTTTATTTTATTTTGAGGCAGCGTCTGGGTAGTGGCCAATGCTGGCCTTGAACTTTCCATCCTTCTGCCTCCGCCTCCCCATAGCTGGGAGACAGGCATATCCACGCCCAGCTGTCTCCTCTTCCTATGACACGAGTGCTTTCTTCTTATGTGATCCCCACTCTCTATCCAAATGTCCCCCAATTTCTCTCCAAATCCTTACAGTTGTTTTGTCCAGTCCAGAGCCCTGTCTGGGACCATCCTAACCTGGTCATAAGTCTTGTTAAATTTTTTAAAATACAGAAAATCTGTGAAAAAAGATCCATCACTTCATTAATAAAATATGTATAAATAAAGTACATAATAAAATAAATATTTCCTCTAATATATACACAAATGATCCTCAATTTACAATGAGCACCCATCCCAACATCGTAAGTCAGAAATGCCTTCAACACCCCTGACTCACTGAGTCCCACAGCCTGGCAGCCCCTCGCAGGGTGGTGGCTGCCCAGGGTGGGGGGAGAGGATCTCCCCACCCCCTCCTGGCCCAGGAAAAGAGCAAAACTTGGGAGTTCAAGTACAGTTTTTACCCAGTGCACATGGCTTCGGCATCATCGTAAAGTTGAAAACTCACAAGTCAAACCAGGAACTGTCTATACTTTTTTTTTTTTTTTTTTTTTTTGTACCAGGGACTGAACTCAGGGTCATTCAACCACTGAGCCACATGCCCAGTCCTATTTTGTATTTTATTTAGAGACAGGGTCTCACTGAGTTGCTTAGTGCCTTGCTAAGTTGCTGAGGCTGGCTTTGAACTCACAATCCTCCTGCCTCAGCCTCCCAAGCTGCTGGGATTACAGGCGTGCACCACTGTGCCCAGCATTGTCTATACATTTTCCAGAAGCAAATCATTGTATTTACTGATGCCACACTCCCAGGTACCCAGCGCAACTACTGCAGATAATGAGAGCAAACCTGCCGTAAATAATGAGGAAGACACCCTGAATATCGAGACCACGTAGTCTGGCTTTTTTGGTAGATGTAGATAGGTACAGACACACCTGCGTGCATATTATAATCCTCAGTCCTCCAAACAACCTGGTAGAGCCTATTTTTTATATATTAAAAGCACACAAAAAGACTGTCTTAAGTGACATGCCCCCTCCTGTCACTGCCCCACGAAGGAGCCAGAGTGCACACTTCCACTCAGCCGCCGCTTCCTGCCCGCTGTCCCTGTCAGGGGCATCACTGCTAGGAGTGAGGATCAGAGGTGGAGCACGGCCTCCCCCACCCCCACTGGGACAGCACATTGTGCACCTCAAACTGGTGTCCTTTTCTAGACACTCGGATGAGTAGCCCAAGGCACCTGAGCGCAGGTCAGTGTGGGCACAGGGGCATCTCAGGAGGGAGTGCACAGCCTGCAGCCTCTACAGGAGGGTCCACGGCTTGTTCGTGGCTCCCTGTTTCTGGCAGTGTGGGCGAAGGGACAGAAACCGTGGCAGGGGCCTACAGAGTGAGTGGGAGGCGGGCCCAGTGGCTCAGGCTGTCACAGCCAAGGTACATCATTGTTCTTAAGGTCCAGAGGCAGGAAGCTGCTGCCACTGTCACTGCCACAGTTCCACCTGACAACTTCTAATCCCACCCCAAGCTGGTGACCAACCCAACCACCACTGCATTGCTGTCCCTTGTGTGTGGTGGACGCTGGAGGAGCGAGTTTCACCTGGGCCACCTTACCTGTTCTCCCACACGTGTGCTTTCTGGGCTCTCGGATCTTATTCATCTCAATGCCCAATTCAGAGACTCCCCTTGACATCTCACACCTGTGTCCCACTCTCCCCCAATCCCCTGTAGAAATGTCCCCTCTACCCAGAATGCACTTCCCTGGTCACCATGGCCACCATTCTGGTCTCCCCGACGACCCCCTCTTGGTTCCAGAGGTTTCTCCCCTCTTTGGCTCAGAGGCCAGGGAAAGGGAGAGAGGTGCAGCTAGCTAACTGCGGTCAAGGTCCCATGGCCATGAACTTTCAGGAAGTGAGGACGGTCGGGGGAGGAAGGCCGGGGGCGGGACCAGGACAGTGAGGGGAAAGGTCCTGACCTCTGACCTCCTTCCCTAGAATGTGACCCTGGCTATGGCTGTGTTCACCATCCTCGCCTCCATCTACTTCTTCAACAAGGTGAGCAGAAAGAGGATGCAGGTGGGGGCCCAGGCTGTCTCTGCTCCCGGTGGATCATCTCGGTCTCTTCATGTCTCTGTCTCTGCATCTCTTCCTCCCTCAGGCTCAGCAGTGAGAAGACACAGGCTCCCCAGTCCAGGAGCCTGGCTTCTGCCCACCTGCACCATGTCCCTGGCCTCTGAGACCCAATAAACATACAGCATTAGCAGACCCTGCTCCTGCTCCCCCACAGCAGGGCCAGCCTGCCTGCTAGTGGAGATCCAGTCCTCTGGGTCTGAGGGAGGAGGCTGGGCCTGGACCCTGGGTCTGAGGGAGGAGGCTGGGCCTGGACCCTGGGTCTGAGGGAGGAGGCTGGGCCTGGACCCCTGTGTCTGAGGGAAGAGGCTGGGCCTGGACCCTGGGTCTGAGGGAGGAGGCTGGGCCTGGACCCCAGGTGGGAGGGAGGAGGCTGGGCCTGGACCCCAGGTGGGAGGGAGGAGGCTGGGCCTGGACCCTGGGTCTGAGGGAGGAGGCTGGGCCTGGACCCCCGGGTCTGAGGGAGGAGGCTGGGCCTGGACCCTGGGTCTGAGGGAGGAGATCTGGGCTGAACCTCTGGGTCTAAGGGAGGAGGCTGGGCCTCGACCCCCGGGTCTGAGAGAGGAGGCTGGACTTGGACTCCTGGGTCTGAGGGAGGAGGCTGGGCCTGGACCCTGGGTCTGAGGGAGGAGGCTGGGCCTGGACCCTGGGTCTGAGGGAGGAGGCTGGGCCTGGACCCTGGGTCTGGTGGAAGGGCACTGGGCCTGGACCCCGGGTCTGAGGGAGGGGGGGAATGAAACCCCAGGTTCTCAGATGCCTAATTTTTGAGCTGGGTTGGGGAGTGAGTTGGAGGCCCAGGTGCACTCGGAGAGGGGGAAGGACATTCCCACTCTAGGCCCAAAGGTACAGAGCGGAGAAAACATGGCAAGTTTACTACCCAGCACTAAAACAGCCTGTGTTGTACCTCAGACTCTTCAAACCTCATCTTCCCCTTTCTGTCAGACAAAGAGACAAATCTTCATCTGATGGGTCCTGGAAGGTCATAGCAAGGATGAACTGACATCAAAGTTGTAAATGGATGTTCTGAACAACAAAGGGTCTGTAATTAACTACCATATTATTCATCATTATTTTGTTGTGTGAACACACCCTCTGTTTTCTTAACAAACTCCTATTCAACCTTGGACACCCCTATTCATGCCCCTTTTTATAAAAGTGTCCAGAACCCCAGGTAGGCAACCTGTTAGCAGCCACCTGGATTGCCGTCCACTCCATGCCTCCAACCTCAGTGAGTGCTTTGGGGGCCACCAGCCTTTGCTTGAAGTTCATTTACATCTCATCTAGTTAGAAACAATTTCAACTCAGTATCTGAAAAGTTGACTTCTGAATAGCGATTGTAAATCACTTCCCAGGGAAAGGACTAGGAAATCCCAATTACGAGCATATTCACAGTCATGGTATGATTTTAGCTCAGATCAGTGTTTTATTGGATTACAGATACTTTAGGCCAATTATTTCAGCATAATTGGGAATAGAGCCCTCTGTAATTCTCCAAAGCATCCTAATTTGATGAGTCCTTGGATGCAAAACGACGAAGAACCAGAAGGTGGCGGTGTTGGACTATTTTCTCCCGCAGAATTTAGCTCCAGGGTCGCGCTCCGCAAAGGAACTGCGATTTCCGCAAAACCACAATTCTCAGACCTGGGAGGTCCTTGCCGCTCCTCTCGGCTGGGGCTTGGGCTCTCTCTCCCCGGACCTCCCCCAGCCTCCCGTCACCTCCAGTCCTCCGAGGGACCGTCCTCAGCGCTGACCTTGCCCTCCCTGCTCACGGTCCCCTGGGGGTTCCTCCTCCTCCGCCAGCCCCTGGCCTGGCACTGAGGCTGGGGCTACCCGGCTCGTTCTGGTTTCTTTTTAAACCTCCCACCCGTCCTCCGTGGCCCCTCCGCGCTACATAGAACTCACACATGGTCACACAGAACTCAAAGATGGTTTAAAATGCCACACGCCCATGCCTTTGCCCTGGCTGTCCCCCCTGCCTGCTGTACCCTTCCCACTTCAATTTAGTGTCCCCGCCCCCAGAAGGCTTCCCCCAGGGCTCCCCACGCAGAGGGAAGGCAGCCTGTCCTGCGCACGCGCCCTCCCCGCCCCACTCTCCTCCGCGCGCTCCGCGCAGGGCGGACTGTGGTTTCAAACTCACGCCAACGGAGCCTCTTCTCCCTCTTCCCACTGCTCACCCCCGCTTCAGGGTTGACCACTTAAGATTTCTCAGTGTTCTGGGAGCTGTCAAGGCTGCATTTGGGCAACCACAGACACGTGGAGATTGATGGCCCTGGGCCGGCTGCCCTGCGCATCCCCGGGGAGCTTTTGAAATTCCCGGAGCCCAGCTCCACCTTGGACCGCTTAAACCACCACGCCTGGGGATGGGCCCGGCATCGATTTTATTTTAAAAGCTTCCCCTGGAGATACCAAGGTGCAGCCAGGGTCAAGAGGCACACCCGGATGCATTAAAAAAAGAAAAAACCGACAGCCGTTCTCCCTTGGAGTTGAGCACATGTCAGAGTTGTGTGGCTGCATGGAAGACTCGGAATGCGGCGCAAAAATTAACTGAGTTTGGAAACATTTGGAAATTTGAAAACAAAGGTAGTTTCCCAGGGCCCGGCAGAGAAAGCTTGGTAAGAGTGGAGTTGAAGATTTGTGAGACTATGGGGTCAACAACCCACAGGCCCAGTGTGGTCTTATTCTGTTCCACCTGGAATAACCAGGGTGGGTGTCACCCTCAGTCACCTGCTCAGTTTCAGGTGACGCCTGTGTTTCTTTTCATCCAGACTCAGGCCTCTCCCTGTCTTAGAGCCGTCTCTCAGTCTCTGTCTCTCTGTCATCTGTCTGTCTGTCTGCCCCTCTCTCTTCCCACACTTCTCATTGGATACCAGCCTTATCTCTGCCTCCACCCAGCAGCCTGACCCGTCTGTCACCTCCTCCCTGCCTCAGCTCCCATCTGCTACCTGTGCCTGTGTGATTCCTCCCCAGGTGCCTCTTCCTCCGCCTGGCCTACCTTGTCCCCCCCCCCCCTGCTGCTCTCCCTGGGTCTCTGTGTCCCTCCCTCTCTGACCCCTCTCTCTCTGGGTCTCTGTCCCTCTCTGTCTCTGTCCCTCTCCTCCCCATTCTGCCCACCACGTGGGACAGCCTCTCAGCTCAGCCCTGCCTTCTTCCCTGGGGGTTGAGGAGATGGGAATCTGCCCTCTCCCCTAGTCACCAGCTGTCCCTAATGCCCCAGGAACTGCCTGTCAGGTCGCTGCAGGAGGGCTCAGCCCACCAGGCTCCTCCCCAGATGCTCCGCTGGGGCAGGACCAGAGGGACTGACACAGCTGTCGCCCGAGGGCCTGGGCCACACACACATAGAGCAGGGGGTTGAGGCAGCCACTGGCCACCACCAGGGTGAACCCCAAGGGTCTGAGAAGCACCCAGACGTCCCCCAGGTCCAGTCCAGCCTCCTGCGTCCCCAGGAGCCTCAGGAGAAGCAGCAGGTGGAAGGGGAACCAGCAGAGAAACAGCATGGCCCTGGTGGCCCAGGGCATGCCCAGCAGTGGGGGCCGCCCCGTGAGCCTCGCCAACCACAGCCTGGCCCGCAGGAGGCTGTGGAAGGTGCTCAGCACCCCTAGGGGCACCCCAAGCCCAAACACCAGCTGGTCCAGCACGTGGCCCCAGGATCTGGAGCCCTGGCCCTGGCTGGGGAGCTCCCCGGCAGGTGTCCTGTTGTAGGGGTCAGCGGGGCTTGCCTGGTCCCTCGGGGCTCTCAGGGCTGACCCACCGAGGCCCAGCAGGAGGAGCCAGAACCCAGCGGCCCAGAAAACCACCTGACGAGCCGTGTGGTGAGCCAGCGCCCAGGCGGGCTGCAGCAGGACGGCCTGGCAGTCAGCAGCCGCGCGGGTCAGCAGGCGGCCGCTGGCATAGAAGGTCAGAAAGGCCAGGCTGGGGTCCAGACGGCAGAAGGCAGCACCCAGGGGCCAGCAGGAGCGTGTCCAGGTGAGGGTCAGCGGCAGGAGGACTGTGAAGATGGCATCGGTGGTGGCCTGGTAGCCAAACCAGGCAGCCGACAAAGGGGAAGGCAGGAGGGGGCCCGCAGCCTTGATCAGCAGGCCGTGGCTGGTCACCTCCAGCAAGTAGGAGGTGAGCGCCACCAGGGAGTAGAGGAGGATGAGGGAGGCCCAGGGCAGGCACAGCGCCTCATGGGGAGCCAACCGCGGAGTCTCTGCAGGGTCCTCCATGGGCTGGATGATGCTGTGGGGACCCACAGGCCACCACGTTAGTGTGACCTGCCGCCGTCCCCAGAACCGCCCAGGTCCTGCAGTCAGCCCCACTGTCCACCCAGAGGCCCCGGGCATCATCCTCTCCTGCTCATCATCCTCTCCTGGCTCTGCCCACGCGCCCACCCCGTTCAGAACTCATTTTCCTTCCCAGCCTCCCTGCCTCCAGCCTCCTGCTCCAGCCCATCTTGGAATACTCCAGAGCTGACCTGTCCCTCCCCTGATCGCAGCCCTTCCGGTGCTCCCCAGCACCCCTGGACAAGGTCCCAGCCCCTCAGCCCAGGGTAGAAATCCTGGGAGGCTGTCCCTGTTCCCCACTGCCTCCTCTTCTGGCCTCCCCCAACATCAAGTCTGCAGGCTTCCGGAGCCAGCTCCTGCCCTTCAACCCTTCTGTCCTCCGACCTCCTGGACTCTGCATCTCCAAATCTCAGAGCCCTACCTGCCAGGTGGCTTCTCTGAGCAGCTCCTCCTCCAGGTGGAGAAACCAAAGCCCAGAAAGAGGGATTCAAAATCCCACTGCAAAGCCGACACCGTGGGACCCTGAGGCCTGCAAGGCCAGCTCTGTCTGCAGGCCTCACTGTATCCCCTCTGTTCCGTGGTGTCCTCCTCTGGCAGGTGGAGGGTAGGTGTCTTCCGGGTGTCTGAGCAGGAGCTAGTAACAAGGACTCCCCAGAGGATTGGAAGTGGAACCTGTGGGCAGCTCACAGCGAGGGAAGAGGAAGTGGGAGCCGGGGCCTGGCTGGGAATCAGAGAGGCCACTGAGTGGGGCTGAGCCTGGGCCTCGGTTTCCCCTCTGTGTATCCCAGGGTGGTTTCGGCCCCTCCCCCGGCCTGCAGCCCTGCCTGTTGTAGCCCCGCCCACCATCTGCCTCCCAGCTCCCCACTTCCCTCTGCTCTGCAGTTCCTAGAATAAGCCACACCTCTCACACACACAGGCACAAACAGCACTGTCCCTGCTGTTACTCATCCCTTTGCTGAAGAAGCAAACTCCTATGTATCCTTCAAAACCCAATTGGGTACCACTTTCCCTGGAAACCCTTATCTGGCCACCACTCACCCCATCAGACTGGGTCAGGTACCACTGTCCTTGTATGCATCATGTCTCAGAGTGGGTTGGTGCTATGCCAAGGGCAAAGACTAAGTGTCCACTGAGAACAGGACAGTGTGTGATGTCCTTTACATCACTTTAATTTCTTCCAAGATCCCCGTGAGGATGTTACTATGGCTGCCTGCATCTTACCAGGGGGAGACTGAGGCACAGAGCGAGCACAAGGAACTGAGCCGGCCAGGAAGTAAAAGGACTGAGGAAGGGATCTAGGGCCACCGACTGTGGCTGCATCATGTCATCCTGATGAAACCCGAGAACTCCTTGAGCCACCAAACCCCACGAGGCCACAGGGCATGTCGGGAAAGGATGAGTGAACCAACAGTCCTGTGTCCACCCTGCAGACTCCCACTCACTAACCATGCCCCATTCGCATGTCCCCTGCTCCAGGAAGAAGCAGGGTCCTGCCTGGAGCCTCCTTTCCGCCCTCTCACTCCCTTGACCCCCCTCCACTGAAACCGTCTCTGCCCAGTGTGTTTCCTGAACAACCCAGGAGCCCCCCAAAGGCTGATTCACATCCCCAGCATCATCCCATCAGGCGGCTTGGGCACAGATTTACACGGACAGCTGATGGTCTGGAGACGGCCTGGAGGGGGGGGGGGCTAAAATCAGGGGGGAAATAGCAAAACCTCGGGCCAGTTCTCCAGGGAAGAGCCTGCGGGGCTGCAGGCCCAGAGCCCGAACTCCCACCTGCTGACCCTCCCCTTGCTCTGGCCTCTGGTGTGACCCCCATGCACGCTCCTCGGCTGGAGAACCAGGGGTCCGTCAACTTGTGATGAAGGATGACCATACTCCATCCGCCCCACTGTCCTTATCTGCACCGGGCACCTCTAGGCCTGGACCCTGCAGGGCCAGCTGCCTGCAGCACCCTTCCGCCCGCAGCCTCCTGGGTGCCTCGGGTGGGGTCTTCAGGTCTGCTCAGCGTGTCCTGGTCCCAAAAAAGTCCCCAGGCCATGGGAGGGGGCAGTAGCCTCTCTTCCCTTGCTCTCCCCTAATCCCTCTTCCTATTGCTCGTGACCAGCTATTGTCTTTAACTTGGGCCTCCTGCCAATCATTTGTGTCCCCCACCCCATGCTCTCACTTTGAATCGCCATCAGAGCAGGGACAGCAGGGGTTCCTCCCACTCTGTGCCTGAGAGCGCTTGATGCTTCATAAAGACTGTTGAATGAGGGGCTGGGGGTGTGGCTCAAGTGGTAGCGCGCTCGCCTGGCATGCGTGCGGCCTGGGTTCGATCCTCAGCACCACATACAAAGACGTTGTGTCCGCCGAGAACAAAAAATTAATATTAAAAATTCTCTCTCTCTGTCCCCCTCTCTCTCTCACTCTCTCTTAAAAAAAAAAAAAAAAAAGGACTGTTGAATGAGGTGAGCCAGGATCCCTGTGCCCACTGAGGTGGCAGATGGAGGGCCCCCAGGAGGTCCCCGGTCTAACCCCTGGGACCCGGGAATGTGTACCATGACTCAGCGAAGGGAAGCCAAGGCCACAGTGGCACTAAGGCTGCTGCTCTCGTCCTCTGACAACAGGGAGACCACATCGGGTGGTCCAGGTGGGCCTGATGTGGCCACAGAGGTCCTTGTGGGGAAGAGGAAGGTGAAAGAGTGGGAGCCAGGGACAGATGTCAAGAGGCCCTGGGGAACGTGGGCCCCTCACCAGGCTCGGAAAGGCAGCTGACTCTCCTCAAGAACCCAGAGAACTTTTTAGGAACCTGTAAAATAATTTGTGTTGCTTGAAGCCCCCAAACTTGGATACTTTGTTACAGCAGCAAGAAGGAACCAATACACCCATTTTATAGACCAGCAAATGGAGACACTCAGAAGGTCACACAGTCACTTCATTGTTGAGTTTGCCTTTGGAAGGAGAAGGGGGTGGGGAGTTGGGGGCAGACTGCAGATAAAGGGGGTCTACACCCAAGATGGCTAAAGGGGGGACCTGGAGGGAGTGGCTAGGCCGTGGTGGCAGTGGGTAGGACAGGTATTGGGAAAGAGGAAGGAGCAACCAGAAGAGGGGAAGTGGGTGGCTCCTGTGGACCTCAAACTGCGGGAGATGTGGAGGAGGAGGTAAAGCCAGGCAGGAGGAGTGTCCTGGATCTGTGCCCACTGCCAGGTTTCCCCCAGCAGGGCCCCTGCCCTCCCGCAGTGCCTGCCCCATCACCTTCTCCAGCTCAGTGGCCCTCCCGGCTCAGGCCACCTCCTCCACCCCTGGACCCTGGACGCAGCCTCCTCCTGGCCTCTGGCCATCCCCCACCAGGGATCTTTCTACCCTCTGCCTTCCCTGCTCACAGACCTCTCATGACCCCCAGCACCCTGGCAAATCCCCCAGTCCCTCAGCCTGGGATCCAGCTCCCCCCTGGAACCCCACGCTGGCGCGGGGGTGGCTAAGCCCTCTGCTACAGCCTGAGCACCTCCCTGGTGGTTGGTGCCCATCTCCACAGTCTCAGTAGGCAAATTCAGTTAGAAGGTGGTCACATCGTCTCCTTATTTTATTCCACACGAACAAGAGTGGGCACCCGGAGCCCACGGGGCATCTGGCAGTGCTGCGGAAGCGGGTGGACGCCGGACTCCCACGGTCTTGAGTTCGAATCCCGGCCCTGGCAGCGCGTCCTGGGGAGGGGGGGCGGGCACCGTGCACGAATTAGGCTCCTACCTCGCAGGCAGAGCAGCTTCGAGGAGTAAAAGGCCCGGGGCGCTCAGACCGACGGTGTACGCGCGGGGAGGGCTCCCGCGCGGGGCTGGGGACGTGTCGAGGTGAGGAGTCTCATGACAGCTATTTTCCGACATTTGATGACAGACTGTCTCCTAAGGCTGGGAACATCTCAAACCAGGCCAGATTGGGGGCGACGCCTCCCCTCCCGCGTCGCCTGCGAGAAACAGAGGTAGTGATTAAGATCGCATAATTACCTCCTGCTGCCGGGGAGGCGAACCTCTCTCCTGCCTGGGATCCTGGGGTTAGGATGCCTTCCCCTAGCTGCGTAGAGGCTTCCCGACGCTGCAGTCTCCACCCCTGGGAGGGATTGGCACCTACTATGTGCGGGACCCACACGTGCGCGATCAGGGCTCCCCAGCAGGTGAAGGCTGCAGACTCCCCAGAATGGAAAGTACCCCGGGCCGGAATGTCGACCCCGCCCGAAAACTAGCATTCAGGCCCCCCCTCTGGGATGTGAGCCCTCCCACTCGGACATCAGCCCCTCCTCCTGGAGCGTTAGCCCCGCCCCCTGGACTCCAGCCCCTTCCCCAGGAGGTCAGCCTCTCCCCCCGCCCCCCAATGTCATTTTTTCAATTCACGATCTTTGCCTCCTGCGCCATTTACCCGTCGGGTACTCTATGGGTTGAGGCCGTCAGCCCCGTCAAGTGCTGGGCGACCTTCCGTGAGTGACTTTACCTCGCTGAGCCTAGAGTTTCCTCGTCTGTATGAAGGACATCAAGGCAGTGCGGTCCCCATGGGTTGAGAGGCTGATGTCGGGGGCTCTCAGGTTTATAAATCCCTGGACAGGATCTGGCACTCTGGAGGTCGTGATGGATGGAGGAGCGACTGGCCTCCTGTTGTCACAGCAGTCGGATGCGATGAGGAGTTTCAGTCCCGACTGGAGGAGAAACCCGGGGCTCCCGGAGGGGTCCAGGGAAATGCCAGCCCCGCGGGACCTTGCCCAGGAGCGCTCCGGAGCGCAGCCCCGCCTGGCCACGCCGCCAGCTCCCCGCCACCAGAGACCACCGCCCCCGCAAGGAGAGTCCCGCAGCGGGCCCTGAAAGCCACCGTCGACTTGAGAGAACGTCGCCGCACTCATTAGAAAATCAATGCAAATTAAAAACCTCCCCGGGATCCACTTTCCCTGGAGAAGGCGAGGAGCAGAGAGTCTGACTCGCGGTTGCGTGGGCGAAGCCAGCCGTGGAAACAGCTTTGCCGAGCGGCGCTGAGTGGCGGTGTCTGGCGACACGGAACACGCCCTCTGACCCTGCAGTTCCCCGCCGGGGAGCTCCTTCTAACAGGTGTCACCGCTGATCGTCGCAGACTCCTGCCGCCTCCTCGGTGCCGGCAGCCACCTGGGCGCCTCACCCACACGAACAGGAGCACTCCTCGCGGCGACCCTTTGCCAGAGGCCCCTCAGTGTCCCCATTTTACACGGGTGGAAACCAAGGCGTGGAGGGCGGGAGCGGCTTGCCTGGTGTCCCCAACAATAAATCAATAAATGACCATGTCTTAGTGTGGACTAAGACTTTTGAGACTCAAAAAAGTACATAAATGTTAAGGGATATTATTGCTAGGAGAGAGAGAGAGAGAGAGAGAGAGAGAGAGAGAGAGAGAGAGAGAGAGAGAGAGAGAGAGAGACAGGAAAAAGAATAACAATTTCCCTCCAAGAACCGTCTTCTTATCCTTGCCCACACCTTTTTATTAATTTCCTCATTAACCTCTATTAAGGTTGATGTTTCCTTTCAACTTTTGGTGCATTCATTTTATTGTTCTTTTTCTACTTTCTGGAATGGTTTGCTTTACTAATTTCCTTTTGGACTTTTGTTTTCCCCCCTATTAAAATTTAGAGCTACAGATTGTCCTCTAGGCACTGCCTCGGTCCTCCCTTGGCCAGTTTGGGTGGGCAGTGTTTCTAAATCAGGCGGAACTTGAATTTTAATTATGGTTGAACACAGGAGGTACCGATCAAGGTGTTTTGCAACTATGTCCAAGTGGGAGTGGGAATTTGGGGTCCTTCCTCGTGTTGGATTTTTGATTTCCTATGTGGCCTGTGTTACTTCTACTCTGCAGGATCATTCTAGGCTGTGCTTATGACCTAAATCAACCAGTTTGGGGTGGGGAAAGAATACCATTGTAGAATCTTGATTTTTTGTTTTAATGCTCTAAAGCTCATAATTGGGACAGTTAGGAAATTTGAATATGGGCTTTTGTTACATCATATCATGTTAAAGTTCTTAAGGAGAAGAATGAAGTTATGGTTGTGCAGGGAAAATGCCCTTGTTCTTAGTGGCACAGGCTGAAGAATTTATAAGTGACATATAATGTCCTACTTTCCAAAGTTTCAAAATTTTCTGGAGCTGCCTGTAAACACGGCCCCTTAGGGACAGCACCTTGTCAGGGCGCCCTTTCCTGTGTCTCTGTCTTGGCTTGCTACAGTGGTGGAGGTGCGGTAATGTACACATGCAGGTGTGAGGAAAGGAATCGGGAAGAGAGAGGGAACATGGGAACATCTGTGGGGTGGAAAATATTAACATCTGGGAACTTTATAGTAACCAGGTAACTGAATGGTAACCAGTACTGTTCTGGTAATCATACCTTAGAAGTTTTTCAAATGAAATCTTTTGTTTTTTAAAAAAAATTTTTTTTAGTTGTAGTTGGACACAATACCTTTATTTTATTTATTTATTTTTATGTGGTGCTGAGGATTGAACCCAGCACCTTGCACATGCTAGGCGAGCACTCTACTGCAACCTCAGTCCATAAAAGACAAGTGTTTACAAAAAAGTTTGGGACAGAGGTCACCTTTAGAGTTGGAGGAGTGATTGGGAGGAGGAGGAGGAGGAGGAGGAGGAGGAGGAGGAGGAGGAGGAGGAGGAGGAGGAGGAGGGGGGATATGAACCCTAGAGTAGTGTGTTATTCTGTGACCTGGCTAAGTCGCGCTCTCATGGTTTTTCACTTGGTGATCAATCAATTAATTCTCCCAGTTCTTTTTTTTTTTTTTTTAATGTTCTCCAGAATTTGTGTTAGATGGAATAATTTTCGAACTTTCAAAGATACATTGTAGCAAGCTCAAAGCAATCTAGACACCATCAGTAGGGGTTGGGTGAAATACCTTTAGGCACAGTGTATCTACATAAGAGAACACTTGGCCCCACCACTGAGAAACCATGTGGCAGCCTCACAGACATTTATAAGCAGCTGTCTCTTAGACACACTCTTGTTTGTTTGTTTGCAGTGCAAGGGGTTGGAATCAGGGTTTCCTGCATGTCAGGCAAGCACTCTACCACTGAGCCACATCCCTAGTCCCTAGACTCTTAATAGAACACACATGGTGTGGGATAATGTACTTGGCATGTTCTGTTTGTGTTAAAAATAATTGTGCATGGGTAGGCTATCTGGAAGGATATGCAAGAAGGTGATGTCATCTCCAGGGAGGAAAAGTAGGCATGGAGGATGAGGAGTAGGAGTGAGAGTTTCTTTTTTGCCATGTGCCTACACCGCTTTAAAGTTTTGGTTTGTTTTTAATAAGCCACTTCCTGCAGTTAGTGTTTTTCAAGGTGCCTCCATCCTTCCCGTCACCGGGGTACCGGGTCATTTAGTCCTCTCCTCACCCATGAAACTGGAAGCATTTGGTCCCATTTTACAGAGTTGGTAAACTAAGGCTCTGAGTGGCAGAGTTTCAGAACACGTCAGAGCTGGGCCAGAGATGCCACTAAGAATTGGGACAAGTAGTGTGATGGTGTCTGGTTTGGATGGTTTTCTGTTTGTTTGTTTTTCCTCTCCCTAGAACTAAGGGAATGGTGCCCCGCGACTAGGAACCACTAGCATTTCTACCTGGAGAGAAGCATGTATCAGCAAGGGCCGCTCTGGGTTTCCAGTAAGAGCAAGTCTGACTCTAAGTGGCTTTGGCAGTACGGAAACTTACTACCTCCCTTCATACAGTTCCAGGGGTTGGTGGCCCAACAGGTACAGGTCCATTCAGCTGCTGCAGCACAGACACCAGGTGACAGTGGCTCCAGGAAACTGGAATTTGAGCTCTCTCTTCATGGCCCGGGTGTGAACATCCAGGGCTGGCAGGGGTTCTCCTTGGGGACACATAGCTTCCCATGTGGCTTGCCACAGTGGTTGCTGTGCCGATTGTAAAAAAAAAAAAACGGCCCCAGTTCCACATGCTGCTCAGAATCCATGGCCTTTTGCAATGTCGCTTTGCGGATTTTCCGATTGAGAGGTGGAACCTCTCGCCTGATCTAGGCTGGCGTGTGACTTGTTTTGACCAGTAGGAACGATGGTCACCTGTGCAAAGTTCCAAGCTTTATCTCCTGCTTTTCTCACTCTTAAAACCCTCCTCTTGGGCTGGGGATGTGGCTCAGTGGTAGAGCACTTGCCTAGCAGCACAGGACCCTGGGTTTAATCCCCAGTACCCCCTAAAAATCAAACAAAAACAAAACAAAGCCTCTCCACATGAATGCCACATTAAAAAAAAAAAAGTCACACTGCAGGACAATAGGAACTATATGGCTTGGCCAATCCCATTATCCCAGTTGACCAGCCACCCCTCCCAGAATCATTTAGCAGGTCCACAGGTGCATGAGGGGGTCCAACTAAGACAAGAAAACTGCTCAGCTGAGCCCAGTCTAAATTTCTTAACCACAGAAATCATAAAAGGTTGTGATTCTAAGCTTCTCGATTTTGGGAGTGTTTGTTCCGCAGTAAAAGCTAACGGATCCATTCACTCTCTAGTCACATGGAGAAAGCAAGGGGCAAGCCCCTTTCATTTAGGGCCCTTCAAGGAAGTCACACTGATGATGTCCACTCCATCCTACTGGCCAGAAAGGAGTCCCATGGATGCCTCTACTTGCTACAGTTACTGGAAAATGTAGTCTTTTCTTTCTTTCTTTCTTTTTCTTTGTCTGTCTGTATTTCCTCCTTCTTTCTTTCTTTCTTTCTTTCTGGTCAACCACATGTCCAGCTTAAAGCAAAGAAAACTGTTGTAAAGAAAGGGAATGAGGGCTGAGGTTGTAGCTCAGTGGTAGAGTGCTTGCCCTGCATATGTGAGGCCCAGCACCATACAAAAATAAACAAATAAAGATAAAGATCTTGTGTCCATCTACATCTAAAAAAAAATTAAAGGAATGGTGGGGAATACCTAGCTGTCCCAAGCTATGGAGGGAGATTTCCAGCTGCTGCTGGGAGGTTCCCATTGTCCTCTGGGGACTTCATCTCCGGGACAGGATGATTGATGAATCCCTCATCGCCAAACGCTCTGGCCAGGGCAGAAGGCAAGGACTGAAAAAACTTTTCTTGGGAATCTCTGCCAATAAAGACATAGAGAAAGGGGTTGAGGCAGCTGTTGAGGCAGCCCAGGGAGAAGGCAGCCCACAGGACGGGCATCATCTTAGGCCAGTGGGATTGCTTTTGCATCATCAGTAGCCCTGACTGGACCAGGAGCGCCAGGTTGAACGGGAACCAGAAGAGGGAGAAGGCATTCACCAGCACCAGCAGCATTCTCTTGGGCCTGCTGCTGTGGACCCAGCCTACCTGCCAGAGCTTGGCCTGGATGAGGTGGGCACAGGTGCCAATGATCACCAAGGGCACCAGGAAGCCCAGCAGGAAGTGAGCGATGGCCACGGCCATCTGTCCCTTCCAAGACGTTGGCTCCCCGTCCCGGGTGACCTCGTTCTGTAGGTTGAACTTGAAGTAGCAGTAGTCACATCCATTCACTTTTCCAGGGGCCCGGAATTTCAGGTAGGGAGAGCACGCGGTGGCGGCCAGGAGCCACACACCCAGAGCCAGCCAACTGGCCCGTCGGGCGGTGCGGTGGTTCCGGGCCCAGACAGGGTAGAGAACAGAGAGGCAACGGTCCACAGAGATGAGGACCAGGAAGTAGATGCTGGCGAAGAGGTTCAGGGCCAGGAAGGCCATGTAGAGTTTGCAGACCACATCGTCGAGGGGCCACTGGCCGAAGGCAACATTGTGGATGGCGATGGGCAGGAAGAGCAAGCCCCAGAAATCAGCAAGGGCCAGGTTGAAGAACCAGATGGTGGTGACGGTCCGGGCCATTCGGAAGGCACAGCACCAGCCCATTGCCCAGCACACCCATGGCGAAGGACACGGACAGCACTGCTGTGGTCAGCTGGCGGAGGTACCCCATCTGCTCAGGCAGGCACTCAGGCAGGCACTCCGAAGCACTCATCTTTCTAGAAGAGGAATCATCACATGTCAGAGCCAGAGGCTGCTTCTCACGGGAGCCCACAGTCCCCTGGAAGACCCCAATCATCCATTCCTCCATTCAGTCACTTTTTCTTGGCTGGGAGTAGGGACACACGCCTGTAATCCCAGGGGCTCAGAAGGCTGAGGCAGGAGGATCACGAGTTCAAAGCCCACCTCAGCAAGGCCCTAAGCAGCTCAGGGAGACCCTGTCTCTAAATAAAGCACAAAAAAAGGGGGTGGGATGTGGGTCAGTGGTTGAGTGCCTCTGGGTTCAATGCCTGGTGCCAAAATAATAATAATTTTTTATCGAGGGCCGATTATATCACAATGATATTCTTCTAGGTACGGGAGATGAGTAATGTCGCAAGGCAAGCCTTCACAGAACTTGTAGCCTAGGAAAGTATGTCAGGCGTAACACCTAAAATAAGTAAATCCGTGATGAACTGCTGTAGAAGATGACATGTTATGGGGGAGAGTCAAAAGGATCGGTTCTGATTTTTGGTAACATTAGTGCAGCTTTTTCAAATAGTTCTACAGTCAAAAAATTACAAACACTAGACAACAATATCAAAGATCAATCTACTGATAGAAAACACTGGAGAGTAATCAAAATTAGGCATCAACTAGAGGAGGGTTTTAGTTGGCATCTTTTGTGTGTGCTCACTATACTGACCCTACCGTTCCCAGACGCAGTGGTGCACACCTTTAATCCCAGAAGCTTGGGAGGCTGAGGCAGGAGGATCCCGAGTTCAAAGCCAGCCTTAGCACAAGTGAGGTGCTGAGAAACTCCGTGAGACCCTGTCTCTAAATAAAATGCAAAATAGGGCTGGGATGTGGCTCAATGGTTTAGTACCCTTGAATTCAATCCCCAGTGCCAGAAAAGAAGAAAAACTCTACCTGCCCAGCTGATGTGTGTTAGGAGAGGACAGAGAAATTGGCCATAAAGATAGTAGGAGGAAGAGAACTGGGGAAGGAAGCCACCCATCCAAACCTTTCCTGACTAAATTATGCATGTCTGAGGGAGACACCTAGATGCCTAGTGGAAAAGGAACAGTTGAAATTAGAAATTTTAGAGCCCAGATTTCAACCATCATCCACAGAGGTGACACAGACTTTGGGGTTTCAGTCCAGCCAACTTAATTGTCTGCCAAAACAAAAGTCACTTTTCTGGGCCACACGCATGCCAGGTGAGCGCGCTACCGCTTGAACCACATCCCCAGCCCAAAAGTCACTTTTCAAAGGAACATAACACAATGCAGATTCTAAATGTCACTTATGATCTCCAGTCTGTGTGTGAAAACCTCTAGACATGGGAAGTAACAGAGATGTACAGGCCACGCCCAAGAAAAAAGGAGCAATACAAAAACCCTGGGGTGACATGGATATTGTACCACACAAGGATGTTAAATCACCTGATACAAATGTGTTCGAAGACTTCAAGGAAAAGGTATTCGTGATAAACAAACTGGAGGCCCATGGCCTGCTTAGAGGTCACTCTGGACATCTTGACCAGAAAAACTGCTGACCTTCGGAATCAGAATATCCTGAAATTAGGTTGTTCTCTCCAAGGCTGACGGAGAGACGAGGAAGCACAGATCGCTCCCCTCGGCTGTTTGCAAAATGCTGTGCTCATTCCCTTTTAATTCTATCTAGAGTTCCAGCTTGCTGGCACAGAGAAGTGCTTGCTAAAATAATAAAATCGAGCAGCTCAGCACTCACGGCCGCTTTTAATCACATCTCTGGTTCTATGCTCCTGAGAACATGCCCGCTTGCTCATTTATCTCTGGTTCTGGGTTCCTTAGAACACCGTACCATCGTTCATTCCTCCTATTTAAAAATAAAATTGCTGCTCAGCCTGGGTCTTCCCTTCATCCTGAGTGGAGTCACCCGATCCCCCGCTTTAGAACACCTTTGTCTCCGTGTCCTTGTTCACTGGCTGTGTCCAGGGTTCAGCTGGTCTGGCCTGGCAAATAAATAGTGTGGGTATTCTAGTAGAAAAGAGGAGCTATAAAAAGAGAAGTAACCAACAATTCTAGACATGAACAGTGGAGATTTCATCCAATGGATATATGGGCTTCAGAGGTGGGAAATGACCTCAGTGAACTTGAAGATAGATCAGTAGAAATGTCCCAACCGGAAAGATGAAGGAAAAAAAAAAAAACATTAAAGAAAAATGACTAGGCCCCCCCGGGACGCTGTGGAACAATACAAGTCAGTCCACCCTAGAAGTCGTGGGATTTCAGAGCAGAAAAAGCCAATGAGACAGAGAAGTCTTTGCAAAAATAAATAAATAAATAAATAAAAATGACCCTAAATATACCAAAGTTAGCAAAAGACATTGTCTTACAGATCCAAGAATTTCAATGAAGTCCAAGCAGAATAAATACAAGAAAATCACTCTCAAGGCACAGTGCAGGAAGAAGAATGAACTCCAAAGATAAAGAGGCAATTTTGAAAAAAAAGCTCCATAAAAACGACACTTTACATAAAGCAAAACATTGATATGAATATGAGCTGACTGATCACAGTGGGGGCGGGAATGGAATGGTGACTCGTATTTCTAAGGTGCTAAAAGAAAGAGGGGGAAAAAGTCCATTTGGGATTTTATGACCTGTGAAGATATCCTTCAACAATGAAGAACATTTTCAAGTAAAACGAGATGATTTACGGTGAGGTGAGCGGCCACAAGGAAGGGTAGAGGAAGCTCTGGGGGCTGGAAGGAAATGATAGCAAATGCTAACACGTTTCTTAGGAAGAATGAAGAGGGTGAAATGCTTTCTTAGAAAATCAAGGTAAAGGAGGGGCACTGGGAATGTGGAGGCTGGGCCGGAAGAGGAAAGGCTCAGGAGAGACCCTGAAAGATGGATGGATTGATTGATTGATTGATTGATTTGGCTACCACCCCCAAATCTGTCTCACTCAGGCCCGGAGCAATGAAGTGAGCCTTCTATGGACTGAGACCTCTGAAGCCCTGAGCCCCCAACGAACTTCTCCTCTTCTACAATCGTTGTTGCCGGTCTTTTGGTCACAGTGGTGCACAGCTGACGGAAACATCATCTGAGAAGGGACGGACGCCCAGAATGCATCTAAGGAGCTCAACCCAGCAGCAAAAAAATAATCTGGTTCCTTCAATGGACAAACGATGGGAGCAGACATCTGTCAAAGGAAGGTCTACAAATTGCCAACAAGTGCGTGAGACAATGCTCAGGCCTTGATCTTCAGGGAAATGCAAATGGGAACCGCAATGGGACACCACCTCACCCTAGTTAGAAGAGCTGCCATCAGAAAGAAAAAGGAACAACGCTGGAGAGTTCAGAGAAGGGGAGCCGCACACACTGCTGCAGGTGGGGATGCAAGAACAGAGCCGCCTCCTGGGGTGGTGGTCCGCCACTGGTGCAGACCCAAAGGACCCCAGGCAATGTGTCGAGGAGTCGCCTGCACCCGCGTGCTTATTGCGATGCCCACAAGAAATCAAGTTAGGTGTCCATAAGCAGTGGAATATTATTCAGCCGTCAAAAAAGCAGTGAGAGTGAGGGCAGAGAGGGAAGAGGCCTGACCATGTAGGACATTGTGGGTCCTGGTGAGGACTCCCACATCTTTCCCCCTGGGAGCCACTGGAGCCTTTTTTTTGTTTAATTTGCTTTTCTTCCTCTCCAGAGCCTGCCGGTACCCCATCTCCCTTCACTTACCGTATCCCAGCTTTCCTGCTCCGCTTCCATTGCTGAGACTCACCTTGTCCTCTCTTGCCTCAGGGCCTTGGCACATGCTCCGCCCTCTGACCTCACACCCTTCTTTCCCCTGCCTTTTGTTTTCAAACTCCTTCTTGACTTCTCAGTGTAGATCTCACTTTGTCCCCCAAGCCTTCCCTGGTCACCTTAACTAAAGCCAGGCTCTCCCCTGGGAACTTTTTAGAAATGAAGGGATTGCTATGGGCAGCCATGTCTACATGATTCACATCCTTCCTCTCCCGTCCCTAGTGATCTGGAGTTCTGTCAAAATGAGGCCCGTGTGGGGCCGGATCACCAACTCCCAGGCACAGTAGGCGGTCAATCAGTGATTGGAGGGTGGATTAAAGGCAATCTCCTGCTGGGCGCCGTGGCCCTGGCAACCCAGGAGGCTGAGGCAGGAGATTCACAAGTTTGAGGCCAGTCTCAGCAACTTAACTAGATCCTGTCTCAAAAAAATAATAATTTTTTTAAAGGGGCTGGGGGTGTGGCTCAGTGTTTAAGTGCCCCTGGGTTCAGACTCTGGTACCAAAAAAAAAAAAAAAAAGCGATCTTTGCCACTGGAAGGTGGATTCTCACCCATTTCATCTAGAAACACACCGAGAGCTGGGTGCCAGACACCACCCCATGCGCTGGGCCCAGCGGTGGGCCTCAGGATTCCAGGATTCCACACCCACCTCAGGTGCCAGACACCGCCCCACACGCCTCAATGGGCAGACCTGAGAGGCAGGAGAAGCTCTTCCCGGGAGGTGACCCAGAAGGGCAGCCTCCCTGTCACCTCCCTCTGTGCACACCTCAACCGACCACACCTATGCCTGAGACCCCTCCCAACAAACCCCAGCCCCTTGTCACCCACCGTGTCCACCCACCGTGTCTGAGGGTGGGAGTGGGGTCCAGGGCTCTGCCTGCCGCCAATATCTGCTCCCCGCAGCTGCCAGCCAGGAGCCCAGGTTGGGAACAGGAAGCAGCTACTGAATTTGCGGGGACAGATAAGGGTTCAGGAGAGTCTTGAGCAAGAGCTCCGGTGGCCCCAGAGATCAATGTCAGAGTGTGTGAAGGGCCTGTCCCTAGGTGGGTCCCAGTAGGCTCAGGGCCTGGGGGCGAGCGGAGTCCCTCCAGCTCCCTGCTCTGCCCTTCCTGGCGAGTTCAGCTATGCAAAGCACTGACAGCCCCCTGGCACAGAGCCCGTGCCCAAGCTTGGCCAGCTGTCATCCCCAGAGGACTTCCCTTCTAGAGAGGGTTCCGCCGCTGCGCTTCACAGGACGCTTGAGAGACACCAAACAAAAGACGACATGGAAAATGCTGCACGCTCTCTTTGCCCTTGGAATTTCTACTTCGAGGTTCCTGGAAGACCTCTTAGAAATGGATTGCCCAGAGGGACACACAGGTGGAGGGAGTGTCCTTTGTCTGAAATGGTTGGGACCAGAAGCGTTTCTGATGTTGACCCCTCCCCCATGGATTTAGGAATGTCTGCTCATACAGACTGCCGTGTCTTGGGGTGGACCTACGGCTCACCCGAGATGCACTCCTTTCACACACACCTTCTGCACACACCTGAGGTGAACGGAAACACTGCTAGGGTGCACACTGTCTGTGCCTGTGGGGTTTGGCTTTGTTTGGTTTGGGGTACCAGGGATTGAACCCAGGAGCACTTGACCACTGAGCCACGCCCACAGTCCTTTTTATATTTTATTTAGAGACAGGGTTTCACTGAGTGGCTTCGGGCCTTGCTAAGTTGCTGAGGCTGACTCTGAACTTGTGATCCTCCTGCCTCTGCCTCCCAAGCCGCTGGGCTTACAGGCGTGCGCCTCCGTGCCTGGCTATGCCTGTGGTTTTGACTACCACCCAACCCTTGAGGTCAGGTGAAGAATGCTCCACCCATGGTGTATGCCAGTGCTCAAAATGTTTTGGATTTTGGAGCATTTCCGATTAGGGATGTTTAACTTGTACAACTAAAATGAAGTATTTCCCAAATTGAAATCTTTTTTTTTTTTTTTTGTCTAAAAAAATCAAAAACAATAAAACTGCATTTTAGAAAATACCTCAACAGAGGCAGGAACTGTCACCAGAGTGTGGAGACCTTCTTTGGACCATGTGTGACTTCTGTGCCTTGTTCCGTCGACATCTTTACCCCCCACCCCGACAAGCAGTTGATTTGGGAGATACTGGGAGGTTGAACCTGGGGTGCTTTACCTCTGAACACAGGATGGCTCTACCCTGGGGATTGAACCTGGGGTGCTTTACCATGTCCCCAGCCCTTTTTCTTGAGACAGGGTTTTGCTAAGACCAGGAACTTGGCTTTGAACTTGTGATCCTCCTGCCTCAGCCTCCTCAAGCAGCTGATTTTAAAGTCCAGATATCACATTATTCCAACAGAGAATAACTCAGTATCTTTGGTATGTTTCAGATATGGGTTGAGTGTGCCCCACCCCAAGCAAACTGTGTTGAAATTTAACCCCAAATTTGAGGTATTAAGAGGGTGGAAGCTTTCAGCTGGGAAGGCTGAGGAGGGAGGATCACAAGTTCAAGACCAGCCTCAGCAACTTGGTGAGACCTTGTCTCAAAATTAAATTTAATAAGGCTAGGGATGTGGCCCAGGGGCAGAGCAACTCTGGGTTCCATCTAATTGTGATGTTTAGGGTTGGGGACTTTGGGGATGATTGGAATTGGATATGGTCATCAGGAACCCCAAGACTGGATCCCGGAGGCTTTACAGGAAGCCCTTCTAATTTTATCTTAACTATTATAAGGTTTGGGGGTGGGTGGGAGGCCCAGCTCGCCTCCATCATTTTTGACGCAGAGTCATTCAGGTGCTTAGGTTTCTAAGCCATAGCAGCTCTGTGACAGCTAGGTCAAGGCTTGGGAAACGTCCCTGTAAAGTGACAGAGAACAAATGTTTGGGGCTCCTGGGGGACCACAGCCCAGGCTGCCAGCACCAGCTCTGCCATCGCATCAGGAGACCAAATCCACAGAAAACAGGATGTGGCTGTGGCCGTGCCTGGAAAATTTTCTTTATGAATGCCGAGTTCTGAAGTTCATATCACCGTTATGTGCCACGAATATTCTCCTTCTTTTGATCTTGTCCAGCTGTTAAAAAAACATGAAAACCATTCTTAGCTCAGAGGCCGCACACACAGCGAGTCCTGGGGCCAGAGTCTGCCGTCCCTGAACCGGACACCAGCCCAGCTCCGGCCAGGCGGCTGCCTCAAAGATGGTGAGAGCCCAGAATCGTCACCACGGGGCTCCTGACCCGCTCTGCAATTCCAGCTTATCATCAGCATCTCCAGATACAGCTCCATCTCCACCAGCTCCTCACCTGTCCCCACCCATGCCCAGTTGGCATCAGAGGTATGTTGTCAGAAGATATCTCCTGGCTCAGAGGGGTCAAGAAGTGGGAGAATGTGCTTTTTTGAATCATCAAGTTCAAGTTCAAGACCAGCCTCAGCAACTTAGTGAGACCTTGTCTCAAAATAAAATTTAATAAAGGGCTGCGGATGTGGCCCAGGGGCAGAGCAATCCTGGGTTCAATCCTAAAACAGAAACAAAAAAACAAAGCAAAACAGAATTTCAATACACAACGCCCAGGGTGCAGAATACATGGTACCTCTTCCAAAGGCAGAGCCTCCTTAACCAGAGCCAGTGACTTTTCTTTTTCTTTTAGTTGCCAGGGGACTTTATTTTATTTGTTTTTATGTGGTGCTGAGGACTGAACCCAAGGCCTCACACATGCTAGGCAAGCGCTCTGCCACTGAGCCCCAGCCCCAGCTCCAGCCCCAGCCGGTGCCTTTTCTCAAGGCCACACAAGACAATCTGTGAGGCTGCTCTCACCAGGCTGTGCTCTACCTGGATTTGGGGATTGCTTCTCGCTGTGGTGAAATCCTAAATGTATTTCTCCTGCTGCTACATAATCTGCAGCTTTTTAAAAATCATGGTGCCCCATGAAGTGTTAATGGCATCCTTACCCGATCCTTTCTTGGCCCCAATGGCCAGAAAGTCAGGGGTGTTTTTTCTTCCTAAGTGTTTTGCTATGATAAATAGGGCTGCAAATCATGTCTTTGAAGATAAAGCTTTTCTCCACATTTAGGAATATTTATTTGTTCTGGATTCCCACAAGTGCCCCACAGAAGAAAAGATCTTGTCTTTACCATCCAGGAGGATACGAGAACCTACGACAGCACAGGACGGATTCTTCCCCAGCCTCATCCAGTGGCTCCGGGGATTCTTGTTAGATTTCCCCCTTTACTGGGACAACTGGTGGTGTGTGTGTATGTGCACGTGCGTGCATGCGTGCGTGCGTGCGTGCGTGTGTTTTGCTGGGGATCAAATCCAGAACCTTGCACATGTGAGGCAAACATTTCACCACTGAGCAACGAACCCAGCCCCGATTTGGGGTCTTGTGTGGTGGAGTAATGGTCTGAAATGGTCTGTGGCTGTTTCTGTGTGTGAACCATCTCCTCGAGTCTCTTGTCTACCTGCCTCCTGGAATCCAGCTGCCCCTCCCTTTCCCATGCCCTTTACAAAGAAGATTATAAACTCTGCTTCTGACACAGGGGAGACAAGTGCTCCCCCCCCAAGTCTATTTCTTGACTTGTCAGGAAATTTTAGGCTGAGGTTTTATTTTTTTAATAAGCTGAGTTATTCGTTCAAAGGCTCTCAAATCTGTATCCTTAATACAAGAAAAAAAAATTAAGTATGTTAAAATTCAAGCTGTGTTTGCACACAGTATGATCCACACTTTTTAGGGGCAGTTCTGAGATTCTGCAAATGCATAACTTGTGTGGCCAGCCCGGTCGTGACACAGAAGAGTTCTGTTGCCCCAGATTCCCTGTGCCCTTTCACACTTGAGTATTTTAAAACACAAGAAGAATGAAGGAAGATGGGAGTCTGTCAGAGTGGCCGCTGAAAGATGCAGGGCTTCTTCTTAGGTGGAGAAAATGTTCTAAAATGGACTGGGGGGCAGTTGCACAAATCTGTGCTATACACTTGAAGTGTGTAAGTTGTCTTCTATGTGAATCTCAGTGATCATTAGCTCTAAACTAAGCCACACGTGTTTGCTTGCAATTGCATTAAACCTATAAATCATTTGTGAGATCTTGAAATCCATGTGACAATCACTCCAACCAAGAGCCAGGGACATCTTTGTTTTTATTTTGGCTATCCTGAAGTTCCATTCAAATTGGAGATTAAGTTTAAGCTGCAGAAGTTGATTCTTTCTTCTTTGCTAATTTTTGCACGATGATTAGCTTTGAGTGGGATTTGAATGGTATCTTTAATATAGGATGTTTGTTTATTGCTGATGTAAAGAAATGGAATTGATTTTTCTCGGGTTCGTCTTGCCACAGGAGACCTTGCTGATATCTCTTATTGGTCTAGTAGTTTATCTGCTCATTTATTGACTTTACCGGGTATAAATTATATCATATTTAAATAGTGGCAGCTTTCTCTCTTCCTGTCTAGTCTCCACACCCCTTGGTTCCTTTTCTATTTCAAGGAAACGTTATTAAGGACTTATCTTCGGCTCTACACAGCCATAAGGGGGACATCCTGGCCGGCTCGTGGTCCAGAAGGAACGCCATCCAAAATTTCTGTGGTGTTTGCTGGAAGCTTTAGGCAGTTAAGAAAGTTCCCTTCTTTCCTTGGTTTGCTAAGTATTCTAGCTCTTAATCATGGACAGGTGGCGAGCCTGATCCAATTGGTTTTCCACATTAATCGAAACCATGATATTTTCCTCCCTGGTCCACGGACATGATGAATGACACTGAAACATCCTACAAAGTCTGAACCATCTTGGTATCAGAGGCCCAGATTCTACCTGATCATGATGAATTTTGATCCAACATTAGATTTAATAGGTTATTTATGATGTGATTTGAGTGTTTTGCATCCACGTTCGTAAGAGAAACAGAACTGTATACAGTTCTTTTCTTGTATGTGGTCATTTTCCAGTTTTGAAATCACGAGAATCATCAATGGATGCTAAATCTAGGGGAAAATTTTAATGAGGAGCCAGATTTTACCTGGTCTTAAAAGTGTCTGTCCACAGACTGCTCATTAGTTACAGAGGAGAGAAAAAAAAAAAAAAACAGCAATTACACAGTGGAAGAACTGGACATCATGTTGGCCAAGCGATCAAACCTAGTGACAAAAGTAAGGGACAGTTGGACACTGACTGTCCAGATGAGAAAATCAGAAGGACACACTTCACCTCCTGCATCCTGGCAGAGACCAGTCATCATGAGGAAACGTCAGACAAACTCAAAATGAGGAACTTTCACTTTTAAAGGAGGGGCAGAGGGGATGTTCTTCCAAAATGTCAGTATCATCAATGGGGGAATGTTCCAGATGAGAGGAGCTTGGATCATCCCTGAAGAGACCTGAGAACTAATGCAGTGAGACTCCAGACTGGATCCTGGACCAGAGGGTGAGTGCTGTGAGGCACATCACCCAATCAACTGACAAGACTAGAATGTCACCAGGAGATCAGACAAAAGTGTTGCGTAAATATTGTGTTTACTGAGGTTGATTGCTGCAGTTATGTAAGAGAGCGCTCAAATGCTTCAGAAAACACCTATATAGTGAGAAACGAAAACTAGCTAGGACTGTGAAAATCTGCCCTGCCCTCCCTCTATGGAAACAGATAAAGTCAGCTGCAAGGTTAACTGGAAATATTTCATCCAGGGATGTGCGGGGCCAGTACCTGTAAAGTGTCATCGCGATCCCTTTTTGAGTAACTGCTGCTGTGCTATCACCACCAGCAACATTATTGCTATTTAAAAGTACATACATAAGAATGGAACACCAGCCATTTGGACACAGATGAGAAGCACTGATTTCCAGCCCTGGCAGAGAGCTTCAAATAAAGGTGTCTGAGCACCACATGCCACATTTATATTAACATTGTAGTTTCCTAGGAAACAGGACCCTGGGTCCACTCTACTGTTGGGACTTGATGCTTTGAACTATAGCTCTCAAACATCCTTTCAACTGTCTTTCACCCAGATTCCTCTCTTCCTCTAAATCCTAAAACTCCAGCACAGCTTGGATCATTCCTAAAGAAAAAGGAAACAGTAAAAAAGCAGGTCCCTGAATGCCCCTCTGTGTTCCCCAAAACCTATCCAAGTTAAGGGAACAAGGAAAGCAAACCTGGGCCTGAAAGTCCAGATATAAACCATCTTGAAGGATTGCACACACTGGTTACTAGGGCGAATCACAGTGGCTGTAGAAAGCTACTTTCTTGCATGCACAGCAGGACAGGTGCTTCCTGGGAAGCTGCTCACCTAAGCACACTCCGCAAGTTGATGCTGCTGCTGCTGCTGCTGCTTCTGCAGCCTAAGTTGTAACACCCCTCTCTTGAGTGGGAACAGGTGCGGAACTAAGGGCGCTGTAGAAAGGATAGTGTCACTCATCCTACTGACCACCACTGGACAAAACACCCTGAGGGAAAGGAGACACTGTTTGACAAAGCACCATGAGGGATAGAGGTGCTTTCAGTCAGAATGTCACCACTGAATATTTTGCAGCAGATTCTGATCTCTTGTAAGTTTTCCCAATAAATTATGTCTCCAGGCACTTTCTTTGGCCTATCTGCAACCTGCCCCACTGCCCTGGCACATCTGGGCTGGGATGGGAGACAGCTCTTCCCTGAAGCGTGGTCTCCTTCATTGCAGTGGGGTGACATTGTCCCTGGTGGCTGGTCTTGGATGGGTGGGTAGACTGACAGAGCTAAAGCAAAGGAATAAACAGTTACTCACTAGCATTAAGTCTGCGTATTTGTGCAGGTTATGTGTAAATTTAAAATTATTTCCAAATTTTAAAAAAATGGGCTGGGGATGTGGCTCAAGCGGTAGCGCGCTCGCCTGGCATGCGTGCGGCCCAGGTTCGATCCTCAGCACCACATACAAACAAGGATGTTGTGTCCGCAGAGAACTAAAAAATAAATATTAAAAAATTCTCTCTCTCTCCTCTCTTAAAAAAAAAGAATTAAAAAATAAATAAATAAAAGTAAGCTAAATAAATGTCATTAAAAAAAAACAAATTTTAAAAAAATGTTTTTGTTCTTTTCTTTAAGTAACTAAGTTGGTGTGTAGCAAACATTTCCCAGGCAAAGGAAATTTTGTTGTATTGAAGATGGTAGTTCCGTACAAACTACGATTTTCAACTTTTTGAGATATATTTCTTGTAATTTTCTAGGCACACTGAATTCATTTCACAGTTAAATAATGGTTATGATCTCCCCCACGGAAAGCCAGCCGTATTTGCAAAATTCTGTGTGTAAAGACGCAGACACAAGTGGACTCTGCTGCTTCCAGTTTTCCTACTCCTGGCCCAGGGAATCGACTACATTTCCCAAAGTACCTCAAGGAGCGGGGGAAAAGTCTGAGCTCTGATTGGGTACTGCTGAGCTCTGACCTCACTGATGAGGGCGTGGTCATCAGGTTTGCTGGGAAATGTAGGCGAAGCCCACGTGGAAGGAGGGGGCGGGGCTTGTGAGAACGCTGCTAGAGACTCCCGACGACTGCTGGGAAGTGAGAACGCGCCTCTCAGCCTCCTGGGATTCGTAGTCCTGAAAGTCCAAAGGGCCCCTGGTTTTTCCTGTTCCTCTGGTAATATCAAGCTTCGTGTTCTTTCTGGACTATAATCTGGGATCCTTTAATGCATCCGTCCCAGTCAGCTGCCCTGGCGTCCTCTGGTCCATAACTCTGGCCTCGAAAATTGAAAAGCCAGAGAAGGAACATTCCCAGCTGTAGTCCATGGGACGCCTGGAGGACTTCCTGGCAGAGTGGGCAGGTTTCCCAGTCCTTGACCACATAAAGCCACGTACGCGTGCGCTGCTCTGGTACATAAACAGTCCTCGCCAATGTGCACCATTCCCCACCCATATCCTCTCTTCATGCCACAACACTCCCTGAGCTGGTGTGGTGGCCCTGGCCACCTGTCAGGGAGAAGACCAGATAGTAGCACCTATGGTGATGTGGAAAGCCTTCCCCGTCCCCAGGACCCAGTGGGTGCCTGACTTAGGCAGGGCAGGGAGGAAAAACTGCAGAGATCCAACTCATTTTTGGGTTACCTTCACCATCATGATCCCACATTGTATCTTCATTCAGTGGGCTCCCATGTGCCAGGGAGGCTGTGGGCAAGAGTTGGTCCTACCTATCCACACCTACCCCTGCCATCAGTGTCCCCCAGCCTGGCTGAGTCAGGTGAGCAGGCAGTGGTTTTGGAATACAGGAGAGGGACATTAACTGTGGGGGTATCGAGAAAAGGCTGGCTCTTGTAAATGGGTGTTCACCCTGCAGAAAAGGGAGGACAGGGACTTTTGCGTGTGCAAAGGCAGGTGTCAGGAGACAGCGGTGAAGGTGAGGCTGGAATACCCAGTGGATTGCCTAGGTATTCCAGCAATCTTTTAGAAGAGGTGGGAATTATTACCATTCCTGCACAGCAAAGTCCCACTCAAACTCAATTGGTAGATAAGTGGCTAAAATAGAATTAGAACCTGGGCCATCTGGCTCCAGAATCCAGGCAGGTCTCTATTGTATAGTCTCAACCGTGTTCCATGGTGACCCCTCTGGAAATGGCACATACTCGTCATTGTGGCCTGATCTGTCCTGGTTTGCTGTAAGTATCCTGCTGTCTGTCCCTCTAATCCTGGGAAGCTGCTTAGAGTGGAAAGACTTTCGAACCATGTCTGTCCCCACCAATTGAAGCCCTCCTGACCATAGGCCATTCCCACCTCCATTTTCTGTACTTCCTGTGCAGTCCTGTAGCTGAAAAATAACTCCACAATGGACAAGAGGAAGTGCTCTACTCTGCTAGAGATGACAGAAGTGGCTTGTCTCCCACCCCCACCACAGTAGATCCAATGATGACATTTTAGGCATGTGGTGCCATGGTGGAAGGAAGGTCAAGAGCAAAGATGTAATGGCAGCCGGGGTCACATCCCTATTCCTGGACTCCACAATAATGTCAGGGTCAGGCCCATGATGCCAACATTGGCAGTAGCATTGGGATAATGCCATGAGCTCCTCCCCGAAATAAAGTGGTAGAAATGCTGAGGCTCAGGCTGGCCAACTCCTGGGTATTTTCACTGCTCCCAGGGAATAAAATTATGAAAAACGGCAAGGGAGGAAGGTAGTGTGTGGCTTTATGTTCAACCTCTTCCCAAACACTCATTTTCCCAGCCTCACCTGAACATCACAAGAGCCATACAAAGTAAGGGAGATGGTACCCATGTTCAGATACAAAAATTGAGGTTCAGACAGGAAGGGCCTGACTCATCCTTTCATTGGCCAGGAAGTAGAGGCAGCAGCATTGGGAAGGAACCTGAGCTTCCTGGCAGGGAAGGTTGTTAATTTGTGTCTGAACACAGAGCCCAGGAGTTTGGGAGAGGGAAAAATAGTAGGAGGTGTCTCTCCTTTCAGATCAGGGCTTGATGAAATGGTACCATCTGGAAAAAATGAGCTTGAGACACACTAATTAACACTAAATAAAATTAAATGGATTCTTTCCAGTAGGACCTGCCAGATCCTTTAGGACCTTCGTGTTTCCCAGATCTCTGACCAGGACCAAGGCCAGGGTCTGGGGCAATGATTGATAGAACTTGGGTCCCAAAGGCCTTCAGAGGGGACACAATGGAGGTGAAGGCATTTGAAGAGTGTGTACATGTGCACTTGTGACATATGTGCAAGGGAGCACATAATCGTGCACCCATGCACATATGTTCTGTCATTGATACTGGGCTCACACGTCAACCATAAAAAGCAGGTCTGTAAGGTACCCAAGGGCCAGAATCTGCTTCGCCCGAGGCAAGATAAGTCAAAAGTGCCTCCACTGTCCCTCGATTCCACAAGGCTTTATTGGCGCCAGACCAAGCCTGGTATTCGCAGCTTCAAGAAAAGGCACAGACACTGAAGGGGCCCCCGAACCCGCAAGAGTCCTCCCAGGAGTGCCCAGCCCAGCCGGGGATGGGGGCACACTTTCACCGCGGGGCGCAGGGAAGGAAAGGCGTCCTGGTGTGTGTGTGGGGGGAGGTGTGCACAGTGAAGGGATGGAGCGGAGAGGCGGGGAACCCGCCCGCTAGAAAGGGAACTCGCAGACGAAGTAGAGACGCCGCTGGCAGTCGTGGTCCCACCAGGAGCCGTCGTCCGAGGCCTGCGCCACGCAGTTCTCCAGCGCACCGCCGTTTGGCTGGTTGGGACTAAGCGGGTGCGGCGCGGCGCTGGGTTGAGCGCCCGGCTCGGTGTTGGGCGAGCGGTGCCAGGCGAAGAAGGACACCCGCTGGCCGTTTTCGAAGAGGTAGAGCCCTTCGGCGCGCCGGTCGTGCACGCCCAGCCACACCGGCCAGTTGTAGGGAGCGAGCGCTGCACGCAGGTAGCGAGTGAGCGCTTCCATCTGCTGGCGGTCGGCCGGCTGTGCCAGGCTACCGCCTCGCGCTACGCACCGCGCCTGCGCCGCCGCTTGCACCTCGAAGTCGCGCGAGAGCAGGAAACACTTGTGGCCCAGGCGCAGCCCCTTTAGACAGCCTGTGGGCGGGGCGGGGAGGGAAGGCGGGGTCAGAGCGTTCGGGGCGGGACCAGGGTCTGTGCGGGAGGAGGCGGGGTCAGAACCCCGGCGAGCTACAAGGCCGACCACCAGGGCTGCTGGGGGTGGGGCCAGTCTGCTGGGGCGGGACTTTAGGGGGCGTGGCGCGGCCCGAGTTGGTCTGCACAGTTGCGAGGGGAGGAGTGTCTCGCGCATGGCCCATCCCAGTTACTCGAACCTCCTGGGCACCAACACACCACAATTCTCTCGGGACACTCTCGCCCAAGACATCCAGGGCCCCTTCTCCCTCCAGTGCCCAACCTGGTCCGGATCGTCCCATTTTCCCTTCTATGTGTGGTGGGGACTTACCCTCCAAGCGGCCGTGCTCCCGCTCCGCTCGGCCCTGCGCCTCCTGCAGGACTTGCACCGCGTCGCGGGTGTCACCCGCTGCTTCCCGCAGCTGCCGCAGCCCTTGGGTCAGCTCGACCACGCGGGTGTCCAACGCGTGCAGACGGACGTGCAACTGGTGCAGGCTTGCGTCCAGACCGGCCAGGCGTCCCACTGCGGAAGGACAGGGCAAGCGCTGGAGGAGGAACCTTGGGGTTCTGGAACTTCTGGAAGTTCTGGATCAGTAGCCTAGGCTCTTGGAGGCGAGGTCTGGGGCGGGGCCCCCTGGGATGTGGGGGCTCTGGGCTGGGCCGTGAGCAGCTGAAAGGCCACCCCAGGTTCTGCTTACTCACAGATATAAGTGATGGTGTCCTCATGGGTGGGAGAGGGACTGGGGATGATGGAAGGGGTTGGCGTTGCTTCCTCCTCCTCTTCCTCCCCCTGATCCTCTTGAGTCTCCCAGGCCAGTTTGCCTTCAGGAGTAACAGCAAGATTCTCATCCACCCCCACAGCTGGCAGCCCCAGAGCCTCCTGCAAATGCTGGGGTAGGGGAGGGATGGTCAGCCCCAGCTTGCCGCTCCTGATGCCCCATTGTCCCCTCTCCAGCTCAGCTCATGCTCTGAGCCTGAAGCCTTTCTCTGAACCCATCACCCCCATCCTCTGAGTCTATCCTCATGACTCCCCCTTAACCATTTCCCTAACCTTGGAATACCCCCTCCCAAGCCCACAGTTCCCCAAAACTCCACAGCTCACCTTCAGCATCAGGGCCTCCCTCTCCCGTTCCTCCTCCAGGGCACCTCCCCAGCCTCCCTCCCATTCCCTCTCGACTCCCCGAGCCCCGTAGCCAAATCCTAAGAGTTGGGGGACCACCAGGGCCCCAAAGAGCCAAGCTGTCTGCATCAGGCTGGGCTCTCAGCACCCAAGGTTGCAGATGTCAGGGTGTCTGGTGTAGGGCTAGGGTCTCTGGAGACTGGTGAATGCTCCTGTCCTGTGTGCAGATCACTAGCCCCTGGTTCCCGCTTTTGCCAGCCTCTTTCTTGTGCCTCCCCTCCTGCTCCTGTCTCTGTCCGTTGGTCTCCTCCGCCCCTCTGTGTGTGTCTCCCCGCCCTCTTGGCTCCCCAGAGGTCCTGCCTCTGTGGCCGGAAACCTCCAACGTTCCAAAGCCTTGATCCCGCCTTGGGTCTCCCTACACCCCCCTCTTTCCACAGAGCTCGCTTCCGCCCTGTTCTTTCCTTCTGCCTGGCCAAGAGCTCAGATGGTCAGGAAGAGGATGGAGCTGGCTTTCCAAGGGATCCTGGGGATGGCAGGCCCTGGCCTTGGAAAGGAACCCCTCAGGACCAGGCTGGCAGGAGTGGGCTGCTGGGGCTTCAGCCTTATTCATTTCTCCCCCTCCTGGCCCTTCCTGAGGAGGGGGGAGAACTCTGGGACTCACTAAGGTTGTTATTACCCTGCAGCCACCATCGCCCACACACCCTGATGGAAGAGACTTTTCCACCACTCTCAGGCTCTGGGGCACCTCCTGCACCCTGGATGGCCCACCCTTGGCCTCCCAGCCCTTGCCTAGTGATGCAAGTGGGTGTGAGAGGATGAGTGCCTGTGGGGACATGTGTGAAAAGCATGCTATGGTTGTGTGTGCAGCCCCAGATGGGGTTCCTGGATTCAGTGCCTACATTTTACTGGAAGCCTCCTGCAGGCCAAGCACTGGGCAGGGCTATGCTGGAGACTGCATATGCTGAGCTGCTCACAGTCAAGCAGACAGAGAAGTCCCCAGGGTAAGAGGCTGGGCAGAGGGTGGAGACTGGGGGCTAGTGGCCAGAGAAGTTTGCTCCAGGTGGTAGAATAGACAGATGCTGGGCTGGGTGCAGACAGAGCTCTGAGCATTCGGCGGTAAGCTGTCTCAACCCAGCCTGGACCACTGCAGTCACCTCCTCCCTGCCCTCCCCCTCCTTCCTCCCAAGCCCCTCCAATCCCGGCTGCTTGCCGCAGCCAGAGCAATCCTTCCAAACCATAAATCAGATCACATCATTCCCCACTCCCCTGCTCCCCCACCTTCCCATCATAAGCAGGAGGGAAGCCAAACCCGAGCCTTAGTCCTCAGCACAGCCTGCCTTGGCTGGGGGCTGGGAAAGAGGAGCCCTTGCAGGTTTGCAGGTCTGCAACCTCATCGCCCCCACTGCCCCTGCCCCCATGGCTCCAGCCTTGCTGGCTCCTTGCTCTGCCCCACCTCATCCTTTGCACTCGCCTTTCCCTCCTTCTAGAAGGTTCTTCCTTCAGCTCCCCCTCATTATTGGGGTCTCAGCTTCAAGAAGCCTTCTCTGGAAGCTTCAGGTCCATAAATTGCTTTATAAAGTGCCTCTCCTTATCAATTTGATGTACTCACTTGGCATGATCTTATCAGTTAACACATATGCCTCCTGCTAATGAAAGCAGGGATTGTTGTACACGCTGTTTCCCCTGAGCTTCCCTAGCACATAGTAGGTGTTGTCTCCTGCTGAGTAAGGAGGTAGCTGTTCCTGGTGTGGCAGAGCTTGGTCAAAGGCCCGGGCTTGGCTGGTGTTTAGCATGCATCCTGAGTTCCCAGGGTGGTGGCTGCAGCTTGGGTGGAGGCAGTGAGGACAGTGGGAGAGAGGCTCAGAGGCAAGGGGAGCAGAGGCCATGCCATGGCCACCCTGTGCCAGCCCTGTGAGTCATGCAGGGCTTTTCCAGCTTCAGGCTGGCTGGTTGTGCCAACAAGCATGGAGCTCATGAGCCAGGAATCAAGGGGTCCGTGCTTCAAAAGAGGAAATGGAGGCTCTTAGAGGGGAAATAGCACAGCCCTCTGGAGGTCACCAGCCTGGTGGCAGCTGGCCAAGACTTCTGGCTCCTACAAAGAGCAGGGCATCTGCCCTCGGCTCCTGGGAGCCCCAGGAGGGGCCCTGGAAATCAACACATCCAGCTTTCCATTTTCCAAGAAAGCTGGTACCCCGAGGGCAGCGTGACCTTGGGCAGGCTGCTCACTGCTTTGGAGCCTGGGTCTCTCCAGTGCCCATCTGGGCCCAGAAACCCCTCACTAGGCCTCGAGACCTCAAGAGGTAATGTGTAGGTCCAGAAAGGCCTTGTAGGCTGTAGAGGGGGCACTGCTTCTCACTGCTGGTGCCCAAAAGAGCAGCTGTTTCCCCTGGATCCAGCTGCTCACCACCTGGCGGGTGGGTGTGCATCAGGAAGGGGCCTCCCTTGGCTAGGCTGGCACCCACTCTAGCTCATCCCAGGAGCCCTGGAGAGCCTGCAGCTGGAGGCAAACTGAAGGGCTGACTAGAACTCTCCACTGTAGGTGCCTGTGTTTACTGGTGACCAAGGTGGTGCCATTGGAGCTGGAGTAAGGTAGAAGTCTGGGCTGCCCTGTGGATTTCACTCTTTCTGAGTGCATCCTGGGCACGAATGAGCACAGCTGACTGTGTGTACATGAGCTCTGAGCACATGGCTGTGCAGGACTATTTGTGATAAGTGAAGATATGCAACTGTGGTGCCCTGTAGTGCACATAGAGGACAAATGAAGACTTTGGATCCAGCCTGCCTGTCCCTAATTCTGAATGCTGCCTCTTTATAGCTGGGCAACCTTGGGCAAAATACTTAGCCTCTCTGTGCCTCAATTTTCTGTGCCTTTGGAACACAGGAAGGTGAAAGTCTCAGAGCCTGGCACACTGCACCTGCACAAGAAATGTCCTGGGGCGGAGTTATGGCACAGTATTGTGCAACTAAACAGGTGTGTGCAAACCTGTGTGATGGGTGGTACTGTGGGTGTGTTAGGAAGGCACACACACTCCTCCCTACCATGTGCCTCCGTTCCAGTTTGTGAGATATGAGCATGCACCCCCAGATGTGCTTCTGGGCGCGTGGTGGGCGAGCCCTGCACTGTGCTGCATGCATGCTCTGGAGGGCACAAGGGTATGACAAGCACAGGCAGCTGGGTATGTTTGTGGTCGTGTGTCCCCAAGTACCTTGTGCCTGGATGGCATGCCCAGTATGCACACGTGGAGTTGTCTGTGAGTTCTATGCACGCTGGTGACTCTACACACCTGTGCCTTGGGGGACACAGTGCCTGTCAGGTGTGCCTGCGTGTGCCTTGCCCTGTGCTTAAGTAGTGTGTGTATGTGTGTGTGTGTGTGTTGTGTGTTTAGGGGCACAGGACAGGAATCTATAATCCTCAAAATCCAATTTGGGGATGCGGGTGCCTGACAACAAATACTTAATGCACCCCACTGTGTGAAGAGGGGGTGGGAGGCACTCTGGGGCAGGGCAGTCTCCGGATGTTTGTTGGGTACCCTTGGGGGGGGCGGGACCCCATCGTTGGTGCATGGGGGCAAGCAGGGTGGAGTCCGGGGTTGGGGACTTGGCAGTGGAGAAGAGTGGTGGGGGAGGGCAAGGGGAGGGGGCGGAGCCGGCGGTGGGGGGGATGGGCGAGGTTTGGGGGCGCGGGGAGGGGCGATGTCTCCTCTGCCGGCTCCCGGAGGGAGGGGAGAGGGCGGAGGGAGGGGAGGGAGGGAGAGAGGGAGGGAGAGAGAGACAGGGTGAGGGAGAGACAGTGAGAGCGAGAGAGCGAGAAGGGTGGCAGAGGAGGCGCGGAGCGGGCGGCGGCGGCGGCGGCGGCGGCGGCCCGAGGAAGAGGAGGAGGAAGAACAGGCGGAGACGCGGCGCCCGGAGCCGGCCGGACCGAGCCGGGGGCGGGCGAGGAGGGGCGCGGCGGCCGCGGCAGAAGGGGGGGCGCTCTGCGGATGGCCAGGCCCGGCCCGCGGGGGGGGTGAGGTCCTCGGCACCCCCGCCCTCCCCCCCGGCCCCCGCCCGCCCCCTCCCGGGCCCGCTCGCCCTCCGGGGCGGTGGGGCATGGCCTGAGGGTCCCCCGTCTCCGGGGGGGTGGGGGGTGGGGGGAGGGGGGAGGGGCCGCGGGCGCCGCCGACCGGGACTCAGCAGCCCCGCCAGGCAGGTAAGGGGGCCGGGAACCTGGGGTTTTGGTGGAGCTGCGGGGCTGGGGCTGCGGGGGGGGCGGGGGCGCCCCGGATGTCCTTGGCCCGGCGCCGGCTCCGGGCCTGGGTGTGCTGTGGGGGGTGCGGGTGAGGAGGGGATCGTTGCCCCGGGTGACACCAAATTGGGTTACGCCCGGGTCCCGGGTGCCCCGTCCCAGATCGCATCCCGGGTGAGAGGGTGCGCCCCATCCCCCGCCAGCAGAGCCCCTAGCCCGAACCCGCCTACTGGCTCTCTGGGGCCAAGGGTCGGTCGCGGTACCGCCTCCTGGCCCCGCCCGGCCACTCCCCCGCCTCGCCCACCCTGGCGCACCTGGGCCCCTCCCTCAGGTCACCCTGGTTCCCACCCCCTTCAGCGCGGGTCTAGGCCCTAGCATCCTCCGCCCCCCTCGACCGCCTCTAGCTCCCACTTCTTCTTCCCGGAGCCTCGATCCCTTCCCACCCCCGACCCAGGCTCCCCCCATCCCCACCGTCTCCAGTCCTTTCACCGCCGGCCGGCGCACCCCCTCGGCTCCCGCCCCCGAGTCCCGCTCCCGGAGCCCCCGCCCCTCTCCCCGGCCCGGGGCTCTCCCCCACCAGCCTCTCGGCCTCAGCCCGAGTCTCTCTCCTCCCCCCTCCGCCTCCATTCATTCTCCCGGGCCCGCTCTCGGCCACGCCAGTCGCCCCCTGTCCCCCCGCAGCCTCCCAGGGCACCCCCTCTCCCCTTTTCCACCCCCCCTCGCCGATTCCTCAGCCCGTCTCAGTACCAGCTGCGTGCCAGCTATTCTTAGCCGCGGAGCGTTTGATTCATGCCGCCCCGGCGGAGTGTGCCCGCTCCCTCCCTCGAGGCCGGAGGGGGAGGGGCCGAGCTGGTCCTGGGGGCTGGGGCAGTCGTGCGCGCGGGTGGCCGGGGACCAGCTTTTCTTTCATCCAACTGGCCACCCCATTCCTGCGGGGCTGGAGCTGGGGGTCAGCCAGGGTCAGCCGAGGGGGAGTGGCTGTGGCCCCAGATAGAGGCGGGACGTGTGGTAGGGCGGACGGAGGGTTGGAAGGAGGCTGGGGTCTCCCGCAGGGCAGGGTGGGTGGGGCAGCCGGGCTGTGTACCTGGAGGGGGAGGGGGCTTCCAAGCTCCGGCCACGCGTGGGGGAGGGGCCCTGGCCGTGGTTAGATGCTCACTCGCCCACAGTTCTTGGAACTCTCTTCCCTCCACACATTTTGTCTTCCCTTCCCCAACCCCCTAACCCATCCCCACTCCCCCAAAGTCAGCAGTACCCTCCACTGCTTCCCATCTCCATGACAACGGTGCAGGAGCCGGGCCTGGTGTTGGGGGTAGGGACCAGACCAGACATTCTGGTTTCCGGTGCTGGGGTGGGAGTAGGGGAGAACATAAGGGAGGCAGACCCCATGTGGAAGGGACCCACCTTCTTAGAGCCACCTTAGGGGAGAACCGTGAGGATGCAGAGATCCTCTACCCCTACCCCTGCCCCCAGATCTTCACCTCACTTCTTAGTCTCCTCCCAGCCACCCCCCAACCAATGCTTCTCGTTGGAACCACCAGTGCGGGCAATGCCAGCCCAGCTGCCCTGCAGCGCCAGTCCTGAAACACTCCCACAGGTTATTCACAGCATCCCACACCCACCCAGGCCATCGCACCTGGGCAGCTGTCCCTGGGACAGCCTCCCCACCCAGCCATATGCCCTCTTAAGATGCCCCAATAACTGCCAAAGGCCGTTGCTCCTAGTTCCCTAGGGTACACCCCGTGCAAGATGCTCTGATCTGTGACAACCCATCTCCATGCCCTTGCTCCCCTGGAATGGCCAACTCCCAGCAACCCTCTGCACATGTAGTCAGCCACACTCAGTGAAGTCACCGACTCCACCTGCTCATGGGCACCTCCTGCCGCCCCAGGCTCACCACACCTCCATCTCCCCTTTACTACAGCTCAGCCTCAGCCTCCCTCAGGGTGAGGGGCCAGGCCAAGGCCAGGAGGGCGGGATGCCGGTGGGTTGGTCCACCTGTCCTTCCTCAGCTAATTTTAGCTGCATTTTCTGTGACCTGACAAAGTGGGCCAGTAGCTCCCGCGGTGATTCTGCGGTTTCTGGGACACGGCCACACTAGGTCAGCGGCAAAGTGGGGCGCAGGGGGGGCAGGGGCTGCTAGCAGGGCCAAGGGCATGGAAGGAGACAGGTGCTGGGAGCATGGCGGGATCGGGGGTGACATGCACTTGCAGAGGTGGCACATGACAACAGTGGGGGAAACCTGCCCTTGACCACTTGTCCATTAAGTGGTGCCAGTGGCCTCAGAGGGGCTCTGGGCTCCTATTCTGACAGTCACCCTTGGCCCCTGCAGCCGCCTGTGATGCTGCCGTCCCCCGTCGCCCCGTGGCCCCACGATGACCCACAGCCCTGCCACAAGCGAGGACGAGGAACGCCACAGTGCCAGCGAGTGTCCCGAGGGGGGCTCAGAGTCCGACAGCTCCCCAGACGGGCCAGGGCAAGGCCCTCGGGGGACCCGGGGCCAGGGCAGTGGGACACCTGGTAGCCTGGCCTCTGCCCGAGGCCTCCAGGGTCGCTCCATGTCTGTCCCAGACGACGCCCACTTCAGCATGATGGTCTTCAGGATTGGCATCCCGGACCTGCACCAGACAGTGAGTGACCACCTACTTGCCAGAAGCAGAGGTGGGGACAGAGTCTGAGTGGCACAGGAGACCTCCGGGGCTGGGTGTCCTCCCAGGAAGCCCCCTTGGCTCCCATTTCAGACGCCATGTGCTTCCCGTTCTCCTGCCCCTGTGTCCAGAATCACCCCCCACCCCGGCTGTCCACTTCCTTCCCAACCTACCTTGGACCCCTGACTCACCCTGGCCCTGGTTGCCCCCCCCCACCAGAAATGCCTGCGCTTCAACCCGGATGCCACCATCTGGACGGCCAAGCAGCAGGTGCTCTGTGCCCTCAGTGAGAGCTTGCAGGATGTGCTCAACTACGGCCTGTTCCAGCCGGCCACTTCAGGCCGGGATGCCAATTTCCTGGAGGAGGAGAGGCTGCTGCGGGAGTACCCCCAGTCCTTTGAGAAGGGGGTACCCTACCTGGAGGTGAGGTCCACAGCCTCCTGACCCCTTCACTGAAACATGAGTCCTGTCCTAAAGCCATCAACCCCCAAACACATACTGGTTCCAGTGGAGACCTCAACAAGGGGAACTCCAGTGAGCCCTTCTGGATATCCTAGGACCCACAGGGAGTCAGAGGCCGAGTTCACATCACCATTTGTTCTGAGTGGCCTTGGGAAAAGCCCTTCACCACCCCAAGCTTCTCTTGCCCCATGGATTTGGGAAGGACCCCCAGTTACAGTAGGCATTCTAGAACATTCCTTGTGGGGTCCTCATGCCTGCTTCTTCAAGGTGGGAGTTGTAGGGAACTATGCCTCAAGGACCCAGCACTCTCAGGACAGCTCTCTGCCACCGTCTGCCCACCCAACTGAGGCTCCAGAGCTATTTCCACATCAACCCTGAGCTCCTCCTGGGGGATGAGAAGGGGTCAGACCTACCTGCCCAGGTTTCTGCTTCTAAGTCTGTGTCTCTCCCCCCACCCCACTGCTGACCTCAGTTCCGATACAAGACCCGCGTTTACAAACAGACCAACCTGGATGAGAAGCAGCTGGCCAAGTTGCACACAAAGGTGAGAGACCCCTGCTGGCCATGGCCCCCAACCTCACCCCTTCCTTCTTCCCTCTCAGGCCGCTCATCCTTCCCAGGAGCGTTCCGTTTCCACCTGGCTCCTTGGCCTCCCACTTCTCTTCCCCTGAGACCCCATGTCCACTCAGGGTCCTTTTCTTACTCCTGCTTGCCCGTCTGGGGACTACTTTATAGATGCCCTGAAACTCCCCAATCCCATAGCCTGAATTTCCACCGAATCCAAGGATCAACCCCTCTTCTCCATGGGTATTTGGTCTGGGATCTAACCCTCCAATCCTGGGGCCTCGTCTCCCGGGTGTCTCCCCTAGTCACCTAAGAGCTGGAAGGAAGTCAGGGGCTGCTGTGGCCAGAGAGGGAGGATTCTTGATGCTTCGGAAGGAAGAAACCCTGACCCCTGCTCCCCCACACTGTGCACCCTCTTTCCTTCCCAATCTTGCCATCCACTTTGGGAGCCACTTGCCTTCTGTGGCTTCTGAGCACCTGCAACATGGAGTTGGGTCACAGGGGATTGCAAAGACTCCGTGCAAAAAAAAAAAAAAAGTGAAGTATCTTATTAATAACTTTCCTATGGATTGCCTGCTGAACTGGAGCGCTGTGGATATGTTAGTACAGAACATAGCTCTTCAGATTGAATTTCAATATAATTGATGGTTCCCCTTTGCTTTTGCTTTGGAGGTGGCCACAGGAAATTTCAATGCCACTTGCGGCTAGCTGTGCATTTCCGCTGGGTGGTGTTGCTGGAGACCTCTGCCCTTCCCCCCGGTCCCTAACCAGCCTATGTTCTCTCTCTGTCCATGGCGCAGACGGGGTTGAAGAAGTTCCTGGAGTACGTGCAGCTTGGGACCTCAGACAAGGTGGCGCGCCTGCTGGACAAGGGGCTGGACCCCAATTACCATGACTCAGATTCGGGAGGTAGGGAGGAGCCCACGTTGTGGGGGACAGCAGGGGCAGGAATGCCAAATTCCCTACCACGGTCACTCCCGAGGGGGACCATGGGACCACAGGTTGTGGGTGTCGAGCTGGGGAGCCAAGGAGGTGGTGTGGGAAGGGCTGGAGCCTAAGGGCCTGCATGTGACTGGCCTTTCTTGCCCCTCAGAGACCCCCTTGACCCTGGCGGCCCAGACTGAAGGCTCGGTAGAGGTGATTCGAACTCTGTGCCTGGGTGGGGCCCACATTGACTTCCGGGCCCGGGATGGCATGACAGCACTGCACAAGGCCGCGTGTGCCCGGCATTGCCTGGCTCTCACGGTGAGGCTGCCGTGACCACCCCCTCGCCCTGGGACCCTGTCTCCATTCCCCCTGGTCCTCTCTCAAACCCTGGTTCTTTAGTTTGTTATAAATAGCTGCTCCTGCTACCCGTGGTACAAAGCCCTCTTCCACAGACTGACAAATACACAGTCCCTATTGTCATTCCAACTCCTCAGGCCCCAGGTGTGCCCCACCAGTGCAGCACCAGCTGCCCAGGTAGCTCCTGACTCTCCCCAGCACAGCCTCCTCCCTCAGACACCCAGACCGCTCTCAGCTCTCACCTGCGCAGCACCCATCCTACTTCTGTCTCCCAGGCGTCAGCCCACCTCATGTTCCTTAAAACAGCGACCTGCTGTGTTCCCACCTCTCCATGCACACGGTGGCCACCCTCCACCTGCCCTTCCTCAGCCAGTGCCTGCTGCCTCTCCTCTCACGTGCAAGTTCAGCCCTGCTTCACATCCCCCTGTGCCTCAAATGCTCTTTTCCAAATAGGCAGCCCCCCCCGTACCCACAAAATACATCACAGAAGGACCCCCCCATCAGCACACTCCATTCTCTTCATGCACAGCCCAGGATTGGCTGCACCCACGGGTGGCCGTGGACAAACACCCCTTTTCTCAGAGGATCCAGTGGACTTGGCACACCATTCTCTTCTCCAACTCTTTTCTTGAAGAACCCTTAATGTAGCCAAGCGCCAGCCACACAGAGCTGCCTTTTATCAGTGGAATCATCCCCTGCATATTCAGCCCCAGACCTCCACCCTGGACACACACACCCAGCCCTAGGCCTCCCCCAACCCGTTGCCACCGGCCACGTGGGGTTGTTTAAATTCAAATTGATTAAAATGAAGTAAAACTGCAATTTAAATGCCTCAGTCTCACTAGCCACTTTCGGGTGTCATTGCCGTCCTGTGGCCACCATAGGGGTGGCACCATTGAAGATCATCTCTAGCATTGCAGAATGTCTCCCTGGACAGTGCTGCTGCAGGCTGTCCTTACACAGGGTTCCTTCAACGCTTTCTCCTATTAGTATTCGATGTCACCCGCCTTCCACACCCAGAGGTATCCCTTAAATAGGATCATTCCCCACCCCTCAGCCTGCACCCCCAATGAGGCTGGCTCAGGACTTGCCTCACCCCACGCGCGCCCTTTCCCAGGCTCCCTCCTGACCCCTATCTTCAGGACTCTGGTCTCAGTGGCACTCTCACCTGGCCATAGGCCCTCCTGCACCCACAATTCATCTCTCCTTGTCTCCCAGTGTGCGTCCTCTGGGGTGAGGGGCACTGCAGCTACCGGCATTCTTTAATGACTCATCCACGGTCACCCGTGGATGAAAGACTGGGCAGTACGTGAGAAGGAGATGTCCTCGGAGGCATCTACCTTGTCCCCTCCTTGTTCCCCAGGGATGGGAATGGCCTGGCAAGGGGAAAGGCCTGGCCCGAGGTCTAGGAGGGCGTCATGGTGGAGCTGAGACAGGCTTTGGCCAGTGAGGGTCACCAGGATTCCTCAGCAGCACTTCAGAATGAGCTGGTTCTAGTGTGACTGTCATCTGTCCTTTCTTCCTTGGCTCTCTCTCCCTTCCTAGGCACTCCTGGACCTGGGGGGCTCCCCCAACTACAAGGACCGCCGTGGGCTGACCCCTCTGTTCCATACGGCCATGGTGGGGGGCGACCCCCGCTGCTGTGAACTGCTGCTGTACAACAGGGCCCAGCTGGGCATAGCTGATGAGAACGGCTGGCAGGAAATCCACCAGGTGCGCCAGGCTTGGCCCCAAGGGGTCGGGGTGGGCCAGGTCCGGGCCCCAAGGCATCCCAGGGGCTGGAGCTGGGGCAGGGATCCAGATGCTGGGGTCCTGGCAGAGGGCAGGAGTGAGAATAGAGTGGTCTGCACAGAGGAGAAGGTGGCTGCATGGACATCAGGACCGAAGGGGACATAGCTGGGGAAGTGAACGGCTGGATCACGGAGATGCCGGGCCTGGCCTCTCGGCCCTCTTGAGTACCAGACTGGACGCCCAGGCATGGAAATGACCAAACGTTCAGACTTGTGGAGCTGACAGCCTAGTCCTTGGGCAGGAATGGGGTGGAAAGAGAAGAGCGGGTAGATGTGGGGGTTCCTGGCTCCAGGGGAGAGGGCTGGACGGTTTCAGGCCGTGTCTGATCTGACCCTTCCATCTCTGACCTCCCAGGCCTGCCAGCGGGGCCACTCTCAGCACCTGGAACACCTGCTCTTCTACGGGGCTGAGCCTGGAGCCCAGAACGCCTCAGGGAACACGGCCCTGCACATCTGTGCTCTCTACAACAAGGTCTGACCCCCAGGGCCCAGCCGGCTCCGCACAGCCCCCTCCCCACAGCCACCTCCACAGTGCCCAGCCAGGCCCCGGGGACTCCAGCCTCCACCCCTCCGCAGTCTCTGCTCCTCCACGGTTTTCACCCTTCATCCCCCATCCTTCCATCGGTCTGTCCAACCATCCATCTATCCATCCAACAGATACTGACAGAGTGCCTTCCCTGGGTCAGGCCCAGAGCTGGGTGCTGGAGACAGTGTGCTGACCTTGTGGCTCAGAGTGAAGTCACAGGGAATCCAGGTCCCCACAGAAGCCCACCCCCAGGCTTGCCTTGGGTGGAGGTGCCTTCCTGGAGGGTGCGCCCTTGAGACGAGCCAGAGACAGCCGAGTAGAGGGCACAGCCTGTGCAGAAGAGCAGAAGGAGGGCAGGTGGGACCACTGCAGGAAGGAAAAGGGGTTCAGCAGGTCTCCTTTGCCATGTGTCTCCAGCCAGCCAGCAGGGTGCCTGGGAGCTGTGTGGGGGCACAGCTGGGGACAGAGGCAAGGCCAGAGTGCAGCCCTGGCAGGGATGAGGCAGTGTTGTGCCTCATCATCACCTGGTGGGTGGACACTGCCCCCAGGAGGTCCCAGGAGAGGTGGGCAGTCACAGCAGCAGGAGGGCTCACGTAGGCGCGGGAGCTGTGCTGGACAGCCGTTGGCCCCCGCCTGTTTCTCCACGCTCCCTGCCCTTGAAGAACTTAGGGAGACAGGGCCTGGCATGAGGCTGCTGGTCTGGCAGCCCCCTTCCTCCAGGAAGTCTTCCAAAACAGCCCAGCCCCTTCTGCTTCAGGAGAACTTGCAGTGCTGGGGACTTGGCAGGTGGCCACATGCCGCCTGGTGGCGGTGAGCAGTGAGCAGTATGCCGAACACTGAGGAAGGACTGTGTTTGTCAGATCAGACCACTTCCCCTCCTGCTTGCTTCTGCCTCTCCTGCTCCCTGACAGCAGGCTTGGCGTCCAGGTCCTCTGATTCTGAGGCCACTGTGCAGTGGAGAAGGGGGATCCCCAGTCCTGGGCAGCCTGGGGGACCCTGGACAGGCCCCTTTTCCTCTCCAAGACTCTGTCCTTCTCCCTGAAATGGGAATAAAGCCAGCTGATTAAAAGGGCTGAGTGATCATGGATATTAAGTGTTCATCCCTAGAAGACAGTCATGAGAATAATAATTGTTATTATTATTATCATTTCCAGCGTCAATCAGGATTCACTCGGAAGACATACCGTTCATTTGAGCAGGGAATATTTAGCACAAACAATTAATGATGTAGCAGGCACAGTGACTCTTAGACTGGATGAACACATCATTTCCCCTTCTTGGGCTTCCCCTGTCTCAACTGTGAAATGGGTCAGTAATTGATGCCCACCACACAGAAGGATCAAGTGGGTTAACATTTTGCTTGCTCTTGGCATGGCGGTAACAAATGGGAGCTCACCTTCCACTTCTCGAGATCCCCTGGTCTTCCCTCCCAGGCTTTAAGCTTTCCAAAGGCTGGGGCTGGGGCTGGGGCGGACCGTCTTTCCTTGATCTTGCTCCCTGGCCTCTTGGTCTGCCTGTGTAGCCTCTGTGGTGAAGGTCAGGTCCATGTCTAGATGGTTTGCTCTTCTGGGTGGGGGCTGAGATTGAGGACTTGCTCTGCCCAAGCCCCCAGCATAGAGTCTGCCAGGCTGCATCTCTGTGGAGCGAATGAATGAATGAGGAGTCAGCCATCCTGGGTCCCCGCGGGGCTGTGCGCAGTGCCCACCTCGGACTGCTCCAGGGGTGTCTGTTTCGACAGATTGAATGACTCAGGGAATGAGTGAATGAATGAATGACTCAACGAACAAATGAATTTTGACTGACAGTTCCACATCCTCCATCTCCTCATCCTTTCCATGTGCATTTCTTAAGCACCTACTGTGTGCCCCCCCCCCCGTGCCAGGTGCTGGGGATGCGAGATGAATCAGAGACAGCATCTGCCCTGGGAATGGTGGGGGGAGTTCACAGTCTGGCGCAGAGGCAGACGTAAACAAATCATTGAATCCCATGAGATAAGTGCTAGTTTGCAAGTAAATATGAGGTTCCCCAGGCATCCAGAGGAGGGAGCTACTAACTAAGACTTGGGCATTTTCTGGACTAGGGTAGAGTAGAAGAGCCCGGGAGCTAGTGGATGGTGCCTGGGCCCTGTACCCCCATTGTGGGAGCTGAAAGTGTGTGAGAATATGCAAAAATACAGGTGGAGATATTACCAGTGCCATTGGGGGACAGCATGTACATACTCAGACACACACACACACACACACACACACGCACATTCTTAGCACACACACACACAACACTAACCGGAGTGACTCTGCTGTCCAGGGGGTGGTCTTGGTGATAGGATCCTCCTCTATGAGGGGTCATTTGTAGGAGACAGAGGAGCACCAGCATGAGAAGACCAGGGTGGACTCCTGGCTGCCCTGCTAACTGCCTGTGGGTCTTGGGCAAGAGATTTGGCCTCACTGGACCCGGCCTGTGGATGGGCCTGTGCCTGTATCCCTGGAGGGTCTTACCTGGAAGGATAGGAAGAGGAGGGGCTTGTGGATACTTGAAATTAGCACCAGGGAGCCAGAGCGGAGTTGAGCTGGGGCAGCCAGGTTGGACTTGGCCAGGCCAAGGCAGGGCAGAGGAGTTTCCCCACTGACTGACTGTCCACTGAACAGTCCCTGTGTGCAGGTACTATTCCTGGTGGCAAGTGCCACGGACAATACAATGCCCTGTGGAACTTACCACATACGGGAGGAGATACCAAAGAGAAAAATGACATCAAAACGGAATGTCAGGACATGGTGTTGGAAAGAAATGAGTTAACATTGGCTTCAAAGAATGCCTGTCACATGCAAGAGTGTCACATAAAAATAAATAAAACAATTAGAAAGGAACAGGACAAGGGAGTTCCTTTAGACAGAATGTTCAGAGAAGGCCTCTCTGAAGCATGGCGGCACATGCTGTAATCCCAGGTAATTGGAAGGGGAGGCTGAGACAGGAGGATCAAGTTCAGGCAGGCAAGTTCAAGGCCAGCCTTGGCAGCTTAGTGAGACCCTGTCTCAAAATTAAAAGATTAGGGATGTAGCTCAGTGGGAGGATGTTTGCCTGGCATATGCAACACTCTGAGTCGCATCCCCACTACAGCAAAACAAAACCAAAGCACTTATCTAAAGAGGTGGCATTGAGCGAAAACCTGAATGAAGTGAGAAAGCAAGCAGTGGGGAGACCTTGGTGTGAAGAATTCCAAACAGAGGGAGCAGCAGGTACAAAGGCCCTGGGGCAGGAGCATGCCTGACAGAGGACGAAGGAGGCCAGGGTGGCTAGAACGTGGGCAGCAAGGAAAGATGGTAGAAGGCGAAGTTGGTGGGTAGGGGCAGGGCAGACAGCTCAGGTGGGGCCTTCTAGATCATGGCAAGGACTTGAGGATAGACCAGAGAGCACTGAGGAGTGACATGCGGTTGATATTGATACAGAATCCATAATGGCTGCAGATGGCATCCCTGTCCCCACTGCCCCCAGTCCTCAACCCTCTGTCCTCCATGGTGTGTGCCCCCTCCCTTCTGGACCTGGCAAAGTCTGTGGTTAAGATCAAAGGCTTTAGAGTCAGACAGGTGTGGGCTCAAATCCAGGTGCTGATAGTCATTCACTGTGTGACCTTGAGCTCCTCTGGAGCCTTAGTTTCCTCATCTGTAAAATAGGGACCATAATTTCCATCTCACTGAGTTGTTAGGAAATTCGGTGAGCTCAGTTCTGAAGGGCTGAGCACCCGACCTGCCACGTAGTAAGCCCTTCCTAAGATTTAGAGTGGTGGTTCTCCACTGGGTGCTTCTGCCCCGCCCCCCCCACACACACAGTTAGCAATGTCTGGAGACATTTTTGGTTGTCATGACTGGGGAAGGGACTGCTACTGGCATCTAGTGGCAGAAGCCTGTGATGCCACTCTACACTCCACAGTGCAGAACCTAGCCCTGTGTGACAAAGGCTCATTGGCTTCCAAAGCCAGTATGCCCAGGTCGAGAAGCCCTGGTTCCGATCAGCACCGTCCGGCAGAATATAACGCAAGCCGCATCTTCCGCATGTCCTTAAACACCTCGTGGCCACGTTTAAGGAAAAACCATCAAGCGAAATTCATTCATTTTAGTAGCATCTTTTATGTAACCCAATGTATTTAATATCTTCTCACCTCAATACAGAATCAATACAAAAATTATTCGAGATGTTTAATTTCTTTTGCGCAACTCTGTGTAAGTCCTTGAAACAGGAGTCTACCTTGAAAGTGCTGGTGGGCTACACTCACCGTGAGCGGCTGCGCCCTATGCAGCATGGGTTCAGGTGGGTCATTCCCAGTGCAGTGCCTGCGTCCACTCATGGTGACCTTCATCTTTTTTTTTTAACTTTCATCCTGTGCCCCTGGCTGTCACCTTCAGGAGACCTGTGCAAGGATCCTCCTCTATCGAGGCGCCAATAAGGATGTGAAAAATAACAATGGACAGACACCCTTCCAGGTCTGGGGCTGGTAGGGGGTCAAATGGCTGCAGGGGCCGGGAGGGAGGATGAAGAGGACCAGTGGACAGACAGTTGGGACAGGAATGGTGGGAGGGGTGCCCCTGGTCAGGGAGAGGGGAGGGTTTGGGCTGGAGGGGACCTCAGGTGGTTTCCTGTCTTCTCTCCACCACCTGGGCCACCCCTCCCTGTGCCTCTCCCTCCAGGTGGCCGTCATTGCTGGCAATTTTGAGCTGGGGGAGTTGATCCGCAACCATCGGGAACAGGACGTGGGTGAGCAAGTGGGGTCTGGAGCGAAGAGGGGGGTCTGGGACAACTGGGGTTCACAATGGGATTGGAGGGGCTGGGGGCTTGACAGAGGAGCCAGGATGGGATGGAGAAAACCCCAAAGGGCCAGAACGGCCTCAAGAGTGGTGGGGGGAGCAATCCTAGGCCCTTGCTCTTTCTCATCTCTGTCTCTCTCCGGCCCCTCCCCCACCACCTCTTGCCCATACAATGCCACCTGCCTTTGTCACCTCTACCTCATCTGCCCCCAACCACCACTGCCCTCTCAGTGCCCTTCCAGGAGTCCCCCAAGTATGCAGCACGGAGACGGGGACCCCCAGGTGCAGGGCTGACGGTGCCCCCCGCGCTGCTGCGGGCCAACAGCGATACCAGCATGGCACTCCCTGACTGGATGGTATTCTCCGCCCCGGGGGCCTCGTCCTCTGGGGCCCCTGGCCCGCCCTCGGGACCCCAGAGCCAGTCTCAGCCCTCGGCCCCCAGCACCAAGCTCAGCAGTGGGACCCTCCGAAGTGCCAGCAGCCCCCGGGGCGCCCGGGCCCGCTCCCCATCCCGAGGGAGGCACCCCGAGGAGGCCAAGAGGCAGCCCCGAGGACGACCCAGGTAGGGAAGGACTCGGTCCTGGTCCCACAGTGCTCTGCCAGCCCAATGCCCTCCTCAGAGCTGACACGCTCCCCAAGGTCAGCCCAGCTGTTCTGCTCCTGTCCTAAGAGGGGAGAGCCCCCCCATCTAGGTGTCGGTCCCCAGGGATAAGTGGGGACATACCAGCTGCCCTCCTGACCCCCTCCCCAAATCCCCCAATTGTAGCTAAGCACCTGTGCATGACAGGGGCCTGGGACTGGGGGTCCCCAAAAGAAGGATCAGTTCCAGCCCCTGAGGACAGACAGAATGTCAGGGTGGGGTGAGCAGGAGGAGGGTTGTGGGCAGGGGCAGGGGCTTCTGGAGGGGTGTCCAGACTTGGGGATGAGCCCAGGGAGGAGAAGAGGGAGGATGGGCAGGAGTCATTCGAGGGCAGGGAGGCCGGCCTGGGCAGAGAGAGCAGGGCCAGCTAGGCACAGCGAGGAAGTGGGAGAGGCCGGGAGGGGTGGGCAAAGGACCTGGACCCGACCCAGGAGGAGGCTGGGAGTCGCGGAGGGCTCCTGAGCTGAGGGATGACACAGTCCCAGCTCCGTTTCAGGAAGCTGAATCAGGCAGTGTGTGCAGGACCGTGGGAGGGGGCAGAGCGGAAGCCAGGAGCCAGGAGAGGGGGCTGGGGTGCATGGGCAGGCAGAGGGAGCCTCTAAATGCCCTCTTCCCCGGAGGACTCCAGAGCTGGGAAACCCACTCACCCCTCCCCCACTCTGTGCGCCATCCCCCTCCCATCCGAGGACCCCTGTTCTCCCAGAGATGCCCCCTCCCTCCACGCCCCCTGCCTCTTACACCCTCTGTGTATGCAGCTCCAGCGGGACGCCCCGGGAAGGGCCAGCCGGGGGCACAGGGGGCTCAGGGGGCCCTGGGGGCTCCCTGGGCAGCCGCGGGAGGCGGAGGAAGCTCTACTCAGCGGTACCTGGACGCTCCTTCATGGCTGTCAAGTCGTACCAGGCCCAAGCTGAGGGGGAAATCTCCCTGAGCAAGGGCGAGAAGATCAAAGGTAACGGGACCGTAGGGGCAGCACTGTGGGGCCAGGCGGGGGCAGGTGCGCCACAGTCTTTGGGAGGAGACGTGGTGAATCTGGGCAGCACCTAGGCACCTAGAATGTCTCTTGCACTCTGGGGACCCCAGTGAGCCCCAAGAGGTCCCTCTGCCTTGGAAGAGAAGGCACACTGAGAGGATCCTGCCAGGAGCAGGGTCCCGGTGAAGGAGGGAAGGGAACTTTCGAGGGACCCTGCGGCTAGGTTGGAGTCTTTCACCACCTGGTCTCATTAGATGTCTGATCGCCCTTTCTGGAAGGGGTCCTGAGCACCATGGTATAGGTGAAGGGACACAGATGAAGTGACTCGCCCAGTGTCCCCAGTCCAAGCCCAGCACCCTTGACTTCACCTCCTGCCTCAGCCAGGTGTTCTCATCTGGGAAATGGGAGGGTGCTCTGAGGAGGTGGCAGGTGTGTGAGGCTTGGCTGAGGCCAGGGCTCCGTCAGTGGGGGCTGCTGATACCAGGGTGGCCTCTCTGGTTTTCCCACTCTCCCCTGGAGAACAGTGCACTGGCCCCGACGTGCAGACCCGGCCGGGCCTTCGGTGTGTTCTTGGATAGCACAGTGCTTTGGAGGAGGGAGGTGAGCTGCAGACACGAGGTCAACCCCAGGAGAAGGAGCAGTGTGGTGGCTGAGAGCCAGGCTGCCTGGTTCAGATCCTGCCCCACCACTTCTGAGTGGGCCTCAGTTCCCTCATCTTTAAAATAAGACCCTTACAAGGCTGGAAATACCCTTATAAAGCATTTAGACCAATGCTTTGCACATAATAAGCCCTGAGTAAGGTGTCATAAGTGGCCCTCCTTCAGGCACTTAGAGGAGGACAACCCGGCCACCCAGACTAGCAGAGGAAGGCCTGAAGAGGCACGATGGGACCAGGTTGGTTCCTTGGTCTGCTTTGTCGTCTGTCTCCCCATAGTCTGAGTTCCTGCAGACAGGTCATTGGTCTCTGGTCAACAAGGCCCAGTTTAGTGACCCAGCACACAGGAGGCCCAGCTCCCTCTGCTCCCAGAGTCAAAGCCCAACCTCGTCCCCTGGCCTCGGCGCCCTCCTGCCCACTCTTCCTTCACGCATGCGGTTCTGGAGACCTTCTCCTTCTCTCTGCTCTCCACACACTTTACATCCTTTTCTGTGCCAGACTCTTCCTTCTGCCTGCAAAGCCCTTCTTCCCGCTCTCTGCCTCCTCAACTCCTGAGATCCTTCAGCTCTCCAGCCAATATGTCAATCCTCAGGGGACCCCAGGGCCCTCTGCCATCCAGTTTATGCACTCCCATCTGCCCTCTCTCCCAACACCCTGTTCTTTTCCTTTGAGTTCTGGCCTCACTTTCCAATCCTGCAGTGGCTTGTAGAGTTACTTCTCCAACAGCCACTTGTCTGGGACCTCCCTGAGGGCAGGAGCCACAGTGATTGTGTGCAACAGTGTCTACCCTGGTCATGACTGGCACTAAATAAGTATCCATCCAGTAACAAATGACTGATTACGAGACTGCCCAGCCAAGCATGGCACAGCCAGCCAGGAACCCAGGCCCCTGGACTTGCCATCTCTGCTCTTGTGCATGACCCTGGACACCTCAGCTGAATTCCCCACATCCTATCAAAGGAGGCTGTTTGTGTAGGGAAAAGGATCTCAACTCCTAGAGTGGCCTGAGCCATCTCCAGATAGGGGATTTTTTTTTTTTTTGTCACCTTCAGTGTCCTCATGCACAAAGTGGAAAAACAGTTGTTCCCTCCCTGGGTGGGTGCAAAGACTGAATGAGGTGGAGGAGTGGGGACAGAGTCATGAGGATTGCTGGGAACAGGGAAGACGAGTGTCTATCACTTGTCAGCAGCAGCAGCAGCAGCAGCAGCGAGCCTTGGATGAAAAGTTAGCAGCACATGAATGACTCAAAGCATCAGCTCTGGAAACTGATCTGTGTTCAAAGCCACCCCGCCAGTGACGGGCCCTAGAACCTTGGGCAAATGATGTCGCTCCCTGAGCCTCAGTTTCCTTGTCAGTAAAACAGCGATAGTGAAGATGCTCACTGTAGGGTTCTGGCACAGAGTGAGAGCTGGGTAAACGTTGCTAGCCTGGTCACCCGTCTCTGTACCCAACGCCAGGCATGTAGCAGGCAGAGGGTGAAGATGTGCCCACTGGCCAAGAGGTGGAGCTGGCAGCAAGCATCCTGAGTTGTGGTGAGGAGAAGGAAGGAGGAGATTTTAATTTCTTTTTCTTCCGAGAGCCAAGGGAGGCCAAGAGGCCGAGGGGGGGCCCTGGAGGAAAGGATAAAAGACTTGAGTGGCAAGGACACTTCAGAATGTGGCAGAAGCACGGTGGCAGGGGGAGCACAGCTTGTCCTTGCAATGGCCACCCAAGTTCACAGGGAGGGCCTAGGATGGTTTAGGGGAATTATACAGCTTGGCTGCGGCTGATGACCAGGGGAGACAGATAAGGACGGAGGACCTGCCCCTAACCTGGGAGGACCATGTCAGGAAATGCCTCCCCCCCACCCGTGGCTCTTTTCTTTTTTTTTTTTAATTTAGTTTTATTAAACAATACCTTTCTTTTGTTTATTTTTATGTGGTGCTGAGGACTGAACTCAGTGCCTTGAACGTGCTAGGTGAGTGCTCTACCACTGAGCCACAACCCCAGCCCCATCTTTTGTTTTTTTTTTTTTTTGGCACTGGCGATTGAACCCAAGGTTGTTGGCACTGAGCTACATCCATCCCCAGACCTTTTAATTTTTTTGAGACAGGGTCTCACTGAGTTGTTTAGGGTCTTGCTAAGTTACTGAGGCTGGCCTCAAATTGCGACCCTCTTGCCTCAGCCTCTGGAGTCCCTGTGATTACGGGCATGTACCTTCAGGCCCAGCTCCCCTCACTCCCTATGTTTCTTGATGTCCCCCCTGGGTCCAGAAATCTTGAAGGTAATAGTGACATGGTTTGGTTCTCCCATGATCCCCTCACCCTTCTCCAGACATTTCTTGAGGATGCCCGTAAGTCAGGTGCTAGGGATTGTGGGCAGGCTACGTGTTCAGGAGTGTGCTGGCGGCTGGGGAGCAGCAGAGACACCTCAAAATGTTCCCATGTCTCTGCTCCCGTCCAGTGCTCAGCATCGGGGAAGGAGGCTTCTGGGAAGGCCAGGTCAAAGGTCGTGTTGGCTGGTTCCCTTCTGACTGCTTGGAAGAGGTGGCAAACCGTTCCCAGGAGGGAAAGCAAGGTAACAAGGAACTCCCAACTGTCCCCAGTACACCCTAGAATCCTCATCTCCCTTCCTCTCCTCCTCCTGGGGAACGGGTGGGGTGCTGGAGGAGAAGGAAGGCTCAGGTCAGGAGCCTGGGGTGGGTTCATGGATTCCAAAGCAAGGGTTCAAGATTGTTCCCTGTCCTCCTGCAGAAAGCCGCAGTGACAAAGCAAAGAGACTCTTCCGGCATTATACTGTGGGCTCCTACGACAGCTTTGATGCCCCAAGGTAAATGTCTTTACACTCTCAGGTGCCCCCCACCCTAGTCTTCCTGCAGGCTCCACACTTTAGCTATGTCCACCAGCTCTAAGCCCCCATCTCATCTCCTCCCAAAATTTGGAGGGGTGTCAAGGGTGGGAGAAGGCAGTTGGCTTCAGACAACTCAGCCCAACTGCAAACCATGCTTGGCAGCCACTGAGACTGTCCATTTTGGGGTAGCCAGAGACTAATGAGGTGGCTGGGTACCCCGGGGGTGTTCGTGTGTGTGGCTGGGTGGAGGTTCTGGTCTCCTTCATGTGCCCCATCGTGCAGTCACATGCAGTGGAAGTGTGTGTGCATCCCCTGCCTTGCACTGGTGTAGGGAGGGGACGGGCAGGGCCAGGTGGGATGGGGTCGGGAGAGGGGCACACTGACACCTTTCCCCTCCCTGGCTGCTGGCTGACTTGCTTCTGAAGCTTGATGGATGGGATTGGCCCAGGGAGGTGAGAGGGGAGGGGCAGGGAGGGGACGGGGTCAGGATGGGAAGGACGGGGGTGCCTGTGGGGTGAATGAATGTGTGCGTGTGCACGACCAGAGCTGAGGTTTCCCAATGTGTGGATGTGTGTCTCTGTAGGTGTGCATGACACCCATCCGTGTGCATGTGTGGCTGGAAGGCCTTTAGATGGAGGTCCCTGTAAAAATGCTCTGTCCCTGGAAGGCCTTTAGATGGAGGTCCCTGTAAAAATGCTCTGTCCCAATGCTCTGTGCATTTGTGACTGTGCTAACTGTGCAACTGGCTCTGCATATCTGTGCTTCTCTGAGTCTGTGGGCAAGCACTGCCAGAAGTGTTCATGTGTCTGATCACACATGTGGATAGGCGGGTCTCTGTACACATCTGTGGGTCTGTGCATGTTGCTGTGCGTGTCAGCACAGAGGAGTGTGTGCATGCATCTGCATCTATCTGATTGATCTGGAATTCAGGATCTGGAATGCTGGGGGAGGGGAGAGCAGAGGAAGGGAGGACTGCAGGGCTTGGGCTTCCAGAGGGCAGGGCTGTGGGAGAGGGAGGGTCATAATCTGGTGTCTGAGAGATGACACTCTCCTCCGCCGTCCCACAAGCCAAGGAAGGGTCTCCTTGTTCATAGCGTCCTTCCATTAAATGTGTCCAAACCTATGTGTCTGTGTTCTGGCCAGTGGGGAAGGGTCAGGGTTGGGGTGGGAAGAGAAATGACAACATGGGGAGAGGGAGTGGGACTGGAATGCCACCCTGCGCCCCGAGGGTCTGAGGCGCTTGACCATTGTGCGTGTTCACCTGGCACGTCTCCGGCTCTGGGCACCGGGTGAGTATCAAGGTTTCCCCCACCCCTGGTGTCCTTGCTTCAGAGAGTTGGCCTCTGCTTCTGTCTCTGTCCACATCTCTCTGGGCCTCTCCTTGGCCTTGGTCTGGGAGGTCACTTGCTTCACCAGCTGTTTGGGGGTGGTCCCTCTCTACCTCCTTCCCCTCCTGCTAGCCTGTCTTGCTGTCTACTGTGGTTCCTGTCTTTTCTCCTCCACTGCTCCTGGGGCTCCCTGTGCTGCTGTGTGTGTGGAGTGCCTGAGGCCCCCTCCTCCTGCCTTCCCTGTGTTCTACCTGGCCCTTTCTGTGGTGACCTGGCCTGGCCTCTGTCTGTCCTGCATCCCACTACTGGGCCCCAGCACCCCTGCTGGAGCAGGGCCATTCAGCTGTGTATCCCCCTCCTGGTGTGTGCCACTCTCTCCTCTTGCCGGCTTGGGGTGCTGTGTGTCTCCCTCTGGCAGGGCTTCTGGGCCATGGGGGAGGGCTGTCTTGCCTCCCCAGGGGCCAGGTCTGAATGTCCTGGACTTCCTTTCTGGGCCCTGTCAGGCGGTGTTGGGGTGCCTTGTGTGTTGGTCTGTGGTGGTGGGTTGCGTGTCCGCTCCCGGGGCCTCTCTCACCCGTGGTGTCCCTGCCCGGGAGTGAGGTTCTGTCCATGCGTCCCTGCACGCGGTTGCGAGGCATCTTGTGTGATGTTGTGCGTCCCTCTCCCCGCTCTCCCTCGCTCTGCACCTGCGCGGGAGGGCTCTGGAGGGGGGAGGGGGGTTAAGGGGGGGCAGACCGGAAGTGCCTCCCCCTTCTCCCCCCGCGCCTCGCCCCTCCCCCTTCTCCCGCCAAGGGGGCCCCCGCGTTCCCCTCCCAGCCCCCTCCCCCTGCCCGGCCCCCTCCGCCACCCGGCGCAGGACGCCAAGGGGTTAAGCCTCCCGCCCGCCGCCGCCTCCGGAGCTGTCCGCGGTGCTGAAGCCGGCGCCGTCCGCGGTCCTCGCGCTACCGCCGCGGCCCGACCCCGCGCCCCGCGCCCCCGCGCCCCCCGGCATGTGAGCCCCCGGCCCTGCCCTCCCTCCAGCGGGGGGGTGCGCGCCCCCTCCCCCTCCCCCCTCCCGGCGCGGGTCAGCATGAGGCGGGGCCTGGGGGCCCGGACACGGGGGTTCGGCCGAGCGGGGACGGGGACGCGGCGGCGGCGGCGGCGGCGGGGGCGGCCGGCACCGGGACCCGGGCCGGGGCCGGGGCCGCGGCGGCGATGGCTTTGTCTGCGGTCGGCGGCGGCGGGGGTCTCGGGGGCGGCCCCGGCGGGGGCTCCCTGCCGCAGCCGCCCCCCGCGCTCTCCTCCAGCTGGCCGGCCCTGGGGCCCCGGCGGCGCAGCGTCTGGTACATCTACAGGTAACCCAGCGCGCCGCCCCTTCCCTGCGGCCAGGCCCGAGGCCCCGGCCCGCTCCCGGGACCCTGCCCGGCCGCCAGCGCCCCTCCGAGGGCTGCCCCCAGCCCAAGACTCCCCCTGCCCTCCCTGCCTGTCCCTAACCTCGGCCCGGCCTAGAGCCCTTCCATCCCTCGCGATCCCTCGGCCGGCTCCCTGGGCCCCTCTGCTAGAGCCCCCGCGCACACTCCTCAGCCCCCCGACCGTCCCCCACCCCCCCCACGGTTCCTGACCCCTCTCCTCTTCCCGCAAGACCCTTCCCCAGTCTGGCCCTCCAGACGGACCCCACTCCAGGTTCAGCACCCACTGCCCCTGCTGCCGCCGTCAGCGCCCCCATTCTGTGCAGCCCTCCCCGGGGAGCCACAGTGGCTTCCCTCAGGCACCGACACCCCCAGGCCCCTGTTCCACTGATCCCCCTTTCCCCGCCCCTCTTCCCGGAGTTGGCAAGTCCCCCCATTCATACCCCTCTCTCCCATTCACAGTCGTCCCCCCATCACACACGCAATCCGCCCCCAGTCTCCCCTCCCCTCCCCTCCTCTTTTTCCGCTGCGTGTCACTGTGCGACTGTGCGTGTGTCAGTATGGCTGTGTCGATATGCGTGTGTGTGACCGCCTGCAGCCGTATGTGTATGTATGTGTGTGAGACGGAGAGAGATGGGGAGCTGGCGGGCTCCTAGCCCACCCCACAGCTGTGTCCATCTGTGTGGCCCTGTGTGACAGTGTCTGTCTCTGTGTGACTTGGAACAATAGTGAGGCTGTCTGGGAAGTCGTGTGTGTGCGTGCGTGCGTGTGTGCGTGTGTGTGTGTGTGTGTGTGAGAGAGAGAGTGATGGAGTGGATCTGTCCCAGGGACTGCGGCTATGTTTCCCAACACCCCACCTCCAGTGCCCAGCCTGCCCCTCCCCCACTAGCCCCTTCACTGGTCCCTCTTGTGTTTCTATCACCAGGTGCCCCTCCCCTTGCCCCCAGGGGGTCTTGCGTGGGTAGGGACCCTTGTGAGCCAGAGGTTCTGCCCTCTGCCCATGCCGGGCACGTGTACTGGGCCGCAGCTGAGCTTCTGCATGGGGAGCCGCATCTGCTTGTGTTTGCCACTTCTCAGCATGGAGAAGGGGGCTGGCCTCCCTGTGTGGGGGCCTCTGGGCTTGCTGTGGAGATGCCCATGGATATGGGCACACGGGGAGGGGCTGAGCACCGGAGGGGCGCCATGTACAGCCGCAGGCGTGGGGCTGTGGGATTCTGAGTGTGTGAGGAGGACCTCCGCGTGGGGGTGGGGGAGTGGACGCCGCAGTCTCCGCGTGTGGGATCCAGGGAACAGGAGCTGGCCGCCGAGCTCCAGAGGCCTCTCAGGGACGCCGAGGGATGGCCTGGGGGAGAGCGCTGTGCCAGCTCCTGACAGGCAGGTAGTCCGCACCAGAGAGCGTGAATGGGGTGCAGTGTGGGTAGCACATGTGGGGGAGGGGAAGGTGGAGGGGCCTGAGTAGGAGCGGGAGGGACAGGGAGAGTGGGGGTGCTGGAGTAGGGAGTGGATGCTGGAGCATGGGGTGTGTGGAGTGTGCAAAGAAAGGAAATGGGGTACAGAGGGAATGCGGGAATGCGAAGAGAATTTGGGGGTGGGGATCTGGGCAGCCTGGAGAGCAGGGGAGAGGACGCAGGGAATGTAAATGAATGCAGCTGCGAATAGAGCTGCGGAGGGTGCTGGAGGGTGCTCGGTGGGTGCTGGGGAACTGAGTTGAGGATGCAAGGAGGAGAGCTTCCCATGGATGAACCGGTGGGGTGGAAAGTAGGAACTGAGGGTGATTTAGGGGACACATACAGAGGAGGCCAAAGAGGACGTTGGAGAGATGAGGCTAAGGAAAGCAGGGAGAGGTGGCATGGATAGGGTGAGGAGGTCACAGGAGCCTGAGGAGGACATTTTGGGGAAGGGACTGTGGGAGGTGGAAAGATGGTCCCCTGGGGTCGGATAAGGGTCTGCAGAGGGCTGTGCAGGCTGGTGGAGTGGTTAGGGTGAGGAGGAACTGCAAGATGGTATGGAGTGAGGTCAGGGGGAGGAGACAGGGGAGACGAAATACAGAGTTGCAGGAAGCTGGGGGACAAGAGGGCAGTTGAGAAATTGGCGGGATGGGGGCCACCACAGATAGCCAGGGCTCATGTGACCCAGTCATGAGAACGAGGAGAGAGGTCCCTTATGGGATTCAGAGGTGGGAATTGGGAGGGAAGGTCAGAGGGATGCTGTGGTGATCTGGGGGGTGTTTGGACACTTAGGGTATATGGATTATTGGGACATACTGCTTATGGGAAGTTTAAATCATGGCTTCCACATTTTTTGTAGCTAGTGTGATCTTGAGCAAGTTTTTTATCTGTGCCTCAGTTTCCTCATCTGTAAGATGGGAACAATAACAGTTAATGCCTCCTAGGACTGATGTTAGGATTAAATGAATAGATAAACGTGAAGTGCTTAGAACAGTGGCATTTAGCAGTTCAATATGTGTTACTCGCTGTGTGGTTGGCATAACTTGAGATAAACTTTAGGTGCTGGAGGACATTTCCTGGTGATTTTGTGTATGTGCTCAAGGTATTTGGGTGCAATGGAGTAGAGTGTATTATTACTGCAGTGGCCCAGGTATTTTCTTGGATATTATTGAATGTTATTCACCCTGTGACTTCAGGCAAGTTACTTAACCTTTTTTTCCTCTGTTCCCTCACCTGCAGAGTGGAAATGGTACTTACATGTACCTCACAGGCTGGTTGTGGGGGGACACATGAGTGCTTTGCCTGTGAGGGGCTTTATGTACAGCCTGCCCATAGCAAGTGCCTCTATCACAGCATGGGGTTTTACTGATTGTGCTGTGGGATGGAGGATTCTGAGGCTTGTGGATGGAGAGTGAGGAAGGTGTGGGGAGGGGGAAGGTGGGGGAGGGAGGGGTGAGAGGTATGAATGAAGGAAAGAGGTAGTGCTGCTGGTGAGGGATAAAGGGTGCTGATGGGCACTCTTGGCTGCAGGTGGGGCCTGGAGAGCTGGAAAGGATATGGGAGTAGCAAGGACATAAGGCTTGGAGGAGGTTGTCAGATTGGGGGCGGGGCAAAAGTGGGGATGAGGATGTCACCAAATGCACGGTCAGGAGCAGGCAGCCCTGACTTCAGAACCAACTTCTGCTGACCCTACCTCCCCACTGTACCTGCGCCCAAGGCTTCTTGGCCCCTTGTCCTTCCTGTTCCCCTCATCTCGCCTCATTCAGCCCTTCTCTCCCAGCAGCAGCTCCATTAGCTGCAAAGGTGGCCAGGCGCTGGGCTGCATAGGTCAGGGGGAGGAAGACATGGTGAGTGTGGTGTGGAAGTGTTGATTGGACCAGGGTGAACTCTCCAGCAAGGGCTGCGGCTCAGATGTGTCTGTGTGTACATATGTGCTGTCGAGCACATTAAGGCGCGCTAAGGAGTGTGGAGACGGGCTGGCAGTACACGTGCACATGCTGAATACGGTTGCTATGATACAGATGTATAGATTTTACAGTGGAACTGGTGGGGTTCATGGGAGTATACAGGGGTGCCTGTGGGGGTGATGCCAAAATACACTAGAAGCACATTGGGTATTATTGGCATGTGCTGGGATGTGTCAGGGGGTGTGTTATGGGAATACACTGAGATTGGAGTGAGGGGGAAGTTATTATTGGAGCATACTGGGATATGTGGGGGTGTTACTGAAATATACTGGAGTATTCGTGGAGGGCTGTTTTGCTAAATCTGTGGGGGCAGGTAATTGGGGAGCACGCTTGGCTATTATTGGAGTGTGCTGAAGCTGCATGGATGTTACTGGGGTATGCTGAGGGGGTCTGGGCATTGTTGGCATACCTGAGGACGTGCAAGAGGAACAGTGGGGAGGGTCTACAAGTATGCAGTGTCTCCAGCTCCAGTTATTACTGAAGGATGTTTGGGGCCAAACAGGTGTGCATTCTGTGGCTCCTAGGTATTCTTGGGGGTTCAGAAGGGAGTGGTCTGGGTCCAGGGTGTTTGAGCATTCTTGATGGACCTGGGGTCTTGGTCTCCCTGGAGGATGAGCTGTGCATTGCTGAGATATACAGTAGTGATGTTGGAATTTGGGACAGTGGTCTGAGCAAACCTGCACAGGCGGGGGTATAAATGCAAAGTTTTCAGTTTCATTGATATTTACTGGGTTTGTGAGCATTGCCCAAATGTACTGGTGGGACTTGGTGGCTTTCCTGAGGACTGTCAGAATATTCATGGGGAGTTCACATTTTACTAGGGCATACTGATGGCATTCAGGGGATGCACTTGAGATTTACCAAGGCCTAAATAAAGCCCACTGGAACTTTCTGCAGTGGTGGAAATGTTTTGTGTCAGCACTGTCCTGCATGGTAGTAGCCACCAGCCGCATGTGGCCACTGTGACTGAGGAACTAAATGCTTTTAGTTTTGATTAGCTTTCATAAAAATAGTCACATGCAGCCCGTGGCTGCCATATTTGGTAGTACAAAGCAAGCAGAGTCCCACTTGGCTTGGGGACCTCAGGAAGTGTTACTGTAATGTATAGTAACGGAGTTGAGAGGGGTCTTGTCAAAGGATGTGTCATTGTGACTTAATACCTTGATCCCAGGATGGTGTACAGGTCCCACTGAACACAGGCTTTTGCCAGGCGCTGTGCCATGCACCATGCATATTACCCACTCTGAATTCCCTCATGTCCCCATCAGGCAGGGTCTGTAATTATCCCCCATTATAGGTGAGGAAACCAAGGCACAAATGGTTAAAGTCATGGGCTCAAGGTCACAGAAAGGAAGTGGCTAGCAGGGACCCAAGCTAAGCTCTGTGTCTCTGGAGGCTTCTCTCCCCAGCCCTCTGCGTTCCTGGTGCACAGTGGGCCCCGTAACTACTTGCTGAATGGATGGGTGGCTGGATGCATGGATGGATGAATGAGGAAAGAGTGAGTGGGAGAGAGAGCACTCTGGGCTCTGAGGGGGAGGCCTGTCAGGGCTGCTGCCAGCACATGCACACGGAGAGACATCCCAGGAGGTGCCCTGAATGGTCCCGGAGCAGAGCAGGGGCTGGGGCACCGGGTTGCTGGGTGGGGCGCCAGCTCTGTATCTCATGATCCCTTCTCCACCCCCATCCCTCCTGCCTTCCTGCCAGCGATTACATCATTAAGGAGAAGACAGTTTTACTGCAGAAGAAGGACAGTGAGGGGTTTGGGTTCGTGCTCCGGGGGGCCAAGGGTGAGTGCCGGCCGGGGAGGGGCTGGGAGCAGGGCTCTCTGACCCAGGAAGCAGGGCCAGGGTGGGAGGCATGGAAAGAGGAAGGGACCCCACCCCTCCCACCACCCCACCCTAGGGTGCTGGTCCCTCAGCTACGGTGAGGCCTCCGTGACTTGGGTCTGAGCCCCATCCCCTGCTTGGCCTCTCCACCCCCTCCCCTCCGACCCCGCCGGCTCCTCCCTGTCTGCAGCGCAGACCCCCATCGAGGAGTTCACCCCCACCCCGGCCTTCCCGGCGCTGCAGTACCTGGAGTCAGTGGACGAGGGCGGCGTGGCATGGAGGGCTGGACTTCGAATGGGAGACTTCCTCATCGAGGTGAGTCCTGCCACCTCTCTTCCATGGGGCCATGATGACAGGCCCCCCAGTCCCCTCATAGTCCACACCAAGATCTGCCTACCCAACTCCAGAGTCTCCTTTGGCACCAGGCTTCCCAGCTCCCTGGCCACCCCCAGCCACAATTCCATCTGAGGTCTCTTCTGAAGTGTCATGAAAGAATGGCACAGAGCTGTCTCCAACACACACACACACACACACACACACACACACACACTTCTGGGGGATGAGAAGGGGACCGGGATGAATAGGGTATGCAGAGTCTCCTCCTGGACCCTGAGCCAGGGAGTTCAGGAAGGGGGTAGGGGCCTGGCCAGGGCAGGAATGGTGAGGAGGTTCAGAGGGAGGGGAGAGTGGTGGACGGGGACAGGGCAGGGTAGGAGGCCACTTCGCTGGGATTCTGAAGCTGAAAACTACCCTCCCTCATGCAAACCTGTGCCACAGGTGAATGGGCAGAACGTGGTGAAGGTCGGCCACCGACAGGTGGTAAACATGATCCGCCAAGGGGGCAACACACTGATGGTCAAGGTGGTGATGGTCACCAGGCACCCGGACATGGATGAAGCTGTCCATAAGAAAGGTACTTGGCACACCTGCATGGCAAGGCCTGGGCATCTCACAGATACCAGCTCAAGACCCTCAGGAGCCTTCATGGCTGGTCCCCACCACCCGAGGCCTGCACTTTCCCAAGGCTGCTTGTTCATGACCCTTCTGGGGACAAAAGGAGGCAGGGAGGGCTCAGCATGCCGGAGGTGCTGTTCTCTAGCTCTGGGAGCAGTGTGGTGGCAGGAAGTCATGGGGTCTTGTCCCCATGGTTCTGATGACGCCCACCCCCACGTCGCCTTTTCAGCACCCCAGCAGGCTAAGCGGCTCCCGCCCCCAGCCATCTCCCTTCGTTCCAAGTCTATGACCTCAGAGCTGGAGGAAATGGGTGAGCCTGAGGGGCTGCTGGGGCTGAGGGCCAGGGAGGGGTGGGGAGGGGGCTGGACCGTCCCTCGAGTTTGTTAGTGTTGTTAGTGATCAGGGTCCTCGTCCTCCTTCTGTTCCCCAATCTATGGGCCAGACTCTGTGGCCTGCCTGTGTGTCGCTGAGAGAACACGTTCCCCTGTCCTCTTGTATCTCTGTTTCTCTGTCAGGATCTCTCTTAGGGTCTCTATGTGTCCCGCTCTCTGCGGGTCGCTCTTTCTTTCCTTCAGGCCTCCCTACATCAGTGCCACCTCGCCCCCACCCCATTCTCTCTCTCTCTCCTTCCACTGGCTCCCCCCAAATCCCAATAACACAGGAGAGCGAACCCCTCCTTCCAGACAGGGCCCATTGGACCCAGGGGGGTCCGGTTTCCGCCGTCAGGGGCGGGTCGGGCAGCTGACCACCCGCCACCCGGGGCCCTGAGGGAGGGGGGCGTTCCAGAGAGGGGGCCCTCGCCTCCCCCTGACGTCCTAACTCTTGGCTCCTCTACTGCCTCTCCCCCGGGCTAGTCTCCCCTTGGAAGAAGAAGAGTGGTGAGTGGGTACAGGACTGGCGGGAGGGCCCCTGTCTCCCGATCCCGCCGGTGGACTCGCCCCTCCCTGACCCCCGGCCCCTCACTGCCCCCACTCGCGCTTGCGCAGCCGCTGGCCACGCCCACCGGCCTGCACCTGCTAGCCACGCCCACGGGCCGAGCCTGCTCCGCCCCGTCCGCTGGGGCGCCCTTGGGCTTCATCCGTCTCTTTTGCCCACAGAGTACGAGCAGCAGCCTGCGCCAGTGCCCAGCATGGAGAAAAAGCGGACCGTGTATCAGATGGCTCTCAGTAAGATGACCGGCCCTGCTCCGGGTTGCCCGCGTGCCCCACCCCTCGGCCCTGCTGGGCGCCACCTTCACTCTTTCTCCCCGCGCCCCTCAGCCACTTCCACTGAGCGCGTGTCTTGGACCCCAGGCGTGCCACGATCTCACCCCTCTCCTCTGTCTGCCGCCCGCCCCCTCCCCTGAGGCTCTCCTACTCTCTGCCTCACTCTTTCCCTTCGCTGGGTCCTGCCTGCTGCGGGCAGAGGTGTCCCCCAGCAGGACTGCCGGTGCGCGGGGTGGAGGACAGCAGCCCTTTCCTGGTTCCTTCACAACGCTGTTCGGGCTTCCCCGACTCCCGCGCCAGCTCTGCCTTTGTGGCGGGGTCTGAGCAAACTTCATCTCTCTGTCTCCCCACCCACCTTTGCCTCTGTCTAGACAAACTGGACGAAATCTTGGCGGCAGCTCAACAGACCATCAGTGCAAGCGAGAGTCCTGGGCCTGGTGGCCTGGCGTCCCTGGGCAAGCACCGGCCCAAAGGCTTCTTTGCCACCGAGGTAGGCAGCCTGGGGTGGGGAGGAAACAGCGGGGTGCACGTGCCGCCCTGGAGCCTCTTTCTTCTCCCCTTCCAGAAGGCTTCCTGACTGCCTGTGCTTCATGCCAGCCCTGGAGGCACATCACTTCCTGGGTCCCCTCCTTTCTCCCCACTTTGCTGGCTCCCTTTCTCTTGCCCCTCATTCTCCCGCAAATCCAGTCTATCCTAGCCTGGCTCTACTGGCCACTCCTGCTCCTCATCTTAGTTCTCTTGTCCTGCCTCTCTCTGCTCCTCGGGGTCTCAGGGAAGGCGGAATGATATCATAGATGGAGATCCTGGCATAACAGCTGCTCAACAAGTGGTAGTTGTTGAAATATTAATCATTAAGCCGGGCACCGTGCTACACACTTGTAGTCCCAGCCACTTGGGAGACTGAGGTTGGAGGATTGCTTGAGCCCAGGGGGATCAAGGCCAGCCTGGTCAACACAGTGAGCCCTCACCTCCAAAAACATATGTATGAATTATTATTTTTGTCCCTTCTCTGCAGCCTTTCCCCACTAGAGGGTGACCTCTGGAAGGTGGCTGTTGATCAGTTTGGGATGCTGTTTTTGGCAAAGATGATCTCATTTGTTCCTTAGAATCACCCTGTGCGGTACATATGCTTGTTAGCCCATTTACAGAAGCTGAGGTTCAGAGAAGGGGACAGGATTCCAACCCAGGAAGTCAGGCCCTAGACTCATAGTCCAGTCTCAGCCTGGATTCTTCTGGAAGGACCCTGCTGGCTTTTCCCTGGCTGTGTACTCTCTGAGATGTACCTTTGACACCAAGGTCCCCCCACCCCCAGATCTGACAGTACCTCACCCCACCCTCCACCAGTCACCTCCTGAGGCCACCCACTGCCTTAACTCTCCCTGAGCCCTCCTCCTTCTCTGCCCAGGTCCTGCCCTCTGGTCACACCTACCATCTGGTGGCCAAGGGGCCATTTACTCTAGAGCTGGGTTCCTTGGCTTTTAGGGGCCATGGTCCCCAGTTGTCTCAGAATAATGCTTATAGATGCAAAATATGTATAATTTAAAAAAGGACGGTTACACCAAAATAGTAATCAAATTTTTTATTATTACTTTCTTCTTTTGCAGTACAAGAAATTGAACCCAGGGGTACTATACCACGGAGCTACATCCCTAGCTCCTTTTATTTTGAGACAGAGGGTCTCACTAAGTTGCCCAGGCTGGCCTTAAACTTGTGATCCTTCTGCCCCAGCCTCCTGAACTGCAGGGATTACAGGCATGCACCACCATGCCTGGCTTAAAATATTTTTAAAAGGCAAAATTTGTGATATCGTAATATTGGTCCCATTTTGTCAACACAAGATCTGGTGGTGGATCTTAACTACTCTAATTTCAAAATCATGAGGAGCATAAACACTATTTTGAGAAATGCGTACCACTGTGATGGGATATGGAAATGTCTGTGATTTCTACTGGGCATGTAGGCGCTGGTCTTGCTGAGACTAGCAGAGTTTGTTGCCTACATCCTTAATTGAGGAAGAGTTGAATATTCACTGGAGGATGTAAAAATAAAGACTTGTAGTTTATTCCTGTCTAAGTGCACAGTCGAGCCTGAAGTCTTCCCATAGCCTCCCCAAGGGTTATGCCACATCCTGTAGAGGGTCTCATACTTTCACGAGATTCAAGAACTGGTGGCCAATTTTGCCCCAGGACTCCTGGAATTTCTGTCCAGTTTAGAGGCAGTAGGTCTTTAGCCACTTCTCAGAGCTTGGGGGAGTGCCTGTAAGCAACAGGCCCTGTCTTTATGCCCTTTTCCAAAGAAGTTTGAAATCCCTGCAGCTGTGAGGCTATCTCCCATGCTCACCTTCCCGCAAATTCAAAAGATCAAAAGTGCATGGTCAAGTGGAGCATGGGCCGGCCCGGTGGCACATGCCAGTAATCCCAGCGGCTCAGGAGGCTGAAGCAGGAGTATCACAAATTCAAAGCCAGCCTCAGCAATTTAGCAAGGCACTAAGCAATTTAGTGAGACCCTGTGTCAAAATAAAAAAACAGAAAGGGCTGGGGATGTGACTCAGTGGTTAAGCACCCCTGGGTCCAATCCCTGGTGCAAAAACAAAAGAAAACGTGGCCATGAAAGTCAGGGAGATGTGACTTCAAATCCTGACTTCCTTGGCTAACTATATCATTTTGGATTATGCTGCTTAATTTCTGGGCATCTCACTTTCCTGCTCTGTAAAATGGGGTGAAAGATGACTGTATTGCTTTTTAGGAGAATTAAAGGAGCCCAACTCCTCACGTAGCAGGCTCTCAACAAACAGTGGCCACCCTAGAGCCCGGCTCTTCCTCCCTCTTCTCAGAGATGCTTTTCTATCACCTTCTTGTCGCTGTTTTCTCTGTGGTCTTCTCTCCTCACCCTCTGGTACCATCTGGTACCAGCAAACTTCTCTCAGGGCAGGAGGGAAGGACAGGAGAGAGAGAAAGCATCCCCATTTAACAGAGGATGAATAGAGGGCCTCAGAGATTTGAATTTGCTGGCCTTAGATCTCTCCTCCAGTGTATGTTCAATCAGAGCCGAGGTCCAAGTCCTGTTGACACACACCAGGGTTTCTTGGATCCTCAGGAATTGAGGATTCTATATTTGCAAACTCACCTGCTCACTAAAATTTAATTGGACCCCCAAATCAATATCTGTGGGTCTTTCTGTGATTCATCATGGACATGGACAGAATCGCAAAATTTTCAAGTCATCCGACATGCATGCTCCTGACTAAGGTGGACTAAGCCAGCGCTCTGCCCGGTGCACACCCCTGTAGACTGGCATCCTAGAGTCACTGATTTCATACCAGGGATTTTTTTTTTCATCTTTGTGCCTTTGGTTGGCGATTTCAGTGTTTGAAATGTTCCCCAAGTATAGTTCTGAAATGCCACCTAGTATTTCTAAGTGCAGGAAGGCCGTGATGTGCCTTATGGAGACGAGCTTTCTCAGGCATGAGTTGTGGTGCTGCTGGTGGTGAGTTTAATGCCAATCCACAAACTATATTAAATAAGGTATGTCTCTACAGGAACACATACAAAACAAGGTGACATATTGACAGGTTGACAAAAATGCACATTGACTTTACAGAACCTAACTACCACAGATAACCAGAATTGTCTGTATTCGGAGCCTGATGGCTCTGGGTTGTGGGACCTGTCCTGTGCATTGTAGGATGTCTGGCAGCGTCCCTGGAAGGTCCTCCAGGACTGCCTCCAGTCCACCACTGTCCCCAGAGATGACCCACTGTTGCGGGTTGGGCAAAGCCACTTCTGGTTGAGCACCACTGCCTCACCATTCTGAGGCTAAAAGAGTCTCAGCCTCAATGGACTCCAATCCTGGCCTCCCCGTGTTCCCTCCCCCACTCAATCAGGATTTGCTGGTGGGCTGGCACGTGATGGCCTTTCTTTCCTCAGGCTTCCTTTCCTTCCAGAGGCATCTCAGCCCCTGCTCTCTCTGAATGTTCTTCCCTGTGAATCTGCCCCAGGTGTTTCCCTTGGTTCGCAGACCCCAGAAATTCTGTAATTCACCTGTTAGGTGAATGTGCATTTAAATCCTCCTAACTTCATGTGCTACGTTTGGCCACATTATTTCATTTCTCTGCATCTCAACTTCCTCTTCTGTTACACAGGGTCAGAGCTGACCTTGCCCATTATGATGAGCCTTAATGGAGGGTAACTCTAGCATAGCAAGGTGCTGATGAGAGACCCCACTGTGACTAGTGAATATCAGATTAGTGAAAGCAAATCTTACTTTCATTCATTCAGCAAATACATGGAGCCCCCAGGAAGCGCCCTGAAGTATGTGGGGCTCTCTGCCCCTCTCTGCTCCCCGCCACCTGCCAACCTCATCTTTCCGGCACCCAACATGAAGGCTTCTGCATCTCACTGGCCTCTCGCATTTCTGGGAGTTATTCTCCTCTGTATCTCCACCTCTGCTTCTCTCCCTCTTCATCCTTCGTGTGGACCCCTCTGTGTCTGTACTAGAGGCAGCACTCGGACCTTGAGAGGTTTCAGTTCCCCAGGACATTGGCCTAAGGGGTGGGGAGGGAGACCCACGGCTGCAGTGGGGCCACAGAGCCCAGGCCATGTCTCCTCCGAGGGATCTGCTGTTCGCCTGTCTGTCCTTCTGCCTGGCTTTCGCTTTCTTGGCCACTGTCTCTGCTCTCTGGTCCCTGCAGTCTCTGTATGGGTGCTAGTTTCAGACGTTCTTTCAACTTAGGTTCTCCCTCTAATTAGATTCCTCACTCTGGGCTGGTGGCCTGGGACTGCCCCAGCCCTACCCCAGCCCTCCCCGCCTCCAGCCCTACCAGGCTCGCCCCTCTGGGCCCCTCTTTCTCTCTGTTGCATTTCATCTCCCCTCCTGTCCCCCAGTCTTTCCCGCCCTTCTGAGCCCCCACCTCCCTCTCTGCCCCCATCTGCCCCTCCATCTCCATTCCGGGCCCTCCCATGGTGCAGCCTCCTTTACCCCTCTCAGGAGCTGTATCCTCTTCCCCAGCCCCTTGGCAGCCTGCGCCCCAGCAGGAGCGCTCACACCCTGCCACGGGGCACCCTCCTCCAGGCCACGAGAGAGCTGGACCCACGGCCGACTCTTTCTAATGAGGATCTTGCCCGGCAGCCAGTGACGTCACGGGCCGCTGTCGCACTCTGATTGGCTGCCCCCCTGCGCGGGAGAGGATGCCCTGGGCTTGGTGATGGAGGTGGGCTGCGGCATCTGGAAGCCAGTTCTCCCCGCAGGCTGTCAGACCGACGCCTCCAACGGTATAATGGCTCCGACGGACACCTCTGAAACCGACCCTTCTTATATCTTCTTCTCTCCTTCCTCTAACACCTTGAAGGGTCTTTCACTGATCTTCACCCTCTTCAGCCAGGAACACTCTCGGCTCTCACCCTGAAGCTTATCGGTGGCCCTGACTGCCTGGGCATCACTCCAAACAGTTCCCAGCTGCTCTCACCCGACCCCCATCTCCCTGATCCCACTAGTCCCCCGGCTCTTCCGGGCACTTCCCCACCCTCCTGTCCTCCTGCCCTCCTCCCCTGCCTTCCACCTCCACAGCCCCACGTCTGCTTCCTCCCCTCTCTTTCCACCTGGATTTGATCTTAGCATCTCCCAGCACCCTGGTCTGCTTTCTCCGATACCTCTTTAATCTTCTCCTCATTCACCGGCTGATCTAGGACAAAATCCTTGTTCCCTCTGATCCACAGCCTCTTTCATGATCATCAGAACAGGCTCATTGACCCCAGCTCAGGAGTTTGAGGGCTTAGGGGGACCAGTGTAGAAAGCAGCTGGCCAGTGGCTCACACAAAGATGTCCCCTTCACCTGCCCCTCCTCTTTCTCTGCACCCCTGAATAATACCTTTACCATTCACAGGGTTCTGCTCCCTGATACAGACAGCCGCAGGAAAGGACGGGAAACCAAGCAGGGCCTTTGGCAGGAGAAGAAGTTTGAGCAAGGTTGAGAGACTTGGGTGGCTGAGATCACTCAGTGGAGAACAGAGGAGGGGAAGTGGTCACAGTGGGGGGTGTGCTCGGAAGACACCGTCCTGTGCCCCGAGCTGGCGCTATGCTGTTTGATGGGATGTTCAGAAGGACAGGACTGTTTTGCCCTCAGGGCTCACTCTCATCTTTTCAGTGGGTCTTGTATGGCCTCCAAACAATTCTGCATTTTATACGTATTTATTGAGCACCCACTGCTAGGGTCTGAGGTGGTAGGAGTAAACCAGTCAAGCAAAGTCACTTCCTTCAGAGAACTTACACCTGCAGGGTGGGGTGGGGCAGAATTGGGTTCTGCTGTATGTGAGAGAAATTTCCAGATCACCGTGGTTTGACAAGGTAAATGCTCATGTCTCTTTCATGTTAGAGAAGTCTGGGGTAGGGATTCCCAGGAAGGTGGCAGCCTTCATGGTCAGGGAGACCTGGGGTTCTTCTCACTTTCTGCTCCAGCATCTTAGCTTTGCTTCTGCCTGCAAAGCAGCTGTAGAGCCCAAGAGGGCTGCTGGAGCTCTAGCTGTTGCACCAGCAATTCCAAGTAACAGGAACTTTGCAGGGTTGAAAGGCAGAAAGGCAAGAAAGGGCACCTTGCTGCCTCTTGGGTTATGGCTAGAGACGTCCCAGAAGTGACATACACTTCCACTTACCTTCGTCAACCCATTATATTTTACTGACTTATTTTGTTTATGGCTTGCCTGCCCTTCATGTGGCTGGGACATTTGTCAAGTTTGCTGCATCTGCAGCATTCACATCAGCCCTGGCATGAGGAGGTGCTCCGTAAATATTTGTAGAATGAATGAGACAAACACAGAATCAGGGCCAATGCAGGAAGGCAGTGCAGTGAGGGGTGGCCCAGACCTTAGGAAGGTCTGGGCTCTACTGCACCAGGGCCACCAGGGCAGTCCAGTAGAATTTCCTGTGATGATGGAAATGTGCCACATCTGTGCCACCCAGCATGGTAGCCACCAGTAGCTGTGCCATAGAGAGACTGAAATTTCCATCCAAATGGTCAGTGACTACCCTGAGACTGCACAGACGCCCAGGAGAGCCAGCCAGCCAGCGCGGAGGGGAGTCTTCCCAAGCAGAGCAGCAATACAGGGAAAGGCTGTCCCAGGCAGAGGGGCCAGCAAATGCTGAGGCTCTGAAGCAGGAAATGCAGAGGCTGGATCAAGGGGAAAGGAGGGGCCTGGTGGCCACATAGAGTCCTGTCCCAAAGGCGGGAACTTTGTCCTGATCCGGTTTTCTGTCTCTGCACTTCTGGTCTCAAAAACAGAGAAGGGAGGCATCTGGGGCCACCAGGCAGAAGCTGGGGAGTGTGCGCCAGCAGCGCGGGTGGCTGGCTGGTTCTCCGTCAGTCACCCTCATTTGACCTGAGCTTGTGGAGCATCAGGCAGGGGAGAGGGCTGCCTGTGGCTGTCCTCAGGCAGATTTTTGTTTTTACTTCCCCGAGCGTGGGGAACTTTGTCTTTGTGAGCCCCTCCTATATTCCATGCTTATGTGGGTACAAAGGCAAATACAGTTGGCCCTCTGTACCCTCAATTTCCAAATTCTCTGATTCAACCAACTACAGATTGAAAACGTGGGGGGGAAATGGCCTCTGTACCAAACATGTCGTTTTTCTTATTACCCTCTGAGCAATATTAGTAGAGCAACTCTTTACAGAGCATTTGCAATCTCATAAGTATTACAGATAATCTAGAAATGATTTGAGGTATACAGGAGGATGTACCCAGGTTGTAGGCAAATACTGTGCCATTTTAGATAAGGGACTTGAGCTTCCATGGGTGCCGGTACCCACTGGGGTCCTGAAACCAATCACCGTGGATACCGAAGGATGACTGTTGATGGCCTGTCTTCCTTTTGTTCCTTCTGCTTTTTAAAAGACATTAAAACATTTCCCCGAGCAGTACTGTGGCCCTAGAGCTGGTAGCTCGAGTGCCGGGAGAGGTTGCCCTGCCTTCGGGGAGCTTCCATGTTAGAGGCTGGTACAGAGAACAAGCAAGTGAACTGGGTCATTTCAGATGAAGACAGGCGTGACAGGGACCCATGGCAGACAGCTGTGGGACAGGCAGAGGACTGTGGGGTGGAGGAGTCAAAGATGAAAGGATGGTGAGATGGGGGAGGACAGGCTGCAGGGAGAAGAGCCGGGACTTGTCAGTTCTAGGCCAGGACAGAGCTGGGGTGCTGGGGAGCAGAAGAGGTGGGGTGTGGGGGGAACAGAGGGAACAGGTGAGAGATGCAGGCGAGGGCCGGGTGACAGGGGCGTCTTAGCGAGGGTCATCTGGAATGGGAGCCCAAGATGGTGATTTCTGTGCCGGCCGTCTGCTATGGTGGAACCTTCAGAGAGTGACGCCAGCAGACCGGTCCCCACTGGAGTCTCTCTTCAGCCTGATCCCACAGGAGCTCTGGAGTGTGAGCTGCACCCCGGAGCCAGACCTGCCTGGTACCTGGGCCTTACTAGTCCCTCCTGGGCACTGCTCTGAGAAAGAGGCTGGTTCCCTGGGGGAACCTGCGATTCTCTGGTGCTGCCAGCAGGAGCCGCCCACAGGAGGGGAGCTCGAGGGGAGGGGTCTGCAGGGCACCGGCAGTGCCTCCCTCAGAGGGCCATGCAGACAGAATTGGGAATTCAGATCTGCTTCTAACCAACATGGGATGCTGGGGCAATTGCGTGCCCTGAATTTCTTCTCAAAACATCCCTTTGACTTTTGTATGCATCCCTTTGATTTTTGTACGGCCAGAAACCCAGAAAGGGGTGTGGGGATAAGTAGGGGCAGGAGTAGGAAGAAAGAGGTTCCTGCTGCCCTCCAGGTGGGCGCCGGTGGGGACCTGGATACAGGAAACGATGGCAGGGACTGCGCAGCTTAGTGATGGTAGCGCCATGGGGTTGGCTGCTCATCTGCTCTGTTCTCCGTCCTTTCTCCCCCTGCCCACGCTAAAAACTTTGCCCTGACGTAGCTGTGTTTCCACTTTCTCCCCACGGTGCCCCCTGCCTGTGGATCCCTGGCAGAGGAATGCGGGGTGGTGGTGTGGGCAGCCGGGAGGCTCCATGCCCTGACTGACTCTCCTCTGCTCTCTCCTCTCTCCTGCTGACTGCCGCCCCAAAGTCGAGCTTTGATCCCCACCATCGCTCCCAGCCAAGTTATGAGCGTCCTTCTTTCCTGCCTCCGGGACCTGGGCTTATGCTCCGGCAAAAATCCATTGGTATGTCCCTGGAAGGGTGCATGTGAGGGACATGGGGTGGGTGCCTGATCATTTACGTGTCAAGCAAGGGCGCTTGGAGATGTTTTCTACTTTCACCTGTGACCACGTTCTGTCAGGTCTGGCAAAGAGCTCAGACTTTGGAACTGGGGAAGTGTCGTGTGAATCCTGGCTCCTCTCCTGAGCTGTGTGACCTGGAACAGGTGGCTGCTCTGGGCTTTGGACTCGGCATCTGCAAAACAGGACATTTTTGCCTTCCTGGATATAGGATTAGAGCTCAGAAGAGAGGATGGGGCCCTTAGACAACTGGGAGTTGACAACAGGTTGGGAGGAAGGCAGATGCGGGATGGGAAACAGGTGAGAGGGTCAAAGACAGTCCCGACAACTGATGAGCAGGCAAAGACCTAACTCCCTCCTCCAAGCTTCCCAGAGTGGTTTGCCCATTGGAGCCAGCTGTTCCCCAGCGTCCAGTGTTCACAGTCTCCCCGAGTCTTGCATCTTTGGGGTCTTCCTGGGTCTCGCTGTGTGCCCAGTGCTTTCTCCATCACTTCTCTTAAACGTTGGCTGCACCCTGCGCATTCTACCTGTATAATCACAGGTCTGAGGCGCTGACTGCATTTTCTTCCGGCATATACATGACAAGAAGCACACACTACCCCCATAATCACCGGGATCCCTTCCCAGCTCAAGCTACTTTGGCTCACCCCAAGCCACCACCAGCACACCGCAGCCTTTCCGCAAATTAGAAAAAGGCGCCCCCTCATGGCTCCAGGAGGAAATTCAGATGAATTTCGCCCCCTGCCCTCTTCCTCCCCCTGCTGTTTGTTGTTGCGCAGTGCACAACCTGTATCGATTGGAGGCGTTGGGCTAATATCTGAAATTTTTAGCATGTGATACTAGGTCATCGTTATCGTCATCATCATCATCATCACCACCATCATCATCATCACCACCATCCCTACTACTGCTTCTGCTTTCTATGGGATAGGGGAGCGGGAGACTCCTGCCCCTAGGCCCCATCCTGGATCCTCTCTGTCTCCCTAGGGGCTGCAGAGGATGATAGACCCTACCTAGCACCCCCAGCCATGAAGTTTAGCCGCAGCCTGTCTGTGCCTGGTTCGGAGGACATCCCCCCACCACCCACGACGTCCCCACCAGAGCCTCCCTACAGCACACCTCCGGCCCCCTCCACCTCCGGCCGCCTTACCCCCTCCCCCCGGGGTGGCCCCTTCAACCCAGGCTCAGGTGGACCCCTCCCCGCCTCCTCCCCCGCGTCCTTTGATGGACCCTCCCTTCCCGACACGCGCGTGGGGGGCCGTGAGAAGAGCCTGTACCACAGTGGCCCCCTCCCCCCTGCCCACCACCACCCGCCCCACCACCACCACCACCACGCCCCACCCCCCCAGCCCCACCACCACCACGCCCACCCCCCTCACCCCCCAGAGATGGAGACCGGTGGCTCCCCGGACGACCCCCCTCCCCGATTGGCTCTGGGGCCCCAGCCGAGCCTGAGAGGCTGGCGGGGCGGCGGGCCCAGCCCGACCCCTGGAGCCCCGTCCCCTTCACACCACGGTAGCGGGGTCGGGGTCAGCAGCTCCTCCCAGGCCCCGGCCCTGCGCTACTTTCAGCTGCCGCCCAGGGCGGCCAGCGCGGCCATGTACGTGCCAGCCCGCTCCGGCCGTGGCCGCAAGGGCCCGCTGGTCAAGCAGACCAAAGTGGAGGGCGAGCCCCAGAAGGGTGGCCTCCCGCCCGCGCCCTCGCCCACGTCCCCCGCCTCCCCGCAGCCGCCGCCAGCCGCGGCCGCGCCCTCCGAGAAGAACTCCATCCCCATCCCCACCATCATCATCAAGGCTCCGTCCACCAGTAGCAGCGGCCGCAGCAGCCAGGGCAGCAGCACCGAGGCCGAGCCCCCGACCCAGCCCGAGGCAGCCGGTGGCGGCGGCGGCGGCTCCTCGCCGAGTCCCGCCCCGGCCGTGTCGCCCGTGCCGCCGTCTCCCTCGCCCGTGCCCACCCCCGCCTCGCCCAGCGGCCCGGCCACTCTAGATTTCACCAGCCAGTTCGGAGCGGCCCTGGTGGGGGCGGCCCGGAGGGAAGGGGGCTGGCAGAACGAGGCCCGCCGGCGCTCCACGCTCTTCCTGTCCACCGACGCGGGGGATGAGGACGGCGGCGACGGCGGGCTGGGCCCAGGGGCGCCCCCGGGGCCGCGGCTGCGCCACTCCAAATCCATCGACGAGGGCATGTTCTCGGCCGAGCCCTACCTCCGGCTGGAGTCGGCGGGCGCGGGCGGCGGCGCGGGCTACGGGGGCTACGGAGCCGGCGGCCGCGCCTACGGGGGCAGCGGGGGCAGCAGCGCCTTTACCAGCTTCCTGCCCCCGCGACCCCTGGTCCACCCGCTGACCGGCAAGGCCCTGGATCCGGCCTCCCCGCTCGGGCTGGCCCTGGCCGCCCGCGAGCGGGCGCTGAAGGAGTCCTCGGAGGGCGGCGGGGCGCCCCAGCCTCCTCCCCGGCCCCCGTCGCCGCGCTACGAGGCCCCGCCGCCCACCCCGCACCACCACTCGCCCCACGCCCACCACGAGCCAGTGCTGCGCCTCTGGGGGGCCTCGCCGCCCGACCCCGCGCGCCGGGAGCTGGGGTACCGGGCCGGGCTGGGCAGCCAGGAGAAGTCCCTCCCGGCCAGTCCACCGGCCGCGCGACGCTCCCTGCTGCACCGCCTGCCCCCCACAGCTCCTGGGGTCGGGCCGCTCCTGCTGCAGCTGGGGCCCGAGCCCCCGGCCCCGCACCCTGCCGTGAGCAAGGCCTGGCGGTCCGGAGCCCCCGAAGAGCCCGAGAGGCTGCCCCTGCACGTGCGGTTCCTCGAGAATTGCCAGCCGAGGGCCACCGCGTCGGGCGGACGGGGGCCCCCGTCGGAAGACGGGCCCGGAGTCCCGCCGCCCAGCCCGCGCCGCTCCGTGCCTGCCTCCCCCACCTCCCCGCGGGGCGGCGAGGAGAACGGGCTCCCCCTGCTGGTCCTGCCGCCGCCCGCTCCTTCGGTGGACGTGGACGACGGCGAATTCCTTTTTGTGGAACCTCTGCCTCCGCCTCTGGAGTTCTCCAACAGCTTCGAAAAGCCAGAGTCGCCTCTCACGCCTGGGCCTCCGCACCCGCTGCCGGACCCTCCCACCCCCGCCACTCCCCTACCCCCGGTGCCACCCCCAGCGGTGGCCCCCGCCCCTCCCACCCTGGACTCCACCGCATCGAGCCTGACGTCCTACGACAGTGAGGTGGCCACACTGACCCAGGGGGCTCCTTCAGCTCCTGGAGACCCCCCTCCACCAGGCCCTCCGGCCCCAGCAGCACCGGCTCCCCCCGTCCCTCAGCCGGGTCCAGACCCTCCACCAGGCACGGATTCTGGTATTGAGGAGGTGGACAGTCGGAGCAGCAGTGACCACCCCCTGGAGACCATCAGTAGCGCATCCACGCTGAGCAGCCTGTCTGCTGAAGGTGGTGGGAGCGCAGGGGGGGGTGGAGGTGGCGGGGGTGGGGCCGGTGTGTCCAGTGGCCCCGAGCTTCTGGACACCTATGTGGCCTACCTGGACGGCCAGGCCTTCGGGGGGAGCGGGACTCCTGGCCCACCGTACCCCCCACAGCTCATGACTCCCTCTAAGCTCCGCAGCCGGGCACTGGGGGCCAGTGGAGGGTTGCGGCCTGGCCCCAGTGGGGGACTGAGAGACCCTGTCACCCCTACCAGCCCCACCGTCTCGGTGACAGGGGCTGGAACTGATGGGCTGCTGGCCCTGAGTGCTTGCTCAGGACCCTCGACAGCAAGTGTAGCCGGGGGTTCAGTGGCAGTAGAGCCAGAAGTCCCACCGGTGCCCTTGCCAACGGCCTCCTCCCTGCCTCGGAAGCTGCTGCCCTGGGAGGAGGGCCCCGGCCCACCACCGCCACCCCTGCCTGGGCCTCTGACCCAGCCTCAGGCCTCAGCCTTGGCCACAGTAAAAGCCAGCATCATCAGTGAACTCAGCTCCAAGCTCCAACAGTTTGGGGGCTCCTCGGCAGCTGGAGGGGCTCTGCCTTGGGCCCGGGGAGGCAGCGGGGGCAGCGGGGACAGTCACCACGGGGGACCCAGCTACGTCCCCGAGAGGACCTCCTCCCTACAGCGGCAGAGGTGAGCCTGGGCTAGTGGCTGGCAGTGGAGGCCAGAGCGGCCCATGTGGGCACCAGAGTCCCTCTTCCCCCTAGCTGTGTCCTTTTAGGGTCTCTGGGTGACAGAAAGGAAATAGACACGGGGCTGGGTGGCAGACCTGGCCCCGAGGATGCTGCCTTCCCAAGGGCCTCGGACTTCCCCTCAGTGGCCCCTTCGGCCTCCTCCATCCCCGCCACAGCCCACACCCCAGGATGAGACCCTGTTAGGAGCAAGAGACTCAGAGCGGCTTGCTGAGGTCTCTGTCCTTGTTGGGGTCAATTCCTCTGACCGCCCCTGGAATCTCCTTGAGGTCTGTGGTGTGGCTCAGGATGGAACGTTTGGGGGCACCATGGTTACAGGTGTGGCTCTGGGGCCCAGTTCCTGGGGTCCCAGTTCCTGGGGTCCCAGTTCCCGGCCCAGCCTTGAAGCGAGGGGATTTTAGACAAAGGAATTCCACGTCTGTGGAAGGGGGCAGCACAGTGCCTGCTCCAAAGAGTTTGAAGTGGGCCATGGTTAGGAGATGGAGGAGGACAGGGCCTCTTAGGAGCCCGGCCCCGGGTAGGTGGGTAAATACGGGAGGATGCCCAGGTTTCCCCCAACAGCTAGTCTGAACCCCTCAAGACCTCTGAGCCTTAGGGAAAGTGGTTACTGTCCTGGTTCAGACCCAGGGAGGGGGAGAGAGCTTAAGAATGGCATGCGTCCCCAGAGCGCACTGGACTTCCATTTGAGAGTTGGGGATCGTCATGATTAACATGCAAGTGTGGGTTTATCAGGCCACGGAGATTCTAAAGCAATTCACTCGTGATTCTTGAATATTCTGAGTTGAGGAGAGGACACTTAATTTAGCCAACAAATGAATCCCTTACGATGATGTATCACCTGCCATGTGCTGGGTACCATTCTGGGTGAGGAGGGCTCCAGAGTGGACAAGGCAGGGCACAGACCCCACAGCCCACAGTCTAGTGAGGCTGGTGCGGGGGCGGGGGGCACAGAATGATTTCAACCATCCTTAAGAAAAATAAAATAATGGGATGGTTATAGAAGGTCTCTCAAAAAACAAGCAAGAGGAGCCGAGAGTGGAGAAGGGAAGGGGCCCATCACCAGGCTGTCTGGGGAAAGAGTGAGCTACCCAGAGGGAACAGCCAGTTCAAAGGCCCTGAGGTGGGCCTGTACTGGAGGGAGGTAAAGGGATGAGGGGAACCTATTTCTCCCCTTGTTTCTTCTCTCTTTCATCTCCCTCTCTTCATCTCTCTTTCTCTCTCTCTCTCTGTCCCCTGTCCCCATCCATCTTTCTCCCCTGAATGCCCACCCTCTTTTTGTTTCTCTCTCACTGTCTCCCTGTCTTCCACTCTGCTATGACTGGCCATAACCCGAAAGGCAGTATAGAGTAGTGGTTAAGAGCTCAGACTTTGGTGCCATATAACCGGGCTCTGCCACTTCCTGGCTGTGTGTCCTTAGGCAAGTTACTTAACCTCTCTGTGCTGATGATGATGATGATAATGATAATAATAGTAACCTGCGTCAGGGCTGTCGTGGGGATTAAATTGAGATGCAATATGGAAAGCACTTAGAACGATGCCTGGCACACGTGAGCAGCAGTGAGTGATGGCGATTATTATTATTATCACTTAATGTCTCTTTTTCTTTCATCTCTTGACTGTCACCCTGTCCCTGTCCTCTCCTCTCTCTCTCCCTTCATTTCTGTCCTGACGTCCATCTGACCCCTGTGCTCCTCCCATCTCTCCCTGCCTCTCTTCTCCACCTCTCTGCCCACCCTCGTGTCTCTCTCCCCATATCTTGTCCTGGCCTCTCTCTCCCCGGCACCCCTCTCCTCCACCCTCGCCCCTGGTCATCTTCCAGGCTCTCCGACGACTCCCAGTCCTCCCTCCTCTCCAAACCAGTCAGCAGCCTGTTTCAGAACTGGCCCAAACCACCTCTGCCACCACTTCCCACTGGAACCGGCGTGCCCCCTTCAGCAGCTGCAGCCCCAGGGGCCACCTCACCCTCGGCCTCCTCCTCCTCCACGTCCACCCGCCACCTCCAGGGCGTGGAGTTCGAGATGCGGCCCCCTCTGCTCCGGCGGGCCCCCAGCCCCTCGCTGCTGCCCACCTCGGAGCACAAGGTCAGCCCTGCGCCCAGGCCCTCGTCCTTGCCTATCCTGCCTTCTGGACCCCTCTATCCGGGCCTCTTTGACATCCGTGGCTCCCCCACCGGAGGGGCAGGAGGCTCCGCTGACCCGTTTGCCCCTGTCTTCGTGCCGCCACACCCGGGGATGTCCGGGGGCCTTGGAGGAGCTCTGTCGGGGGCCTCGCGCTCCCTCTCACCCACCCGCCTGCTCTCGCTGCCCCCGGACAAGCCGTTTGGCGCTAAACCTCTGGGGTTCTGGACCAAGTTCGATGTGGCCGATTGGCTCGAGTGGCTGGGCTTGGCTGAGCACCGGGCCCGGTTCCTGGACCACGAGATCGATGGCTCCCACCTGCCCGCCTTGACCAAGGAGGACTATGTGGATCTGGGTGTGACCAGGGTGGGCCACCGCATGAACATTGACCGGGCTCTCAAATTCTTCCTGGAGAGGTGATGGCTGGCCTGGACGGACCAGCCCGTCCACAGTACCCTTGAGCCTGCTGGCCTCCTGACCTCTGAACCCTGACCACCATTCTCTCCCTGGGCCAGGGACTCTGCTGAAACTGCGCCCTGCCCTCGTCTCCCAAGGCCTTGGGCCACCAGGTGGCCCTGTGCAGGCCGGACACTTTGCGCCCTACAGGAGGGGGCGGCTGACACAAGACTGCTTTGTGACAGGGGGCGGAGGGGGCGATGGAAGAAAGGACACGGGGATCCAGAAGGAGGGAAGGGTCGATTCTGGGGGGAGGGGTCAGACAGAGCCATAGAGGGTCAGCCCTGAGCCTGACGGGATGGGGGCCTGACTCCCAGGCCCCAGGGGAAGGGGGCACCCTCAGATTCCACCACCTGCCGCCTCTCAGCAGCCTTCCCACCTTGCCGGCCGGCCCCAGCCCCCCTCGCCCCTCCCCTGCACACAGGCTGCCCCTCCTGCACGCGCACTCCATTGCACGCCCACTTGCCTCTACCCGCTTCCCTGGGCTGCAGTTTTGCACAGATTGGCCCTCTCGCTGTCTTGCACACTCGCCTTTGCGTCCAGGCTCCGGGCCCCCTCAGCTGTCAGACACGCTGTTTTCCTGGCACACGTTGCGTTTGGCTCCCTCCTCTGCTCTGCGCCCTCCGCTCTGACTCTGCTCACACTCTTCCGCTGGGACCCTCTTGTGCACACCTCACTTCCTACAGCCTCAGACCCCTCAGCCTCTCTGAACCCATGATGCAGACACACGTGGGACACACCTTCCCTGCCCATCCGGACCCCACACCCCCGCCCCCCCCAGCTCCCTGGGAGCCTTCTCTGCTCAGTCCTTGCGTCTGTCCGACTGTCCGTCTGTCGGTGCTCTCTCCTCTCTCGTGCAGCCCTCCGCACACAGTTACCTCCATTTGCTTACGTCGAAGCACTTTCTCTTCTTTATCATGAACCCCCAGATTCTTACTCTACCCACCTCTTCCTCCAAGTGGCACTCTCACCCCTCCCCTGCCACTTTCTCCCTCAACCTCTTGCACTGTCACTTTTGCACACTTGCTTCACAGAACTGTCTCTCTCACAAATGCTCACTCCCCTCCTCGTTGCCAGGTCCCATTTCCCTGCACCCCTCTTCTTCAGACCCTTGTCCACCTCCACTCTTGACTCTCACACACCCTCTTGCACACTCGCGGTCACGTGCACCCTCCCCTGCGTTCTCACTGTTCCCCCGGGAGCCTCTTCCTTCTGTGATGCTTTGCACCCGGGTACCTGCTGCACCCCTCTGCCTTTCCGCTAATGCAGCTCCCAGGAGAGCGTGCACTGCCCCCTCTTTCTGTTTGCACACCCATCTCCCACGCTTCTGGGCTGCACTGCCCCTCCCTCTCCTGACACCCTTCTCTTCTGCTCCTGCCCAGGCACAGCTCTGTGGCTGTTCTCATGCTCTGCGCCCCTCCTGCTCTCCTCACTCCCTGGAGAAAGGCCGGTGCTTGCCTGCTCCTGCTCACCAGGCTTCTCACCCCTCCTCTGCCGCTAGCTCCCCTTCTCTTCCAGCTCTCTCCCCTTACTCTCCCTGCCCTTCCTGGGCCACCTGTCCCTCCGTTTTGCACGAGGACCCCACTCTCCTCCTCCTCTCCTCTTCTCTCCTTTCTCCCCCCCTTCTCCCTCCAGCATGGCTGCTCCATCCCGCACGCTTCCCCTTTCCCCTTATTCCTGGGGCTTGGGAATTTTAAGCCACCCCTACCCCTTGGAAGCCCCCTCCCCTGCTGTGGGTAAAGGGGGGAGGGCATAGCCCTCAGGTCCCCCCCACCATGTTCAGCTGCCAAAGAAGGGAGCTCCCCCTCCGTCCCCCAAGCCCATTCCCCTCTGCTGCCCCCTACCCCCGAGTGGGGGGGGGCGCTCCGCCCATGAGGGGAGGGGGCTGCCCCCTCCCCTCACCACGTCAGGGATCTGCGGGGAAACTTGCGGGAGGGTCGTGGGAGGGGGGAGGGATGGCGAGAAGAGGAGCAGAAGTTGCGTTGGGTCCCTACCCGCCCCCTCCCCCTTGTCGGATGCCCCCCAGTCCGCAGGGGGCCTGCGCGGTACCTGTCTATCAAGGGCTTGTTCATTCTGGATGGGTGCCGCGGGGTTGGGGAGGGTGTTGGGGGTGGGGAGGGGGAGGAGAGGTGGGGGAGGGGGGAGGGACTGGATGGGGGGGCAGCGCGGGGTGGAGAGGAGAGACAAAGCAAAAAGAAACAATAACAAAAGAAGAAAATACAAAGCAAAAGAAACTAGAACACACACACACACACACAAAAAAAAAATCCAGAAAAAAAAACCTGAAATAAAAGCCCAAGAATTGTCTTCCAAGGGGGGGTGGGAGGAGGAAGAGGAGGGGGCGGATGAAGACGTCTGGTTCTAGCTAAGACAGGGATGACATGCGTTGAAAGCCCCGGCGCCCGGGTCTTCCCTTCCGCTGGCCTCGGTTCCTCCCTCGAGGGATTGGGACCCCAGCGTCCATTTGCAGGGACTGGAGTACGATTAGGGAGGCGGGGTTATAATGTGGGGGTTCGTCCCTACCCCCCATCACCTCCCTCCCCCTGACTCCCCACCAAGATTTTGCAGAGAGAAATGGCTTTTGTACCAGGTCATTCTTTATAATTAAACTCACAGTATCCACCCCCTCGAGCCGGCCCCGCCTCCTTCCTGGGGAGGCAACGCCCCCTTTCCTCCGGGGTTTGGCTGGGGACGCCCAGGCCCGCGGGACGGTGTGCAGCTGGGGCCCGCCCTGCGCGTCAGTCTTCCTCCGTAGGCTCCGCCCCCAGAGCCTGGAGCATGTGCCGCCGGACCAGGGCGCGGCGCAGGTGCAGGCGGTAGTCGCCCAGCAGCAGCTCGTCGTGGCGCACCAGCGAGTGAGCCATCCCTCTCGGGCTGATCCCTGAGTGCAGCAGGCGCGAGCGCGTCTGGAAGTCGGTGACCGTGATGAGCCACCTGCGGGGGCGGGGCCGAGGGAAAGGGGCGGGGCGAACACCAAAGGGGAACTTGCTCCGCTGCCCTCTGTCCCTCGCTGGGTCCCTGTTCGTTTACTGACTGTAGCCACTCCGTCCCTGAGGTCCTCTCCGGCCGAGGTCAGTCCGTGCCCTGACCCTCATCAAGCTCGGTCCTCTCTGCCCCCTAATCACAGGCTCCCCCTTCTCAAACCGCCGCCCCCGGACCTGCCACTCCAGTCTTCAATCCAGTGCCCCTTCATAGCCGCTTCTCCAGGCTGGGACTCCACATCAAGGCCTGGCCTTGGTCTTGGTCTTGGTCGTGTCACTGCCTGATTAACTCAAAGTCGGGCTCCCCGCTGCGCGCAGCTCCCGCCGTCTCTCAGCTCTCTCCCGGCCCCGCCCCGGCGCCCTGTCTCCGCCCTGCTCTTTCCGGGTCTCCCAGCCCTTACTCTGACCCCGCCCCCAGCTCCTCGCCCCGCCCTCCACGCTCCCAGCCCCGCCTCCACGCGGGCTTACCGGTCCCGGCGGCCCGCGGTTCCACAGATGACGTTCACGTTCTCAAAGCGGATGCTGCTCACGCACCCGCTCTCCATGGCCCCGGGCAACTCGGCCTCAAGCGCCTCCAGCACCTCCAGGTGGGTAAAATCCTCCTGGGGGAGTCGAAGAGCTTCAGCCCTTGATGACCTGGTCCCACCCTTCAGTCCTAGTCAGAAAGTCACCACCCTAGACGCCCTGCAGAACCTGGTCCCAGGTGGCGTTTGAGGAGCGGGGATCGCGCTTGATCCCCGGGTCCTATTGCTTTTGTCAAACGGGAGTAGGGGACGATAGGTATCTTTCAGCGTCAACTGTCATTCGAGGTCATTCTCCAGAGACTCAGTTCTCGCCAAGCCAATGAACAGTTGCCTGAATGATTCCCAGGGTGGCCAACTTCAGCAGTCTACCACAAACTTTTCCAGCAATGCGATGTATGGTACTCTAAGCTCCTGAAGATTTCTGCCAGGATTTAAATTGTAACTTTTCCTTTTAAAGCCATATTTGCATTTAAAAGATGTTCAGTTATGAAAACATAAGGGTCGTGGCGTTTTGACATTCAGAAGAATCTCTTGATCACCAGCCACGTTTTCAGTATGAGACTGCAATTTCAAAAGCGATTCAGAGTTGTTAAAGCATATACCGTTACTGAGGAGCTAAGTGAAAACGCATTCTCACCTCCGGAGAGGCAAGGCTTAGGTGGGGAGGAGCAGGAGCTGAAGGGTCCCTTCCTCAAAACTCCACCGGAGAGGAGTGATGGGGTGGGAGTTGGTCCCTAAAAGGAGAACAATCCCTGTGTTGGTACCAAGGCACACAAATTAGGGACACCTCGGAGGCCGGTGCCTGGTGCACCTTAAGTTCCTATTAATATCAACTCTTCTCGCTGCAGTATCAGGTGCCTGGAACCTGCACATTACCTACTCTAAGAGCAGGGATTGCCCAGGGGTCCCGATGACCTGTTTGCTGAATCTGTCAAAAGCCTGAGTAGTTCCTTATGAGTTTTTGTTAGACTTGAAAATTTACAGAATTTTCTAGCCTATGGAATGCAGGACCCCTTTGTCCTCGGTATTCCCCCAAACCTCTCAGACCCCTCTGGGATGAGCAGTGATAAATTGAATGACTAATCCTTTGACAAATTCACAATCAATTTTCAACAAACTGTCCCAGTGCCAAAGCCACAGCTGGTAAGCCACAGAGCCTGAATTAAAACCCTGGCCACCTCGATCCTGAGTCTGTGCCCTTTCAGCCCCACCACCCAAGCTGCAGAAACTAAGGCCCTGGGCCACAAAGGTCAGGGGTCACTCACGGAGGTCTCCATGCAGAGGCAAAGGGGCTGGGCAGCAGGTGGCATGGAGAACTTCCGAATGCATGGGAGCTCTCTGTCCAGTGCCTCATATTCTGCAATGACCTGCCGCAGGTACTGCTTCCTGGGGAAAGAGTGACAGGCAGGAACATCTGAGGTCAGGGGTCATTGCTGTCACATCTGTGGGAGCTGAGATCAGACGTCATGGGGCCAGAGGCCACTCACGAGGATTTGATGGGCCTGCCCTGGATCTGGGCCTGTGTGTCTTCTGGGATCTCCAGGTTCACAAGGAGGGCTCCTGTGGACAGAGAATGCAGTGTCACTGCCCTGAGCCCTCCTCAGTCATGATTTGGTTTAACTGGGGATCACTCAGTGCTATCTACACCACCCAGGATAGCTCCTAGGTCAGTGCTGTGCTACTGTCCCTTAGTTCCCAACTCAGCCGGGTCTGAAATGCTGGGACTGGACCCCACTGATCACCTCTCAGTGCTTTGACACCTGGTTCCCATCAGGCTCTGCCTGAAGGGGGCGCCAGAGGGAGGTTGGAGTGAGACCCATTTGGAAGGGCCTTGCTCCTTTCTGTGACCTCTTCCGGTGGCCCTGCCTGGCTTCTCAGGGCAGCAGCATCACTTAGCTCCAGGAGCAACATCTGCATCTAGTTTGCTGTTTTTCCAACCTTTCAGAACCAGCCTCCTCCTCTGGCCCCTTCTTGACTACCGGCTGTGGGTTAGCCGCTCTCTGGCTTACTCCTGGCTGCCCACATGTTCTAGCTCCTCTTCCCCGAGAGGTACCCAGCACACAGCTGCCCAGCCTCCCTGGCAGTGACCAAGCTCTCGCCCACAGAGTGCCAGCAGAGTGAAGGGTGAGATTCTGCGGTCACTTCCTTAAAAGAGATTGCTTGCCTTGGGTTTTTCCCCCTTTCCTTGGGCTGGAATGTGGGCGTAGCAGTAACCCAGCTTGCTCCACGCCAGGCTGTGCTGAGCACCAACATGGAGGAGCCTGGGGCTCTGAATGATCTCATGGACCCCACGTGCCCCCATTACATGAGCTCATGAGAGAAGTAGACTTCTGACAACTTTATGCTATTTTGTTTTGGGGTCTCTTTGTTAGAGCAGCCGAAGAGAGAAAAGCAGCCTCTAACAGCCAGGAACTGTTGTGCTCAGAGCCAAGCCCTGGTGCACTCCTGTAGGACATGAGCAGCTTCCCACACCACACCCTGGCAAGGCCTCTGTGACTGCAAGGAGGAGACAAGACCACCTTGAATCGCATCTCTGCCCACACAAAATCACCAACATTGTCCACACCACAAAAATGAGCAAGCACTCCCTCCTGGCTCCGAGCCAGCGGCTGCTTCTTTAGTAGGCCAGCAACTGGGGATTGAACCCAGGGGTGCTTAGCTGCTGAGCCACATCCCCAACCCTTTTTGTATTTTATTTAGAGACAGGGTCCTGCTAAGTTGCTTAGGGTGTCACTAAGTTGCTGAGTGTGGCCTCAAACCTGTGGTCCTCCTGCCTCAGCCTCCAGAGCTGCTGGGATTACAGGCATGTGGCACTGCAACTGGCGCACCAGCTGTTTTAATAAACAGTTTGCAGAAGTCAGCCTGGGGCACCTGTGTTCCAGTACAGGCGTCTCCAGCACACCACTGTGCTCCTGGAGGTCTCTGACTCCAGGCTGTGGACACTGTAGGTACCCTGCTCTGTTCCCATCTTCCCTCTTCCTCTTTTCCCATCCTCCCTCCTCCCATCTGTCCTCTGGGCAGATGGAGTTGAAGCCCCCAGACCCCTGCCCCCAGAATACAGTCCTGGCATGGTGGAGGCTTGCTCTCTGCCCAGACCTCCTGGGCCAGAATCTGCATTTTTGAAGGCTGGCCTGTGAGAAGCCCTGCCCTCCCCGGGCTCACGTTGACCCTCCTCCCTTTCTTCTTGCCCTGCAGGCCTCCCCCTCCCCCCTCAAGCACAGAGCCTCCAGCTCCAGCCGGTCTAGTCCCAAGTCCTGAAGAGCTTGTCACAGGCTTGCTCACTTGGTGCTCAAGACAGCTGCACTTTGACCTTTATTTCTGTGATATATTCATTGAACCTGTCCCCCCACATCTTCTGAGGGAGGAGGGCGGAGGCCCTGTTTTTGTCCCAGCATCTGGCACTGTGTCAGGCACATGGTTCATAGTAAGGACTGAATAAAGCTCAAAGGGACATAATCATCAGAAGCCATGGGAGGGGATTTATTTATGTCCTAATCATCATTTTTTGGTACCAGGGATTGGAACCAGAGGAATTTAACCACTGAGCCCCATCCCCAGCCCTTTTCATATTTTATTTAGAGACAGGGTCTCCCTGAGTTGCTTAGGGCCTCGCCAAGTTGCTGAGGCTGGCTTTGAACTTTCAGTCGTCCTGCCTCAGCCTCCCAAGAGGCTGGATTACAGGCGGATGCCGTCTTATCTAGGTCTTAATTCTGAAAAACCAAATAAAAAACAAATGTTTGACATAAGTAATGGGATATGAGTATGTAGTAGGTTTGGATGACATTCAAGAATAATTGTGAATTTTGCTAGTGTAATTATGGCACAGTGGGTATGTAACTAGTAGAGATGTGAGCTGAAGTATTTTTGGATGAAATGGAATTATGTCTGCAACTTTCTTAAAACAAGTTTGTCCTATAGAATGGCCTCCTAAAAGCGTGTGTGTGGGGGGGAGGGTGCCTGGATGAAACAAGACCAGCAAAGTATTGCTAGTTATCAGAGCCACTGCCTGTGTGAGTTCATTACAACGGCCCGATCTATTTTTGTACAACGTCAGTTCTATTTTTGTATATGTTTAAAATTTTTTGGAATAAAATTCTTTAAAATTTGATCACAGATAACTTAGAAATAAAAATGATATGCCCTGCAGGCATGGTGGCACTCGCCTGAAATCCTAGTGACTTGGGAGGCTGAGGCAGGAGGATTGTGAGTTCAAAGCCAGCCTCAGCAACTTAGTGAGGCCCTAAGCAATTCAGTGAGACCCTGTCTCTAAATAAAATATATTTGAAGGGCTGGGGTTGTGGCTCAGTGGTAGAGCGCTTGCCTAGCATGTGTGAGGCACTGAGTTTGATCCTGAGCACCACATAAAAATAAAAGGTAAAAGGAATGTAAGGCAAAAATTAGATAAATAAATAAATGTATGTATATATGTATATATACACACACACACATATACACATATATTATGCATAAATAAAATATATATAAAGGGCTTGGGATGTGCCTCAGTGGTTCAGTGCTTCTTGGTTCAATCTCTAGTACAAACAAAACCAAAATGACATGCCCTGGAAAAGTGTGTTCAATGACTCACGAAGTGGCTTTGGAGATGTCAAAGATGCTTATGAAAAACTGCAGCTGCAATGGCTTCTCATACAACATGACATGAGGAATAAGAAATCCTGGGGGCGGATTGTGGCTCAGCGGGAGAGCGCTTGCCTAGCAAGCCTGAGGCACTGGGTTCGATCCCTGGCACCGCATTAAAAAATAATAATAATAAACAAATAAACTAAAGGTATTGTGTCCACCTACAACTAAAACAATATTAAAAAAATAAGAAATACTTCTAAATTACAAGAGTGATGTCAACACAGCCCTTTAAATGTACGTGGATATGTATATGAAAGGTATGCAGATTATATTTAAATTTAAATGTAGGTGGATTCTACATTTAAATTAACTGAAGTAATAAAAGCGTAATTTAAGCTTTTGCTGAATAATTATCATTTATTCTGTCACAGCATCTCAGAGGCCTCCTCTGTGCCTGGGAGGATGCTGGACACCAAGGGCTGAGTGAGGCCTGGGAATCCCCAGTCTGGGGAGCAAGGAAGGAACTGGAAAGTGTAGGGGAAGCTCAGTCTGGGAGCAATCAGGGAAGGCTTCCCAGAGGAGGTGCTGTCCATGGTGACACCTGAGGGGTAAGGAGGAGTCTGCCAAATAAAGAGGTGGCAGGAAGAAGGATATTTCCTGCAGAGGGGCTGGTGTGAGCCCAGGGAGCCAAGAGAGACAAAAGAACAGGGTCATCTGCAGGAACTCCCTAGAGTCCTCTCTAGCCCAAGACCAGAGCACTTTCTGCAGTCATAGGTGATTAATTATTCCTGAGATGGGACTCGGCATCTGCCCTGTTTGTCCATTAGGCCCTCCAGGCAATTGCCGGGCGTCCACAGGCTCCTGGCGGCCTCGGTCAAGGTCTGCAACCTGATAAACTGAAAGTGCTATTGGTTCCTAAATGCCACAACCGTGCTGGACCTGTCCACCCACACAGCTGCCCAGCTGCCCGGGGCACACCGCTCAGCTCTTCTGAGCTTGTCCATAAATCACCTTCAGCACGCAGGGCCTCTGGGGTGAGATGCTGTGGGGTCGGGCTCCCTTAGACAGCTATACAGGCGGGAAGGAGACCCCCAGCACCCCCTCCTGCAGGCCCTATTCGGCAGAGTCCACTCTACACCCAGGTGACACAGGAGGCTCATGCACCGCCAGTTCCCTTGGGAATACTCATCCACCTTGAACTAGAGTCTCCCAACTCTTGCTGTTCATCAGAGCCACCCAGAAAGTGTTCACAGAAACCACAAGTACCCACCCCAGACATTCTTGTTACGTGAGGTCCGAGGTAGAGTTAGCTACAATTTTTTTTTTCCAATAAGCTTCTAATTGGTGTGCAGGGGAAGGGAAGTCTAAGATCCCTGACTAAAATGATGATAATCCCATTCCTCTGCCTGGTAGAAGTGGGCAAGTGACTGAGTGCTGACCAATGGGATGTGAGAAAGGTCACTTGGGGGATCTAAGAATGAAGACCTCTGGAGGTGATGCCTGGGACTGTAGCAACCACATATGACCATGAGGTAAGCCAGATGGTATGCAAAGGTGACATATCCCAAACCAAGAAGCTGGACTACAGAAAGAAACTGGGTCTTCTGTGATCTGGCTGAGTAGCTGACTCAACAAAACCCAAACCCCTACCTACACACACGTACTTCTAGGTTTCTTTTGGGGTGAAATAATGAAATTCCTAGTCTTTATCTTGAGTCCAGTTGTCTTTTACTTGCAGCCAAATGCATCCTCACTGAAATATTGATTACTGTTGAGGAAGTGAATGAACTGTGCTAAGGCACAGAGTGCAAGCCGGGAGAGCTTGCAGGGGACCCTGAGGGGACAGACCACACAGGACCTCAAAAGCTGGTGGGGAAGTGGGAAGCCAGAAAGGGCTGTCAACAGGGACAGCCAGGGTCAGTGCCATGTCAGAAAGACTACTTGGGAGCCATGGAGACCGGGGGAGAGAGACTGAAAACCAGGGAGAAGGTGACAAGAGGGTCCAGACCAGGCAGACAGGAGAGTCAGAGGACAGGAAGACGGGAACTGAGGAGCTGTGGGAGGGAAAGGAAGGGGAGATGCTGAGTTCAGTGTGGAAGAGAAGGGAGAGTTCAGGCCTCTAGGGGAAAAATGGCCTCACAATTGCAGAGGCCCAGAGGGTCATGGGAAATGTAGTTCTGGGCTCAGAGGCTTGGCCAGGGGCCTGCAGAGGCTTGTGAGAAGTGTAGCTGGAGGCCAAGGAGCCACTGTCCAGGACTCTGTGAAGGAGAATGCCCGTGGCTCACTCAGGGCTACTCGGAGGGCTGGGGCCACCCCCCAGGCCCAGCTGGTACCTGCCTCCTTGTGCACGCCGGGGCTGCCCAGGGTGGCAGAACCCAGAGGCTCCACCTCTGGCTGCATCCTGGGAAGGCGGGTGGAGGGTGTCTCAGGAAGGTGGGAAGGAGGGCTCTGCCTGGGCCTCCCACCCCCGGTCCTTCTCCCTGCTTCCTCTTCTTTTTTGAAGCCCGGGAGGGGAAATAAAGAATTGGAAGGCGGAGACCACATGGTGACCCTGGTGCCCCTAACCTCGGGGACTTCCTGTGCGGCCCAGCGCCTTCTTCCCCACTTCACTGCTCCTTCCTTGGCCTCTCCCTGTCTCCTGGGGTCCCTTTCCCCGTCTCTCTCCTGCTCACTCTCTCCCCACTTCTCGGCCCCACTCCCCCCCACCCTCTCCTCCCTCTTGCTGGGCTTCTCTGCCCTCCTCTTCCCCGTCCCTCTCCTCCCTGGCTCCATTCCCCGCCTTCTCCCTCAGTTTCCCCAGCACCTCCCCAGCCCCACGGCCCTCCCGCTCTTCACACTCTGTGGCCTGTCTGGAACTCTGTCCCCGTCTCCCCCTGACCCTGCCTTTGTCCTCCCCTCTCCCCAGCCTCCTTCCTCCATCTCTCTTCTCTCACAGCTGCCTCCGCCACCGTCCCAGCCTCCCCTTTCCTCTCTCATCCCTCTCTGTTCCCACTTGCCCTCCGCTCATCCCTGTCTGACGCAGGAACTGGTTAGACACAGGCGAGTCAAACTGAAACTGGGTTCTCTAGGGGAGGGGGAGGGGAACAGAGGCCCGTTGCCATGGAACCCCGGGGGTGGGGCTGAGGGTTCTGACCCGGATCAGAGAGGAGAACGGGGCCTGGACCCTGGGCCTAGGGAGGAGGCTGGGCCTGGACCCCCGGGGTCTGAGGGAGGAGGCTGGGCCTGGACCCCTGGGTCTGAGGGAGGAGGCTGGGCCTGGACCCTGGGTCTGAGGGAGGAGGCTGGGCCTGGACACTGGGTCTGAGGGGGGAGGCTGGGCCTGGACCCTGGTCTGAGGAAGAGGGAACTGGGGCTGGACCCCTGGTTCTGGGGCTTTGGGTCTCAAGTGTTGGGTGAAGGGTCCGCCCTGTGTGTTGCTAGCTTTAGAGCTCTACCCCAAGCTGCAGGCAGGAGGCTGGGCGTGTTCCCTCTGACCTCCGGGCCTCTGCCTCTGTTGCTCTGATCTCTGTTTCCCTTTCTCTCCACTTCCAGAGAGTCCTGCCTTCGCTGACTGTTGTCCCCACTTGCTGAGCATCAGTTTCCTCCTTTCTAGGCAGTAGCCCCTTGATTCCCTCAGTGACCTGCTTAGGGTGAAATGAAGACTCAGCCTAGCCTCCACTGACAACTTGTACATGTGTCTCTTTTCTTTCTACACTGAAGTTGCTGGGCTGATCAGAGTCAGGCTGGAGCTGGTGAGGCCATGGTGGCAATGTGCCAGGAGAGAATCTGCCTGAGAGCGAATACAACTGGAGGGAAGCAGATCCCAAAGATGAGACAGTCAGGTTCCTGGTAATGAGGGATCTAGCTGGATCTAGCTGAACCTGAAGCCCTCATCTACCCAATAAATTCCTCTTATACTTAGGTAGATTCAATCTGAGTTTTTGTCATTGGCAACCGAAACAGTCTAGATAAATGGTCTCACTCCGTTCTTCTGTGGCTCTGACTCCCTTCCTGTATCTTGGCATCTCTTTCTCTCCTGTCAATCTGTCCCTCTCCAGTGCCAATTCCATCTTTGTTGGGTGGGGACCCTTTGCCATGGCCATAGGCACACCTGCACCCCTCCGCCCCCCATCTCTCTTGGGCCCTCCGAATCCCACTCTCTGGCCTGGTGCCCAGCCGGGGACAAGCGGTCCAGAACCAGCATTTAGAGGTGATGTCAGCACTTCGGGATGCGGCCGGTCGTAACCCTGCGTGGGGGGTTCCTGCCCACCTCTGCCAGGCCCTGGCCAGCTGGACTGACCTCTCTCCCCAGCGAAGACCCTCGCCTTGGGGACCATGTTTCCACATAGGGGTGCCTTTCCCTGCTGTGGGTCTTTGTCTATGTCCAGGAGCGTCTGTGTGTGAATCGGTAGGTATTTGTGCAAATCCATCCATCCATCTATCCATCCATCCATTCCTTTATTTATTCTTCCAACACCTGTCCATCTATGCAGTTGGTAACTGACCCATCCATCCTCCTGGTATCCATTGGTCCAGCACCTTCCATCGCCACTCCTTCCATCACCACCCACCCAGGGGTCCAGCACCCACCTAGCCATCCATATGTAACGAATACACCCCTCTATCCACGCATTCCTCCCTCCGGCCCAACCACAAATATGTCATGAGTGCCTGCCATGTGCCAGACCCTGAGCCTGGTGAGCCACGAGCCGCGTGCCCCAGCCCTCCTGTGGCAGAGCCCTCCCGCCCCGGCCTGAACTAGGTTGCTCCTTCTCCCTGGCATTTCCCCTCCTCCTCCCTCTCCCCTGCTCTAACCCACTCCCCCTTTGAGCTCGGCTCAAACAGGGTTACACGGGGAGCACACCCTCCCTGCCTTCTTGCTCAGTCACCCAGCACCCTGGACTTGCCTTGGTAGCGTGGATCCTAGTTAGGAGCCTGGGATGTTGAGTTATTTGATCATCTGTCTTCTCACTAGATCACCAGTTCTCCCTCCACTGGGATTTTTGTCTATTTTGTCTATTTCCCAGCTGAATCCCTGTTGCCTAAAAAAAATGTCCAGGACACAATAGATGCTCACAAAGCATACATCAAATGACCGAGTGAATTCAACAGGATAAATATGGAGGACTCTCCTTCTGTCTCCTGGTTCCTGTTCTTTATACCATTCTACATTCCCAGGGGTAGTGGCTTGCAAGGGCCTTCCCACGTCCCAGATGCACTAAAGTTGTGGCTAGGGCAGGGGCTCTAGGTTGACACGCACGTGTTGCCAATCTCACACCTGACACTTGCCAGCTGTGTGGTCCTGAGCAGGGTGTGTCCCTCTCTGGGCCTCAGTCTTCTCACTTGTCAAATGTGATTAAAGATTAAATGAGCAAACACACGCAATTATTAATTACGCCAGCACTAGCCACTGGCTATTTCTTCTAAGCACCTCCCGTGCATTTAAATTAGTCCTTAAAATAATGAGATCGAGTCTGCTTTTCAAAAGTATCATCATCCTCGTTTACAGAGGTGGAAACCAAGGTGTGGAGAACATAGGAACCCGCCCAAGTCTCCATAGTGAGAGAAAAAGCAGAGTGGGACTTGAACCTGATGCTTGGCCTTCCAAGCCACACTGGGTGCCAAAGACTGCCCCTCAATGCCTGGGCAGCCTCAGAGTCCAGGGCTCTGGAAACGTGCACATTTCTGAGTGTGTGCATGCCTGCTGGCCTGAGGAAGGGGGCTGCTGCTGGAGCCTGGACAGGCCCCTGCTGGGTGCAAGATCTGGCTGTGAGAATGGCCAGAGAGCAGGGCCACACTGCGCTCTCTACAGGTATGGGCTCCTGCAAGCTTCCCTGGGAGTGAATGCAGACCCATCTGCAAAATGTGAGCAGACAGGAGGATGGGAGTCCGGGGGCATTTTTGGAGGATTCTGCCATCTAAGGACTGTAAGATGAATACAGTTGCCCAGTAGAGAGGGCAATCTAGTTAGGGGAGAGCCTAGAAGACTGTGTTACAGTTGCATTTGCAGAAGCAAGAAATCTTTTCCTTAAAGGTTGTATTTATTGGGGTGTCCCTGGTTGGGGGTAGGCACCAAGTGAGACTGGGGGCCTTCCAAAGCCACCTTTCTGGGCTGGGACGGTGGCTAGGTAGATCTGGACTTCGTCAAGGGAATTAACCTCCATGGGTCTTGTTTGTCTCCTCTGTGAAATGGGAATAACCTAATTGCACCCATCTCAGCACCAAAGTGAAGATTAAACGAGAAAATCCTTTCAAAGCACTCAGCACATTGCCACTTTATCATAGGAAGAGGCAATTATCATTAACTGCTATTAATATACCAGAAACTGCTTCTTGCTGCTTTTAAGAAGTATTCATTAAAGCACCGACTTGGTGCTAGAGCTTCATCTATCCTGACTGGTTTTTCAAACTCTGCATCCCTTAGGAAATAAGTGGATTGTTTACAATCTGCTGGTGAGAACGGGGCGAGGAGCCAGGATCATACAGCAAAGAGCGGCCCCTTTGGAGCCTCCAGCTCGGCCTCCGCCTGTGAGGCCTCCTCCTGCTGCCAGCCCTCAGAGCGGCTCAGGGGGAGGCACCAGGGTCCGGGGTTTCTGGGTCTGAGAGTCGCAGAGCCCTCGTGCTGGGAGGACAGGGGTCCTGGTTCCAGATCTCTGATGTGGAGGCGCACTGGGTCTCTGATGCCTCGGTGCCGGGAAGTCTCCCTCCTTCCTCGCTGCAGCCTCGCGATTTTGGCTTTCGGGCGGCGGGTGGGGAGGGGAGAAGGAGGGGGTGCAGGGGGAGGAGCTGCGGGCCTGCGACAGGGGCGGAGGAGGAGCCGGGCGGGCACCGCGGCGGGCGCGCGGGGCTGCGGCGGCGGCGGCGGCGGCGGCTCCGGTGAGTCCGCTCCTCCCCCTCCCCTGCCACAGCCCCCGCCCCAGCCCGAGCCAGGGGGCGGCCCCAGCGCGTGGGGCGGGGGTCGGTGCCGAGGCCCGTGGCTCTCGGGCCGGGCAGTGGGAGTCTGCAGCGCTCGCTGGCCGCTCCGGGGGAGGGGCACGTGGCCCTGGAAGGGGGATCCCCAAACACCTGGGTGTACCCCACCCCTCGCCCACCGATTCCCGACGCGCGGGGATCGTTTACCCATTCCCTGGCCCCTAATGACTTAGGTCCCCGTGGTCTTTCAAGGTCCTGGACATCGTTCCTCTCCCCTACAGTGTCTTGGGACCTTGGCATCTTAACCCCCCCACCCATACCTCCAAAAAAAAAAAAAAAAAACCCTTGTCCTCTCTGCAGCCCAGAGAGGCATTCAGAACTTCAACTCCCAGCAGCCTTTGCAGCGCCCGGTCTAGAAAGCCTCCGCAGAGCGAGCGCGAGGCCTGTCGGGAATTGTAGTCTACGAGCTTTTACCGGCGCGGGGCCCGGAGGTGGGAGGGGGCAGCGGGACCCCCGGGGTCGCCTGGGGTCGGGTGACTGGTTCCAGTAGGGCAAGATGTATGGCTTTGGCTGAGCTTTCCCCCTCCTTCGGCCTCGGCCCCTAGATCAGTCATCCCCTCTCACCACCTGGCGCGCGTGGGGACGGGTCTGCAGCCCCTTGTCCGCCCTACAACCCTCATGGGCTGCCGCCCGCCGCCGCCTCGGCTGCCACTCAGGACAAGGCAGGGATAAGCGCAGGTGAGTCTGACCATGCCTCTTTCCGAGTCCTGGCCTTTTGCAGCACCCCCATGACACCTGCCCATCTGTGAGCCCGGATCTGTTCCTCCCTAATTTCCTTCGGCATCCCCTTTCCAACCCATCTCTGATGTCTGGCTCCAAACCCTGTGTCACTAATTCTCCCCCCTCCCACATTCACCTCTCTCTCCTGGCCCCCTCTCATTTATGTCCCCATGCAACCTTCCCTTCTGGACCCACTCTGTCTGCCCAGCTCTCCTCTCTACCCTTGTGTCTGTCTTGAGCTCAAGCCATTATCTGTCTGTCTGGGCTTTGTTTCTGCATCCCTTTATCCTCTTCTCCTGCTGTTTCTCTTTGGAAGCTATTTCTGCTCACACTGCCACCTGCCCCTTGTTGCTGCCCCTCTGTCCATTTTTCAGCTTCCATGAATTACATACCAGCTCATATTTTTGTCTCTGTCCAGCCCAAGTCACAATTCTTGACTTCCCCTCCATCTGTCTGTACCTCTCTCCTTCTCCTCTGGTCTCCAGGTTGCCCTCTCCATTATCTCTGTCTCTCCTCCCATCATCTCTCCCTTCCCTCAACTTGGTTCCTGTCTCTGCATCCCCATCCCTCCCCATAATTCACCATACCTATCACCTCTTCTCTGTTTTCCTGGTCCTCTAACTGCCCACCCCAGTCTGGTTCCTTCTCCTTCCTCTGACCCTCTAAGCACTTTCCAACCTGAAGCCCTTGCTCATGCTGTTCCTGCTGCCCCAAATGCTTTGCCCTGCTCTAGCCTCATTGCTACTCATGGCTGGCTCCATCTTGTCCTTCAAGTGCCAGAGAGCCCTCCCTAACTGTCCCCTTCCTGGTTCCTTTGTGGCCCGTCCTCCAGCTGTTTCTTTTGAAGTGGAGTGTGTCTTCTTGTTGGTGTTGGTTTGTTTACTTGTTTGCTCTTCGTCCCCTGTCTTTGGATTGTGACACTGAGGAGGCCCCGTACTTTGTGACACTGAGGGGCCCCCGTACTTTGTTCTCTGCTGGATCTTCAGCAGCCGGCACAGAGCCTGGTGTGTAGTTGGTGCTTGATGAAGATGTGTTGGAAGAATGAATGAATGATGAATGGCCTTCTCCTCATGGGTCCGTCCCTAATCTCTGTCCCTTCCTCTGTGCAGCCCTAATCTCTGTCTCCTTGTCTGCCCATCCCTTTATTTGTGCATCCTGACTCTGCCCCTTTGCTGACCTTCCCAGTCTGCCCCTCCAGGTCCACTTGTCCCTGTCCTCGGTCGTCTTGTCCACTCACGCCTTTGTCTCCTTAGTGTGTCCAACCTATGTCTCTATCTTCTTGTCTGTCCACCCCTGACTTCTGTCCTTTTGTCTATCTGCTCCTAATTTCTTTCCTTGTCCATCTCTCCCTCATGATTGTGTTCTTGTCCTTCTTCCTCTGATCTTGGTCCCTGATCACCTGCCCCTGCTCTCTGCCCGCTGCCCACCCCTTCTCCCTACCCCGCTCCCAATCACAGGACCAGACGGACACCATGTCTGGAGACTATGAGGATGACCTCTGCCGGCGGGCTCTCATCCTGGTCTCAGACCTCTGTGCACGGGTCCGAGACGCCGACACCAATGACAGGTGCCAGGAGTTCAATGAGCTACGAATCCGAGGCTACCCCCGGGGTCCAGATGCAGGTCAGCACCCCAGCTGTCTTGGCTGGCCACCCACCTCCACAACAGCCAAGACTTCCAGGAATTCAGAGCAGGCTGCTCAGCTTCCCGTTCCCTTTGGGAACAGTCGCACTTAGCACCTTGAACCCCTCCTGCCTGCTGCTACCCCATTCCCCAAACCTCTCACCTAAGGAGAAGGAGCTGTGTGGTTAGTCACTTGACTGCGGAACCACTTGACCTCTGACCTTTTGCATTTTGCTCTGTGGCCTCCCCGTAGCTGTGGCCCTTGGTGCATCTCACACAGTGGTTCCAAGCTCAGGTTTGAGTCAGGCTGTCTGACTTGTGGGTATCCAAATCCCACCTCCCTGCCCGGTAACTGGATGGCCTTAGGAAAGCGACTCTTCTTCTATACCTCAGTTTCCTCATCTGGAAAATGGGGACGATAAAAGTGACTACTTCATAGGGCAGATGAGAGACTCAAATGATGCAACCCATGGGAAGCACTTAGAACACTGGACACAAAGTGACCCTAAAGCCAATCCTGGGATTTACTTATCGAGCACCCGCTGTGGATCGGGGACCAGGCGAGGTCCTCCTCATTGACTGTGCACAGTGGTCCTCCATGGTACATATATCCTGGTTTTCTACAGGGAAAACTGAGGCTCAGAGGGTGATGTGACTTGCCTGATGTCAGAGAGCTAGGAAGCAGCAGGGTTCTGAAACCAGGAAATGTCACGCATGCCACCACAGCCTCTGGCTGAGCACTGGGTCAGGGCTGGGCCCCCTGTGTGTAGGACAGCCAGGGGCCACTGATGACGAGTGAAGGCCAGAGAGTGGCTGTCTCTTGCTCAGAGTCTTAGGTGAGTAGTGGGGCCAGAATTTGATCCTGGAGAGTCTAGTCCTTGGGATCCCAGGGACCCCCCCTCAGGTTCACGGATTTACTAGAAGAACTCGGAATTGAGAAAAGCTGTCGTATGGTCCCAGGTCCCGGTGAAATAAGCCACTCCTATCAGGCCCTTGTCTGTCTGTCCTGGCAGTTTCCCTCCCAGGAGCTGGTCGAGGGCCAGCCTTCTCTGCAGGGAGGTGTGACTCCTTTGCTGTGGAGTCACACACCTCCCCAGACCTGGCGGCTCCCGGGCCTGGCGTGGGGACGAGGGACCCGTCAGCCCTGGAGCGCTCACGGTCTGACTTGGACAGTGAAGGCTGTTCAGTCTTCCTCCAGAGGGACCCCCGGCCTCCGCTCCACCCGCATTCAGGAGGCTTTTAAAGTCCTTGCCTCTGGTTTCTAACGGTCCCCAGAACTTGCAGCAAGTTTGGGTCACTCAAGGGAGGAGGCAGGGAAGTTTAGGATTCCTCTGCCGGTGGTTGGTTACGGCCCTGCAGGGTCACGTTCTCTCTCTCTCAGAGCCTGGGTTTTCTAAGTGTAAGATGGGACAAGTGATCCCTAGGTTACACACGGTCAAGGATTAGTGTCACACACCGCTGTAGCTTCAGTGAGCAGTACAGGACCAGGAGGTGTCTGTTCCCTCTGTCTGTCCCCTGAACACTCAGCCGTCCTTGCTGGTAATGACTTAGCCACCTACTTCCCCACCGTAATCTGCCACCTACACAGGCAGGGCTCACCTGTCTTCTACCTCGATGACCCCCAGGAGCCAGTCCCAGAACAAGTGCACATTTCCAGAAAGCCCCACTCCTGGTACCAATCACTGAGCAAGCCACCAATTCTTGGTTGCAAGAAACAGGCTGTTGCCTGGGTTTCTCTGAGGCAGAGCAGCATGTCACAGGCATTTGGAAGCTGGTGTTATGCTGCTGGGTCACTTCATGGAAGCAATAGGACTAATTATTCCAATATGAAGTCACACTGGAACTAACATTTACTAAGCATGATTGAGGTAAGATAGCACAGTGGTGAGGACCATGGGTGCTCCTGCCAGGCATCCCAGGCTCAGATTGTGACTCTACCACCTAGCCACGGAAGGACTTTGGGCAGGTGATTCTAATGACCTCAGTTACCTTTTGTGGAAAATGGGAATAATTATGTTGCCAGCTTCATCTGGGGCACTGAGGTGTCCAGTATGTGGCCACCCATGAGCAAATGTCTTAGGATATTCCACATTTACCTCTGCATTTCTTCAAACCAAAAAGCAGGATGATCTTTCCCATCGGGCAAATGGAGAATGTAAGGCTCAGAGTGGTTCAGACAGGTTCCCAAGGCCACAGGGCAAACTGTGATTTCAGTCCTGACCCTCCTGACACTGCCATGCATTCCCACTTTTCCTGGACCATCTCTGAGTGTTTGGGAGGGGCCTTGGTCTTGTCCCAGGTGTTGTGTTTTCTTATCGGAAGGGGGACGGGGCTCTGATCAAGAGAGTAAAATGTGGAGGCAGACAGCTGGGGCCAGACCTCAGCTCTGTCCTCCATAACCGAATGCAAACTCTCAACCTCTTTAGACCCGGTCCTGTGGAATAGCTCCCTCCAGGGCTGGGGAGTTTAAATTGCCTGCAGGAGAAGTGCTGGGGACGATGCATGCCAAATACCGATGCATGCCAAATACCGAGGGTCGGCCCCCTGGGGACTCAGGGGGAGAATGCACTCTGACCCACCCTGACCCCTGACCTCTGTCCTCACTCTTTCTAGACATTTCCGTGAGCCTGCTGTCGGTCATCGTCACATTCTGTGGCATTGTCCTCCTGGGTGTCTCTCTCTTCGTGTCCTGGAAGTTGTGCTGGGTGCCCTGGCGGGACAAGGGAGGCTCGGCAGTGGGCGGCGGCCCCCTGCGGAAAGACCTAGGTCCTGGGGTTGGGCTGGCAGGCCTGGTGGGTGGTGGCGGGCACCACCTGGGGGCTGGCCTGGGTGGCCATCCTCTGCTCGGCGGCCCACATCACCATGCCCACACGGCCCACCATCCGCCCTTTGCCGAGCTGCTGGAGCCGGGCAGCTTGGGGGGCTCCGACCCCCCGGAACCCTCTTACTTGGACATGGACACATATCCAGAGGCGGCAGCAGCGGCTGTGGTAGCTGCTGGGGTCAAACCAAGCCAGACATCTCCTGAGCTGCCCTCTGAGGGCGGGGCAGGATCTGGGTTGCTCCTGTTGCCCCCCAGTGGTGGGAGCTTGCCCAGTGCCCAGTCGCATCAGCAAGTCACCAGCCTAGCGCCCAGCACCAGGTGAGAGCCACTGCTGGGCTGGGGTCGACTCTGAACTTCTGCTCCTCTGTGTCTCTTTCCCATCTGTGACTTTTCTGAGTTCTGGGTCAGGAAGATTGTGGTCTGGACTCCTGGATCCCAGGAATGAAGAGGCGGAGGCCCCAGACTCCGGACCTAAGGGAGGATGGGGCTAGAGGGGCCTTTTTTCCTCTGCCCTGAAGGAGAAGGGCCTGGAGTCTTGGGGACTTGGATTCTTGGGTTCAGAGGCAGGAGAGGGCTGGGGACAAGAATATAGAGTCAGGAAAGTGGAGGAGAATGGGAATTGGATCCCCAAGGCAGAAGCAATTATTCCTCTGGTTCACTTTAAGCTGGGATTAGCCCTGGGGACCTGGAGCCCATTCCAGGGTGGCTCATTCTGCATGTGGACCTTGAGCATCTGGCATGAGCTCGGCCTGACTGCCCTGGAGCACCCCTGAAGGTCCAGAGGAGACCCTGTTCCCAGGCTGGGAGGAGACCAGGGGCTTCCTGGAGGTGGAGGTGCCTCTGCTGAGTCAGGCAGGGGGCAGGGGAGTGGCTGTGCATTCTGGGAAAAGGGAACTAACCACGCAAAGGCGAGAGGGGAGGTGCAAGTGCACTGGGGGAACAGCCAGGAGTCACTGGGTGGGAGAGGGACGTTGGAAGATGGGCTGCAGACACCAGACCACACAGGGCCTCAAGTGCCAGGTAGGGAGGCCGGGCTTTGTCCTGTGGGCCCTGGGGAGCAATGAAGGGCTGTGAGCAGGGGAGGAGCAGGGTCAGTTCTGGGTGTAGAAGGACCCCTCTGGGGCCACAAGGAGTGGACAGGAGGGAGACTGGAGGCTGGGAGTCCCAACCGAAGAGGACAAGCCTTGGTTGGGAAAGGGCAGTGGCAATAGAGAGGACAGGTGGGGGAGAAGAAGATTCAGAGGGTCTGGGCTATGTGAGACCCCAGGGGCCCAAGAAGTTATTCTGAGTCACCAGTTTGAGGTCCAGAGGAGGCTTCCGAAAGCCGATTCACAGGTCTAGGGACAGAGCTGGCCTAGCAATGGGGCTAATTCCCCCCAGATACAGATGAAGAAACATGCTCAGTGAGATGTCAAGGTCACAGAGTGGGTACAGGAAGGGATCACAGCCACCTCTCTGGGAGCTGAGAGGGAGGCAGGGAGGAGTCCCAGGTGGTCAGATGCAGCCAAAGATCAGAGCCACTGGGTCTGACCTGGACCCCTGGGTCTGAGGGAGGAGGCTGGGTCTAGACCCTGGGTCTGAGGGAGGAGGCTGGGGCTGGACCCTGGGTCTGAGGGAGGAGGCTGGACCTGGACCCCTGGGTCTGAGGGAGGAGGCTGGGCCTGGACCCCTGGGTCTGAGGGAGGAGGCTGGGCCTGGACCCCTGGGTCTGAGGGAGGAGGCTGGGCCCGGACCCTGGGTCTGAGGGAGGAGGCTGGATCTAAGGGAGGAGGCTGGGTCTAAGGGAGGAGGCTGGGCCTGGACCCCTGGGTCTGAGGGAGGAGGCTGGGCCTGGACCCTGGGTCTGAGGGAGGAGGCTGGATCTAAGGGAGGAGGCTGGGTCTAAGGGAGGAGGCTGGGCCTGGACCCCTGGGTCTGAGGGAGGAGGCTGGGCCTGGACCCCTGGGTCTGAGGGAGGAGGCTGGGTCTAAGGGAGGAGGCTGGGCCTGGACCCCCACCTTGGTCTCCCCTGTCCACAGGTACCCAGCCCTGCCCCGGCCCCTCACCCAGCAGACTCTGACCACCCAACCTGACCCGAGCAGCGAGGAGCGGCCACCTGCCCTGCCCCTGCCCCTCCCCGGTGGAGAGGAAAAAGCCAAACTCATTGGGCAGATTAAGCCAGAGCTGTACCAGGGCACGGGACCAGGTGGCCGGCGGGGTGGCGGGGGCTCTGGCGAGGCAGGGGCACCCTGTGGCCGCATCAGCTTTGCCCTGCGGTACCTCTATGGCTCCGACCAGCTGGTGGTACGGATCCTGCAGGCCTTGGACCTGCCCGCAAAGGACTCCAATGGGTTCTCGGATCCCTATGTGAAGATCTACCTGCTGCCAGACCGCAAGAAGAAGTTCCAGACCAAGGTCCGAAGCCACGGGCTGCAGTTCAGGGTTCCGAAGAGCAGGGACCTAAGGGCCTGCACCCCTGGGTCCAAGGGAGGAGGCCGGACCTGCACCCCTGGGTCTGGGGGAGGAGGCTGGGCCTGGACCCCTGGGTCTGAGGGAGGAGGCTGGGCCTGGACCCTGGGTCTGAGGGAGGAGGCTGGGCCTGCACCCCTGGGTCCAAGGGAGGAGGCCGGACCTGCACCCCTGGGTCTGGGGGAGGAGGCTGGGCCTGGACCCCTGGGTCTGAGGGAGGAGGCTGGGCCTGGACCCTGGGTCTGAGGGAGGAGGCTGGGTCTGGACCCCTGGGTCTGAGGGAGGAGGGCTGGGCCTGGACCCTGGGTCTGAGGGAGGAGGCTGGGCCTGGACCCTGGGTCTGAGGGAGGAGGCTGGGCCTGGACCCTGGGTCTGAGGAAGGAGGCTGGGTCTGGACCCCTGGGTCTGAGGGAGGAGGGCTGGGCCTGGACCCTGGGTCTGAGGGAGGAGGCTGGGCCTGGACCCTGGGTCTGAGGGAGGAGGCTGGGCCTGGACCCTGGGTCTGAGGGAGGAGGCTGGGCCTGGACCCTGGGTCTGAGGAGGAGGCTGGGCCTGGACCCCTGGGTCTGAGGGAGGGGGGCTGGGCCTGGACCCTGGGTCTGAGGGAGGAGGCTGGGGCTGGACCCTTGGGTCTGAGGGAGGAGGCTGGACCTGGACCCCTGGGTCTGAGGGAGGAGGCTGGGCCTGGACCCTGGGTCTGAGGGAGGGGGGCTGGGCCTGGACCCTGGGTCTGAGGGAGGAGGCTGGGGCTGGACCCTGGGTCTGAGGGAGGGGGGCTGGGCCTGGACCCTGGGTCTGAGGGAGGAGGCTGCGGCTGGACCCTGGGTCTGAGGGAGGAGGCTGGGGCGGGGCTGGACCCTGGGTGTGAGGGAGGAGGCTGGGGCTGGACCCCTGGGTCCTGGGAAGGGGCTGGGGGCATGTTGTCTGCTTCCCTCTCTCGCCCACTGCCAGGTGCATAGGAAGACCCTGAACCCCGTCTTCAACGAGACGTTTCAGTTCTCGGTGCCCCTGGCCGAGCTGGCGCAGCGTAAGCTGCACTTCAGCGTCTATGACTTTGACCGCTTCTCGCGGCACGACCTCATCGGCCAGGTGGTGCTAGACAACCTCCTGGAGCTGGCCGAGCAGCCCCCCGACCGCCCGCTCTGGAGGGACATCGTGGAGGGCGGCTCGGTCAGTAGCACCTGCGTCCCACCGGCCCTCGGCTGACTTCCCCCTCCCCAGCCTGAGACACTGGTTTTGTGCCCTCCTGGCCCCGGGACTTCCTCACTTCTTGTCCCGGGGGTTTGTGGTTTGGTTGTTTTAATGGGTCGTGACACAGCAATGGGCCTCTCATCCCCGACCCCGACTCTGTCAGACGTTAGCATCCGCCTGGATCCCAGATTCCCGGGCTTCAGGCCCCCTCCCCACCCACCTGATGATGTCACCGTGCAACCCTGTGACATCTGCCCTCCGACCCCAGGTTTCTGACTCCCCAGCTTCCTTCACCTCCCACCTCCTGACCTTCCAGTTGCCAGACCTCCGAAGCCGCAGGCCTCTCTGATCTCGGGACTACTCCACTTTTCAAACCCATGACCTTCCAACTCCCCCCCTCCCGCCCGTCCTGTTCTGCCCAGGGTTTCTTCCTGCCCCCTCTCCTGAGTCCCGACAGCCTGATGGCCCAGGCCTTAAGCCTGCTGGGATCCCCAGTCCCCCATGCCTCCCAGGGCCCGGATGGTGGTGCCCACAGGCTCTCTCCCAGGGCGCCCTCCTCCTTTCTTACAAACCCACCCTCTGGCAGCTCATCTGTGGGACCCCAGAGTCAGCCCCAGGCCTGCTCCCCGGGATACCCACCTCCCGGTTCTCTGTCTCTGGGAGCCGTGGACGGGCAGCAAGGCCTGTTCGCACACCAGGACAGGGCTGTTTCCCTGTCTGGCCAGTGGCACACTGGGTGCCTACGGCTCTTGCCACGGGCCCCCACGGCCTCTCCCTGGCCATTGCCCTGTCCTGCAAGCCCAGCCTCTGGACCTAAGCGCCTAGTGCCAGGGACCCTGCCTGCCGTCTTCCCATCTGTCACACCTCTGCTCTCTGAGGCTGCCTCAGCAGCCCCACAGGCCCCCTCTCTTGTCCCCTTGTGCCCTTCCCCTCCCATCTGCCCCCGGCTCATCCACTCATCCCTCCTCCCCCAGCCTGTCCTCGGGAGCTCAGGTCTGGGCGGACACAGCTGGGGTCAGGGGAGGTGACAGGAGGCAGGGAGGGAAGGGTATTCTGAGCCCAGGGAGCAGCCTGGGCCAGGGCCTGAGGTGATGGGGGAGGGGTGGGACGCAGGGCCCTGGCAGGCTGCAGGGCTGCCCAACGCCGTGTAGTTCCTGGCCAGCCCCGGCCACTGCTCCATCTCTGTGTCAGGGACAGGGGGTCTGTCTCCCTTGAAGCCTCGCTGCGACTGGGGAAGCGGTTCAGTGATGCCACCTGTCCTGCAAGCTCCAGGGTCCCCTCCTACTGCCCTGAGCAGATGATTCGCCTCTGTGTCCCCAAAACACTGGCCCCTAACACCGTCGGTGATGACCTAGACCTGGGCCCCAGGTCTCTCTCTGCATGTTGGGGGCCCAGTCGCTGCTCCCCCTCCTCCCCTTCATACCCCTAGGGTTCCCACGCCCCTTCCCACCCAGTCCCCCTCTTGCTCTGGTCTCTGCTCCCTCACAGGACCCCGGCCCTGTCTCTCCCTCCTCCACTGGGTCTCTGTCTCCCTCCTCGTCTCTGTCCTCCTCTCTCTGGGTCTCTGTCCCGCACCCCGCCTCCCCACCCCCACCCCCCGTCTCTGTCCTCCTCTCTCTCGTCTCTGTTCTCTTCTCTCTCTGAGCCTCTGTCTCTCTCTCTCTGGTCTCTGTCCCCCTCTCTCTCTGGGTCTCTGTCCCCCTCTCTGGGTCTCTGCCCCCCCCCTTCTCTGAGCCTCTGTCTCTCTCTCTCTGGGTCTCTGTCCCCCTCTCTCTCTGGGTCTCTGTCCCCCTCTCTCTCTGGGTCTCTGTCCCCCTCTCTCTCTGAGCCTCTGTCTCACTCTCTGGGTCTCTGTCCCCCTCTCTCTCTGGGTCTCTGTCTCACTCTCTGGGTCTCTGTCCCCCTCTCTCTCTGGGTCTCTGTCCTCCACTCTCTCTGGGTCTCTGTCCCCTTCCCTCAGGGTCTCTGCCCCCCCCCTTTCTCTGGGTCTCTGTCCCTCTCTCTCTGGGTCTCTGTCTCACTCTCTGGGTCTCTGTCCCTCTCTCTCTGGGTCTCTGTCCCTCTCTCTCTGGGTCTCTGTCTCACTCTCTGGGTCTCTGTCCCCCACTCTCTCTGGGTCTCTGTCCCCTTCCCTCAGGGTCTTGGTCCCCCACTCTCTCTGGGTCTCTGCCCCCCCCTTTCTCTGGGTCTCTGCCCCCCCTTTCTCTGGGTCTCTGTCCCTCTCTCTCTGGGTCTCTGTCCCTCTCTCTGGGTCTCTGTCCTTCTCTGGGCCTCCACCTGTGGTCTCTTTCCACCTGTCTCCAACAGCATCCTGGCCCCTGGCCCCTCCACTACTGGGTCCTCTCCTCCCCCGCTCCCTCCCCTCCCCCTCCTTCCCACCTTCACTGCAGAACACACAGGCTCTGACAGTGGTGGGCAGCTGTGTCCAGGGAGCTCAGGCCTTGGCCCAGAGTCAGTGCTGAGTGGAGTGGATGGGGCTGAGCCTGGGTGTCAGAGGAGAGAGCGGAACCAGGACGAGATGGGCCCGGCATCACTGAACCCCTTCCACCTGCAGGAAAAGGCAGATCTTGGGGAGCTCAACTTCTCACTCTGCTACCTCCCCACGGCCGGGCGCCTCACCGTGACCATCATCAAAGCCTCTAACCTCAAAGCGATGGACCTCACCGGCTTCTCAGGTGAGTTCCAGGGGAACACTAGACTAAGGGAGGAGGCCTGGGGCCTGGGTCCGAGGGAGGAGGCTGGGCCTGGACCCTGGGTCTCAGGGAGGAGGCTGGGCCTGGACCCTGGGTCTGAGGGAGGAGGGTCTGGGACGTGGACCCTGGGTCTGAGGGAGGAGGGTCTGGGACGTGGACCCTGGGTCTGAGGGAGGAGGCTGGGCCTGGACCCTGGGTCTGAGGGAGGAGGCTGGGCCTGGACCCTGGGTCTGAGGGAGGAGGCTGGGCCTGGACCCTGGGTCTGAGGGAGAGGGATGGGGCCTGGACTCCTGGTCCTGGACCCCTGGGTCTGAGGGAGGAGGCTGGACTCCTGGGTCTGAGGGTGGAGGCTGGGCCTGGACCCCTGGGTCTGAGGGTGGAGGCTGGGCCTGGACCCCTGGGTCTGAGGGAGGAGGCTGGAGCTGGACCCTGGGTCTGAGGGAGGAGGCTGGGCCTGGACCCTGGGTCTGAGGGAGGAGGCTGGGCATGGACCCTGGGTCTGAGGGAGGAGGCTGGGCCTGGACCCTGGGTCTGAGGGAGGAGGCTGGGCCTGGACCCTGGGTCTGAGGGAGGAGGCTGGGCCTGGACCCTGGGTCTGAGGGAGGAGGCTGGGCCTGGACCCTGGGTCTGAGGGAGAGGGATGGGGCCTGGACTCCTGGTCCTGGACCCCTGGGTCTGAGGGAGGAGGCTGGACTCCTGGGTCTGAGGGTGGAGGCTGGGCCTGGACCCCTGGGTCTGAGGGTGGAGGCTGGGCCTGGACCCCTGGGTCTGAGGGAGGAGGCTGGAGCTGGACCCTGGGTCTGAGGGAGGAGGCTGGGCCTGGACCCTGGGTCTGAGGGAGGAGGCTGGGCATGGACCCTGGGTCTGAGGGAGGAGGCTGGGCCTGGACCCTGGGTCTGAGGGAGAGGGATGGGGCCTGGACTCCTGGTCCTGGACCCCTGGGTCTGAGGGAGGAGGCTGGACTCCTGGGTCTGAGGGTGGAGGCTGGGCCTGGACCCCTGGGTCTGAGGGAGGAGGCTGGAGCTGGACCCTGGGTCTGAGGGAGGAGGCTGGGCCTGGACCCTGGGTCTGAGGGAGGAGGCTGGGCCTGGACCCTGGGTCTGAGGGAGAGGGATGGGGCCTGGACTCCTGGTCCTGGACCCCTGGGTCTGAGGGAGGAGGCTGGACTCCTGGGTCTGAGGGTGGAGGCTGGGCCTGGACCCCTGGGTCTGAGGGTGGAGGCTGGGCCTGGACCCCTGGGTCTGAGGGAGGAGGCTGGAGCTGGACCCTGGGTCTGAGGGAGGAGGCTGGGCCTGGACCCTGGGTCTGAGGGAGGAGGCTGGGCCTGGACCCTGGGTCTGAGGGAGGAGGCTGGGCCTGGACCCTGGGTCTGAGGGAGGAGGCTGGGCCTGGACCCTGGGTCTGAGGGAGGAGGCTGGGCCTGGACCCTGGGTCTGAGGGAGGAGGCTGGGCCTGGACCCTGGGTCTGAGGGAGAGGGATGGGGCCTGGACTCCTGGTCCTGGACCCCTGGGTCTGAGGGAGGAGGCTGGACTCCTGGGTCTGAGGGTGGAGGCTGGGCCTGGACCCCTGGGTCTGAGGGAGGAGGCTGGAGCTGGACCCTGGGTCTGAGGGAGGAGGCTGGGCCTGGACCCTGGGTCTGAGGGAGGAGGCTGGGCCTGGACCCTGGGTCTGAGGGAGAGGGATGGGGCCTGGACTCCTGGTCCTGGACCCCTGGGTCTGAGGGAGGAGGCTGGACTCCTGGGTCTGAGGGAGGAGGCTGGAGCTGAACCCTGGGTCTGAGGGAGGAGGCTGCAGCTGGACCCTGGGTCTGAGGGAGGAGGCTGGAGCTGGACTGTGGGTCTGAGGGAGGAGGCTGCAGCTGGACCCTGGGTCTGAGGGAGGAGGTCTGGTCCTGGTTCCCTGGGTCTGAGGGAGGAGCTGGGCCTGGACCCTGGTTCTGAGGGAGGAGGTCTGGTCCTGGTTCCCTGGGTCTGAGGGAGGAGGCTGGGCCTGGACCCTGGGTCTGAGGGAGGAGCTGGGCCTGGACCCCTGGGTCTGAGGGAGGAGGCTGGGCCTGGACCCCTGGACGTGAGCCCTGAGCCCTTCCCTCTCCCTAGACCCCTATGTGAAGGCCTCTCTGATCAGCGAGGGGCGGCGTCTGAAGAAGCGGAAGACCTCCATCAAGAAGAACACCTTGAACCCCACGTACAACGAGGCGCTGGTGTTCGACGTGGCCCCCGAGAGCGTGGAGAACGTGGGGCTCAGCATCGCCGTGGTGGACTATGACTGGTGAGCGGCGCTGCCCGGGCGGGTGGCGTGGCCGTCCCCCCTTCCCCTGGTAATCACCACCCGCACCCCAGCATCGGGCACAACGAGGTGATCGGAGTGTGCCGCGTGGGCCCCGAGGCCGCCGACCCCCACGGCCGCGAGCACTGGGCGGAGATGCTGGCCAACCCCCGCAAGCCCGTGGAGCACTGGCATCAGCTGGTGGAGGTGAGTGCGGCGGGCAGACGCTCCGGAGGAGGGAGGAGCCGCAGGGTCTAGGGTCAAACGCCTGCTCCAGCACTGCTGTGCCACCCGGGCAAGCCGGTTTACCTCTCTGTGCCAGAGTTTCCTAGGCTGGGGCCTAGAGCTGTTAATAGCAACTCCCCTTAGGGACAGATGTCAGGATTCGGTGAGTTGAGGGTTCCGTCAAGGGTGGGCTGATATTATGACCCACGGGTGCTAGATATTAATAAAGGGGGAAACTGGGTGATAAAATGAAGCATCTTGGAGCAGGTCGTGAAAATTAGTGGATGTGGTGTCCTGGGTGAGGACATTGATAATAAATAAGAAAATAATAAAGTCAAAATGGAACACAGCAGCTGGGTGAGGTGGCCCATGCCTGTAATCCCAAGGGCTCTGGAGGCTGAGGGTGGAAGATCCCAAGTTCAAAGGCAGCCGCAGCCACTTAGTGAGGTCAAAAGGCCCTAAATCCTCGGTCAGTCCAATGATGGCATGGGACCACTATCCTCATTTAAAATTTGGTATTTTGTTCATCATGGATCTTTGCATTCATTTTGACTTTTAAAGAATATCACATTAATATCTTCCTCAGCTTGATGGCTGGGTGGGGCCACAGCCATGGCACTTGGGTGAATTCCCCATGGCGTCAGTCCGGTCCTGCCTGGACTTCCTTTCTGGTGGTGATGAGGGGTTGACCCTCTGGGTACAGAGCTTGGGTCCTAGACTTGAAGACTCTGACTCTGGTGGGAGGGAGGCCCCACCAGAGCCCCCCACTCCTTTAGTCCTCCAGGCTTCTAACTCACTTGCTCATTCATTCCACAAACTTCTCCGGAAGGTTTCAGTGAGCCACAGCCCAGGCCCGGCGGTGCTGGAGGGCTGGCTCCTGACTCTGCCCCTGAGTTTCCGCCTACAGAGCTTTGTGGGGCCCCAGAGCCGCCCCTGCTCCTCCCCTGCTTACAGCCCTCTCTGGCCCCTCAGTTCCCCCAGGACAAAGCCTCAGGTCCTTGGAGGCCAGTCGCCCTCGGGCCTCATCTCCCCTTGCACTTGCAGGGACTGGCCTTCTTTGTGCCGCGGTTCCCTGTCCACAGCAGGAGATAGTCATTCCATTGCCCCGACCCGGAGCTGAGTGTGAAGAGCACACAGGCAGGAGTGCTGTCTCTCCTGTTGATCCTTAGTGGTCGTTTTGCCTCTGTCCCCTGCTGAATGTTCTGGATTTCCCCTTCAGGAAAAGACTCTGACCAGCTTCACAAAAGGCAGCAAAGGACTATCAGAGAAAGAGAACTCAGAGTGAGGGGTAAGGAACCCAAACAGGGAGGGGGGCCAACCCAGTCTGAGGGAGGAGGCTGGGCCTGGACCCCTGGGTCTGAGGGAGGAGGCCGGGCCTGGACCCCTGGGTCTGAGGGAGGAGGCTGGGCCTGGACCTCAGGGTCTGAAGAAGAGGGGCTGGGCCTGGACCCCTGGGTCTGAGGGAGGAGGCTGGGCCTGGATCCTGGGTCTGAGGGAGGAGGCTGGGCCTGGACCCCTGGGTCTGAGGGAGGAGGCTGGCCTGGACCCTGGGTCTGAGGGAGGGGGCTGGGCCTGGACCCTGGGTCTGAGGGAGGAGGCCGGGCCTGGACCCCTGGGTCTGAGGGAGGAGGCTGGGCCTGGACCCTGGGTCTGAGGGAGGAGGCTGGGCCTGGACCCCTGGGTCTGAGGGAGGAGGCTGGGCCTGGACCTCAGGGTCTGAAGAAGAGGGGCTGGGCCTGGACCCCTGGGTCTGAGGGAGGAGGCCGGGCCTGGACCCCTGGGTCTGAGGGAGGAGGCTGGGCCTGGATCCTGGGTCTGAGGGAAGAGGCTGGGCCTGGACCCCTGGGTCTGAGGGAGGAGGCTGGCCTGGACCCTGGGTCTGAGGGAGGAGGCTGGCCTGGACCCTGGGTCTGAGGGAGGAGGCTGGGCCTGGACCCTGGGTCTGAGGGAGGAGGCTGGGCCTGGACCCTGGGTCTGAGGGAGGAGGCTGGGCCTGGACCCTGGGTCTGAGGGAGGAGGCTGGGCCTGGACCCTGGGTCTGAGGGAGGAGGCTGGGCCTGGACCCTGGGTCTGAGGGAGGAGGCTGGGCCTGGACCCTGGGTCTGAGGGAGGAGGCTGGGCCTGGACCCTGGGTCTGAGGGAGGAGGCTGGGCCTGGACCCTGGGTCTGAGGGAGGAGGCTGGGCCTGGACCCTGGGTCTGAGGGAGGAGGCTGGGCCTGGACCCTGGGTCTGAGGGAGGAGGCTGGGTCTGGACCCCTGGGTCTGAGAGAGGGAAGGCCAAGGCCTAGGCTTTCTGGTCCCCACTGATGGGGACTGGAAAGGTCATGACCTTACTCTCTGGTTGCTGACCTCCCTCTCTTGCCCTGTTGTGCAGGTCTGGCCTAGGCCTGGGATCGGACCAGGCCCCCATCCCTTCCTGCCCGGACTGTGAACTCATCTCCTCGAAGCCATAATGTCCGAGCTGCTGGTGCGGGCCACCCTGGGCTTGCCCTTCCTCCCCCTGGAGCGGGAGGCGGGGAGGCAGGCCCAGCTCCCTGTTTCAGGGTGGGGGGCTTTCAGCCTCCACTGTCTGTCTTCTCTCTCCTGGGGCTCCCCCTCGAGGCAAGGGGCCGTGCATGTCTGGGGGACCCCCACCCCACAAACCCTCTGTCTCTGTCTCTTGACTGTTTTCCCAGACTTGGTGTCCTGACCCTTGTACGAGTGTGGATGTCAACAGACCAGTCCTCTGTGTCCCCCCAGACACTCGCTCACACCTGTGTCCACCCCTTGTGTTCGCCACACCCCGTGTCTGGCCGATCCCCCCCACCGCTGCTGCTATCAACGCCAGAATAAACACACTCCGTGGGTCTCACTCACTGGCGGCTCCTGTCTTCTCTGGGACCTAGAAGCTGTCCTGGAACATGCCGGCTGAGCGTTCAGACACAGGTGTGTTTCCTTCCGTGGCTGGCCAGCTTCGTCCATCCCTCTGAAACATAGTTGCTAAAGATTCCATTAGCCAAGACTGTTGTGTTATAGGTCACAAAATGCTACACAGATCCTCCAAGAGAACTGAAAGACCTCTTCTGTTCGTGGGGAGTTTGGGGGAACACAGGGACTTCAGGCCTAGTTGGATGCAGGGGTCCAGTGCCTCTTCCACGTCTGTGCCCTCCACTGTGGCCATCTAGGTCTCACAGTGGTAACAAGATGACTGCTTGGCATCCAGGCTTGTTAAGCTGCATCTGTTACAACGCCTTCGGCTGCAAAAACCAACCAACAAAACCCAACAACAAAACGGAACGGGCTTAAGGGATGGAGGTTTCTTGTGCTCCCAACAAATCTTTTAGGGTTAGTTCAGGCACCAGGCTCCACAACACCAGCCCCTGAGTTGGCATCTCCGAACTGGCTTTGCCTTCCCCTCACGAGGACAAGCTGTCTGAAGCCACCCCAAGCATGATGTCCTCACCCAGCAGCATTAAAGCAGGCCGTGTTGACGGGCCTCACCTTCTGTGCTCAGCTCTTTCTCCCCCGAAAGGGCACTAGTTTCTCTTTTGCCAGAACTGGGCTCTGTGGCCTCCTTGAGTTGCAAAGCACTCTGGGAAGTGGGCATGTGTCATGTCTGGTCTCCATCATGGGGTGCAAGGCTTCGCCACTGAGGAAGAGAGGGAGGGAGGCAGTGTCGGAGTGAGACGTTTACAGGACCTGCTGCAATTTTAAGAGATTAGCAGGTCCTGCTATATTTGCCCACAGGGCAGATAATTTCTGAGGTAGCAAAATGTGGCTCCTCTCTGTCCCTCCATATTAATCAGGGAAAAAAAACTCTGATTGGTCTTGTTCAGACTTTAGATGCCCACCACCGAATTTGCACCCAGCTGGGCAAGCATGCTCTTGGGTCCCTTCCCCCTCATCACTGAGGCTCCTGCCCTGCCCTCCTGCCTCTGATTGGCTCAGACCCCCTTGGGACTCCTCCCTTTTTCCTGGAAGGGTGAATTCATCTCCTAGAAGCCTTAACATTCATATATATATATATATATATTTTTTTTTTTCTTTTTAGTTGATGGACCTTTATTTATTTTTATGTGGTGCTGAGGATCGAACCCAGGGCCTCACACATGCAAGGCAAGCGCTTTTACCACTGAGCTGCAGCCCCAGTCAGCCATAACATTCTTTAGCAGAGAATGTAGGGGGGTCCCTTGATTGTCAGTCCTGGAAGACTTGCATGGCAGTGGACAAGGGACCGTCCCTTAAAATAGATGTCCACCACATTCTATTACGTCCTGCCCTTGGCTATTTGGAGTGAATTCACACTACACACCTTTTTCCAGAAATCTGTGATGCCAAACCACATGACTGCTGTCCTTGCTTGGTAGGCTGCTGTACCAGGTGGCTCAGAAGGGCTCACGGGAACAACACGACCTATTCCCTCCCAGTTCAGGAAGGCGGAAGTCTGGCGTCAAGGGGCCCACAGGGTTGGTTCCCTCTGAGGCCCTGGGGAGGAGCCAGTCCATGCTTCCGTCCTGACTGCTGGCAGCTGTGGGCAGACCTCGCATTCCTTGGCTGGTGGATTGTCACTCCGGTCTCTATGTCCACCTCCAGATCACTTTCCCCACAGCCCCCGCATCTTTCTCTTAATAAGGACCCTTGTCACTGGGTTGGAGCACCAGCCTAAATATAAAATGATCTCCTTTGCAGATCCTTAACTTAATTCCATCTGCAAAGACCCTTTTTCCAAAGGTTTCCATTCACAAGCTCTGGAGGTTGGGACGTGGACTGTCTTTTGGGGTCTACTGTGACCCTACGCCCACCTGGAGAAAGGGTGTCCCTTTCTTACACACATAATCTTAACATGTGACTCAGTAATCCCTCTCCTAAGTATTTATCCATAAGAGTAAGAACATGGGCACACAGATATTCATAACAGTCCTGACCAGGAACATTGGGAAGCAGCCAACTGCCCATCAGCAGGAGAAGGGAGAGTGGAGGGCGCTGTCCCTGCAGGACTACAGGTGACTGGGCAGTGAAAAGAACCACCTACCGACAGGTGTCGCATTGCAGGTACCTCTCGGAAACCTGTGTTTGGTGAAGGGAGCCTGGAGCAGAGGAGTCCAGGCGCACGCTGTGTGGTGACCTTTACATGAAATTGTACAGCAGGAAACTCTCATCCACAGGGACAGAAAGCAGATCTGTGGCCTGGGCCATGATGTGTGGCGTGTCAGGATGGGCCATGACGACAGATGGGCACCAGGGAGTATTCTGGGATGGTGGAGCTGCCTTCTGTCTTGATGATGGGGCTGGTCACACCACTGGACACACCGGCCAGAACTCATTGAACGGTGTGCACTCAGAGTTGGTGCACTAAAATATTTTAATTGAAAGGACTAAAATTTTTTAAATTGTTCCAAAATACATGTAAAATTTACCGTTATTTTTGTCCTGTGAAATTTCTACTTAATTTTTTTTTGCTTTTTAAAATTGCTAGTTACACATAAAAGTTATATGTAATTACATATAAAAGTGGGATTTATTGTTATTTATTCATACATGCACACAACATGATGATATAATTGGGTCAGTTCTGTCCCCCCAATACCTCCCCTCTCCTCTCCTCCCTCCTCCTCCTGGTCCTCTTCTTCTACTCTACTCCTTTCCCCTTCCATTTCTGTGAAGTCCCCCACCCCGTTTCTCCCCCCATTTTCCTCTCTGGCTTCTACATATGACCCTTGAGCTCCTGACTCAGACTTATTTCAACTTCCATCCATTTTTCTGTACATGACATAATTTCATTTTTATTCGTGGCTGAGTAAAACTCCATTGTGTATCTCCACCACATCTTCTTTATTTATCTGTTGATGGACACCTAGTTTTCTTTCCTAATTTGGCTATTGTGAATTGTGCTGCCATAAACATGGCTCTGCATGTGTCCCTAGAGCACGCTGACTTTAATTCTTTTGGATGAACACAGGGGAGTGGTCTGGTTGGGTCGTATGGTGGTTCCATAGTGATTGTACTAGTTCACAATCCCACTAACAGTGTTCCTTTCCCCACATCCAGCATTTATTATTTGTACTATCCATGGCTGTTGATCTAACTGGAGTGAGATGTAATCTCAGTGGAGTTTTGAGTTGCATTTCCCTACTTGCTAAAGATGTTGAGGTTTTTTCATAGAATTATTGGCCATTTGTATTTCTTCTTTTAAGAAGTGTCTGTTTAATTCATTTGCCCATTATTGATTGGATCATTTGTTTTCTGGGTGGTAATTTTTTTTTTAATTCTTTGCATGTTCTGGATTTAATCCTCTGTTGGAAGAGTAGCTAGCAAAGATTTTTCTCCCATTCTGTAGACTCTCTTTGTGCTCTGATTGTTTACTTTGCTGTGCAGAAGCCTTTTAATTTGATATCGTCCCATTTATTAATTCTTGGCATTATTTCCTGAACTTCACAAGTCCTTTTGAGGAAGTCATTGTCTGTGCTTCTATGTTGCAGTGTTGACCCTATGTTTTCTTCTAGCAGTTGCGGAGTTTCTGGTCTAATTCCAATGTCTTTGCTGCACCGTTGGTTGACTCGCGCAGGGTGGGGGATCTAGTTTCTGTCTTCTACATAGAGGCTTCCAGTTTTCCCAGCACCACTGATTTAAAAGGCTGCCTTTTCTCCAATGTAGTGTTTGGCATCTTCGTCAAGGATCGGATGACCGTATCCGTGTGGGTTTGTCTCTGGGTCTTCTGTTTTGGACCACTGGTCTGTGTGTCTGTTTTGATTCCAGGGCGTGCAGCTTTGCTACTAGAGCCCTGTGGTGTGGTTTGCAGTCAGGTTTTGATGCCTGGCCTTTCTTGCTCAGGTTTGCTTTAGCTGTTCTGACTCTTCAATTTTCTCAACTGAATTTTAGGACTTTTTTCTAGTTCTGTGAGGAAGCAAACCACTTTTAGGTGAATGGGAACATCAGACACACTCACACTGTTGTGCACACATCACTGCCTTGTCTCCAAAATTGTTCCAGTTTCACATAATTGGAATTCTGAACACAGGAAACAACTCCCATGCCTCTCCTCCAGCCCCTACCACCTACCATTCGGTGTGGGGGGATCCTCTATGAGCTCAACTACTCTAGGTACCTCATGTAAGTGGAATCATACAATATTTTTGGGACTGGATCATTTCACTTGGCATAATGTGCTCAGGAGTCATTCATGTTGTAGCATGTGCCAGAATATTCCACCTTTTTAAGGTGAACTATTTTATGTGTTGACCACCTTTTTATCCATTCATCTGTTGGGACATTTGAGTTACTTCCTACCATATTTTAGCTATTGTGAATAATGCTCCTGTGAACATGTGGACACAGATACCTATCTATACACACACACTAAGGTTAACACCTGGGGTGCTTAGCCACTGAGCCACACCCTCAGCCCTCTTTTACATTTTATTTAGAGACAAGGTCTCACTGAGTGGCTTAGGGCCTCTCTAAGTTGCTAAGGGTGGCCTTGAACTTGTGATCCTCCTGCCTCAGCCTCCTAAACTTGTGAGATTTTTAGGTATGCACCACCGTGCCCAGCAGTATATTTTCTTTTACTTTTAAATTTTTTAGATGTTGATGGACCTTTATTTTATTCATTTATTTATATGTGGTGCTGAGAATCGAACCCAGTGCCTCACACATGCTAGGCAAGTGCTCTACCACTGGACCACAGCCCCAGCCCCTAGTATATTTTCTTAGACATGAATTATAGTTCATTAAGGTTGATTTCTTTAAAAATACTCCTACCTAACAAAATACAATCACCCAGGTGCAATGGCATAAACCTGTGCCGCTCCCCAAGGAGAGGCAGTGCAAAGTCATGTGGAACTTCAGAATGGGATCCTGGATGCTGGGCCTGCCTCTCAAGGACCACACACAGCCTCCCTGATGCAAAAAGGAATGCCAGGTGAATAGCCACCCTCAGCAACCCATCCTGGGGCAGAACAGGGGGGGATGACGGGAAAACCAGCACAGTTTCTATTTGAGAAAGGGAAGAAGAGAGACACACAGGGTGGCCATTTGCTGTCTGTGTCACAGAAAACTGGCCTTTAAAAACGAAGTAGAATATGGCTGCAGGAAAATGCAGAGGTGTGCAGTGTGTATCACTCAGGTCACCAGTCCCCACAGTCCCCCCAGCTCCCTTGGGCTACTCCTTCATGACCAAGGTAACTGTGTGATTACTGCCTCCCTAAGTCTGTTTTGCCTGGTTTTGGAAACTCCTTTGAATCTGACTTCTTCCAGGTAGCACATGTGTGAGATTGGTCCAGGTGGTGGCTGGCTGGTCTGGGTAATTTACTGTCATTGTCCTATGAGAGCATATTAGGGGACTAGCATGCCCATGTTACTGTCACTCAACCTTTGGGGGGGTTTCCGATTCGGCACTCACTGTTTTAGGGCACAACTGTAATCCCAGCAGCTCAGGAGGCTGAGGCAGGAGGATCACAAGCTCAAAGACAGCCTCCAGCAACTTACTGAGGCCCTAGGAAACTTAGCAAGACCATGTCTCAAAATAAAATATGAAAAGGGCTGGGGATGTGGCTCAGTGGTTGAGCGACACTGGGTTCAATCCCTGGTACAAAAAAAAAAAAAAAAACACACACACACAAAACAAACAAACAAACAAACAAACAAAAAACTTCCCTGACTCTTTGGCTTGTCTGTTCATTTTTTTTAGTGACTTTTTTGATTAACATAGTTTCTATTTTAATGACATTCAATTTATCAATAGTTTGCTTTATGGTTAAGTTTTTTTTTGTTTAAGAAATCTTTGCCTACCCTGAAGGTCCCAAAGATATTCTACAATGTTTTCTTCTAGAGGTTTTATTGATTAAGCTTAAATATTGAAATCTACAACCCATCTGGAATTCTGTGCCTGGTGTGAAGAAGAGGTCATTTGGAGATATATTATATCTCCAAATGATCTTTTGAAGAAATGATCTTAAAAAAGATCATTTAAAAATATCACTATACTTTGATTTTACTTTTGTTATAAATCAGATGACCATATATGTATGGACATTCAGGTGACATATATGTATGGACATTTAGTCTTGTTCTTTTGATCTATTTGTTTTCCTTGCAATAGCATGATGCTCTAATTGTTATTATACTGTTTCACTTTCTGGATGTTATTCTACCTTTTGGGTTTTTAATTTTTTTAGTTGTTAATGGACCTTTATTTTTTCATTTATATATAATGCTGAGAATTAAATCCAGTACCTCACACGTGCTAGGCAAGTGCTCTGCCACTGAGCCACATGCCCCAGCCCTATCTGTTTTATTTGTACCAAGGATTTAACTCAGGGACGCTTGATCACTGAACCACATTTCCAGCCATATTTTTATTTATTTAGAGACAGGCAGGGTCTTACTGAGTTGCTTAGTGCCTCGCTCTTGCTGAGGCTGGCTTTGAACTCATGAACCTCCTGAATTTACAGGCATGCGCCACTGCGCCAGGCTTACCTTTTTGTTTTTGACAGTGGGAATTTATTGACTTCTGGAACTGAGCTACATAACTAGCTTTAGGCAGGCTGGATCCAAGTGCTCAGATGAATTTATCTCTTTTCCTATTCGGGCGTTACTTGCTGTATCTTGACTTTCGTCTCAGGTAGAGACTCTCCCCTCATAAAGCAAAGACAGCCCAGGCTTTCATCCTATTAGCTCATCAACCTAGCAGGAAGAGGACAGCTTTGCACTAAATGCTGATTCCAAAGTCCCAAAATTAGCTCTCATTGGCCTAACTTGGGTTGCATGTCTATTTTCAGACCAATTATTATGGCCAGAGTGATGAAATATTCTCACTGACCTGGCTCTTGTTCCCACTGTTGGATCCCTGGAAGAATACAAAGGATGTGGGTTTAAACTGAGGAGGGATGATAGGAGAATCAGGAGTTTCAGAGAATGGAAAGAGAAGCTACAGATGATGGGGGAAATCTTTGCAAAACACATACCAGATAAAGGGATGGTATCCAAAATATACAAAGATCTCTTAAAACTCAACAATAAGAAATTAGGCAACCCAATTTAAAAATGAGCAAAATAGCTGAACAGAAAAAAAGAAGATATACAGATGGTTGTTATAGTGCGCGCATGTATGAATATGTAACAACAAATCCCACTATTATGTACAACTACAATGCACCAAAAAAATGGTGAGGGGGGTGAGAAAAAAGAAGGTATACAGATGGCGAATAAGCATACGAAAAGGCATTCAACATCATATGTTGTAGGAAATGAAAAATTAAAACAACAATGAGATACTGCCTCTCCCCATTAGAATGGTCCAAATCCAAAACACCGATACCACCAAATGCTGGTGAGGACACGGAGCAGCGAGAACTCTCATTCATCGTTGGTGGGGATGCGTGCTCACGCAGCCACTCTGGAAGACAGTTTGGCCGTTTCTCACAGAACTAAACATACTCTAACCATATGGTACAGCAGTCGAGCTCCTTGGTATTTACCCAAATGAGTTGAAAACTTATGTCCACACAAAAACCCGAACATGGATGTTCATAGCAGCTCTAGTCATAATTGCCAAAACCTGGAAGCAACCAAGATGTCCTTCAGTAGGTGAATAAATTCTGGTTCATATAGACTGAGTGACAAAAAGACAGGAAGGAATCTAAAATGCACAGTGCTGTGTGGAAAATGTCTATCTGGTAGGATCCCAATGATATGACATTCTGGAACAGCAAAACTAGAGAGACAGCAAAGATCAGGGGGTTAAGAGAAGCGAAAGATAAATTGGTGGAGTTCTGGGGTGTTCAGGACGGTAAAACTATTCTATGTAATGCTGCAAGAGTGGCTACATGTCATTACAGCTTTGTCTGGCTCTATGGAATATAGGACACCAAGAACCAGGCTCAATGGCACATACCTGTAATCCCAGTGGCTCAAGAGGCAGAGGCAGGAGGATTACAAGTTCAAAGCCAGCCTCAGCACCTTAGCAAGGCCCTAAGCAACTTAGTGAGAACTTGTCTCAACATTAAAAATAATTAAAAAGGCTGGGAGCCAGGTGCAGTGGTGCTTGCCTATAATCCCAGCAGCTTGGGAAGCTGAGACAGGAAGATCGTGAGTTCAAAGCCAGACTCAGCAAAAGTGAGGTGCTAAAGAACTCAGTGAAATCCTTTCTCTAAATAAATTTAAACACAAAATAGGTCTGGGGATATGGTTCAGTGGTCGAGTGCCCCTGAGTTCAATTCCCAGTACACAAAAATAAAATAATAGGCCTGGAGGTGTGGCTCAGTGGCTAAGCACCCTGGGTTCAATCCCCATACAAACATATGTAGAAGGAACCCTATTGTCAACTAGGATAGATTCTGGGAGATAATGATGTATCAGTGTAACAAATTATCAATTATAAAAAATGTACAATTCTGGTGGGGGATGTTGGTAATACTAGAGGCTATTGTAACAGGTGTATGAGGTGGGGAAGGAAGGGTATGAGAAATTGATGTACCTTTCCTCTCAATTCTGCTGCAAATCTAAGACTGATCTAAAACACAAAGTCTGGTTTTTAAAAACCATATACACCATAGAATGTACACTGTGCAGCTCGATGGTGAACCCTAACATAAACTAAAGACTTTAGCTAATAACATTGTATCAGTGTTGACTTATTGTAACAAATGTACCGTAGTAATGCAAAATGTTAACGGGGATTTGGGGGAAGGAGGTAGTAAGGGAGTATATTAAACTCTGTATTTTTCACTCAATTTTCCCTATACACTAAAACGGCTTTTTTAAAAAGTAAGTTAATAAAAAAGAAAATCAGAGATTAACAGATGTCAGGCAAAAACGACAGGCGTCCAAGCTGCAGTAGGTGCCCACTCTAATAACAATTTGCACGTTGGGACCTGATTACGGCAATTACAAAAGACAAATGTCCTTTGCATACTTAAGGATTTAAGAACAGAGTCACAATTCCTGGACACACAAGTTTCTCCCCGTGATACAACTTTCCAGGCTTCTCTTTGTGACTTTGCTCTGGCAGGGAGAGAGGAAGCCAATCACGAATGGACCACTACCGACGTCACGAGTCACCAAGGCTCCCAGGGCTCAGCCCTCTGCGGCGCCCTCTGGCGAGAGGAGAGATGGCTCGACCGTGAGAGCGCGCCAGTCTTGTCCGTTGACTCTGGCCAGGTTCCCCGGCCACGTCCAACACCCCTCACGCCCCCTGGCGACTCCAGTCACTTTCCGTCTCCACACTGCCAGGGCTTGCGGAAGAAACCCAAGTGCGAGGGAAAAACACTGAGAGGAAAGAGAATAGCCCAAATCCCCGGCATCCAATCAGATGCGGGCATTAGCACTGCAGCTACCCAATCAGATCAGCCAAAATAGCGCAGGTATCCAATAGGATGGGGCCGAGTTGCCATGACGACACGAGTTTCCATAGGTTTCCAGGGTCCGGCGCTCCATCGCTGAGCGCCGCCTGGCGCCTGGCAACGCTGAACTACCCGCTCCAGCCCGCGCGAGCCGGTCGGAGGCAGCCAATGAGGCAGGGCCGAGCCGCTCCGTGACGTCACTAGCGGCCCAGCCGCCAGCGCGCACTTGCTTCCGGAGTGGTTGGTGCGCGTGCGCACCTGGGTTCGCCTCCCTCCCTCTCCCCAGTTTGAGGAAGAGCTAAAGGGCGGGAAAGCGCGTGAGGCGAGGTGTGAGGCGAGGTGGGGACAGCCCGACTGACTGACTGGCCGACTGTCTGATAGACCTCGAGGCGGACTCTTCTGTTTCAGTAAAGGCCTGGGAGATGTTGTGACCCCTTAAAATTCTGAGGGACAGAGCCCCGAAGACAAGGCCACCCAGAGAAGGGCTGGGAGGAAGAGCCCCGCGGGCCGGGGAAGGCCAGCAGCAAGTGGTCTCTGCAGAGACCAGGGCGGAAGGACAGCGCAGGCCAGGCCAGGGGCCCTGCTGACCAGGAAGGACCGTTGCCTAGAGGGAGGGGACAGAAGTCACCGATGAAGGACCCCAAGGCAGACACGGAGGCAGGGGAGAGGGGACAGCGTCAGGGCTGGAATGGACAGTGAGGAAGAGGATGGTAGAGGGTTAGGGAAGGTAACAGGCAGGGACAGTGGGTCAGACAGGAGGGAACCCAGGTGGAGACCCAGGGCACCCGGCAGCGTGGGAGCCGGCCGCACAGACATCCGGGGGTCAAAGAATAAAGGTAGAGAGACCACCGAAGGCAGCAGTGCAGAGCGATGGGACAGTGACAGGAGGGACAAAGGCCAGGGAGACAGTGGTAGGAATAGATACAGAGAAGAAGGTGGCAGTTGTAGGGACAAGAAGACAGGCTCCAAGGTGATAGCAGTGTACAGGGCAGTGACAGCGAGAAGACAGAGATAACAGAAGCAATACCAGAAGGAGTGACAAAAATAGAGAAGGTGCCAAAGACAGAGTTGGAGGCAACAGTGACTGAGGCAAAGAACAAATTCAGACAGAGCAGGCAGGGATAAGGGTACCCGTGCTGGAGAGGCAGGAAGATATTCCAGAAAAGGAGCACAGCAATACACAGAGGGGACAGAGAGAGAACAGAATCAGAGAGGACAGAGACAGATCAAAGGCAGAGATAGGGCACCATGACATAAATAGAGGAAACAGAAGCAGAGCAGGGGGCGGAGATGGTGGATTCGGAGTGGAAGGAGACAGATTCCGAGAAGACAGCCACAGAATGCACAGACTCAAAGTGGAGAGCAAGAGTGGTGACAGTCCCCAAGTGGGAGTAACAGAACAGTCAGTGACAGAGATGAAGAAACAGAGGCAGGGAGGAAGGCAACAGAAGAGACAGTGACAAAGATGAGAGCCACAGAAAAGACATGGAGATAAGATGGCAGTAAAGAGATATGTGGTAAGAGCAGACAGCCTGGATGTAGAGCTTGAAAAAGGGGTATAGGCAGAGCCAGAAGCAGATAGAGTTGTGTCCTCGGAGGACGGCTATGGGGGAGAACATGACCAAGACACACCAGAGAAAGATAAGGACACAGACCAAGTCTCAGAGATGAATGGAGACAAGGGCAAAGAGGAAATTAGAGGGTCAGACTCCCTGAGAGATGAGGGTGATACACAAAAGCAAAGATGGCTGGAGATGCCACCAAAGAGAACAAAAGGGTAGTTACCAACTGAGACCTACCACCCAGCCTAATAGCTGACTCTAACAAGTACTGAAAACCAGGAAGGATTAAGTTTCTTTATGCCACCTTGGTAAGTTATGACCTTAATTTGAGAGTGTGTTTTGCAAGGTCTTCACCCAGGTTCTAGATTTGTGACCATGTTTCTGAATTCCCTTGTCTTTCTTTGGCCCACTGTACCCAAAGCACAAAGATGAAGAAATAGAGACAGAGAAGTTGGCAATAGAAGTGACAGTGACAAAGGGGATGTAGAAATAAAAGTAAGGGTTATTTCATTTATTCTTGAGGAAATGGCAGTAAACAAAACAACATACACTCACCCATGTAGTTCTCAACCTAGTTGGTAAACAGATGATAATATCAACGAGTGTAATCTGCTTACAAGAAAACTTAAGCAAAGCTAAGAGGAGAGAGTGATGAGGTTGCTGGCTAGGTTATTCAGACCAACGTTAACCATCAAAACAACTTACAATGTTGGATGGTTTTTTATTTTAATCAAAGGCATTGAAGGTCTCACAGGATTTATCAGGCTGTAACTGAAGGGAAATCAGGAACCCAGGGAAGTAATCAGAATAGTTATCCTATACTGAGGAAATTTTACAATCCTGACAAATTTGAACTTTTTTTGTAATAGCATTTCTGATGATGAGAATAAAAATAAGATGCCTATCCGAGGTTGGTATTTCACATTAAACTATGAAAGCAATGGTTGTACCTTCAGGATAAGGGGAACCAAAGTAAATTGGCCCTTGGTTGTGAATTTGCATCCTGTTCCTTGTATGGTCTAATAGCTTCAAGTTGTCGATTTATTTAAAGTTCCAGACTACAACTGTATTTAGCACATATATAAAATTCTCTCTGGAGAAAAAAACTTTTGTTAATGGCCTCCATTATTCCTATAAACATATTTCTTTCAAAGACTGAGTAGCATTCAGTCAGATATAACCAAGGATCCTAAGTACCAGGATTGAGAACAACAGAAATAAGAAACATTGAAAAGAGACCCACTAATGCTTATGGTACTGGCATTACCAAACACATAACATATGCTTCATTAAATAAAAAGTTGTAATTTTGTTGGATCCAAGAAACTATTTAAAAAGTATCTAGATGGTTTGAAAATAACACTTTTATAAATTGAAAATGGTGAATGGGGTTAAAAGTAAAATTAACATCTGAATAGAGAAATAGTGAATTGGGACATAGGGCAGAACAATTTATTCACAATATAACTCATCACGAAGAGACAAGGCAGGAAGCATGTAAAAGAAGTGAAGTTATGTGGTGAATAGAGAATATAGAGTAAGAAGGGTTTATTGCTATGATTGTTGTGTGGGTTTGTGGGGTTTTGGTTGTTTGCTTGTTGCAGTGCTGGGAATGGAACCAAGGACCTGGCACATGAGAGGCAAGTGCTCTACCATTGAGCTACATCTCTAGCCCAAGTGAGAAGCTTTTATCTGTACTGTATTTTAAATCCTAAAAGAAAGGAGAGGGTAAAAATGTGGCCAAAGAAATAATGGGCCTCACTCTCATACCCCACTGACCACTCCCTCAACGTCTCCAGGATTTTCACCAACAAATGTCATGCAGTAAACCTTAGAGGCACTGTTGAAGAAACATACCAAGAGGCCCAACGATCCACAATTGTGGACCTCAACCAAAGAACCTTGAAGGTATGTGGGATTTGCCAGTCTCCCAAATCAAGTTTACAGAAAATCGGTGAAGAGTAGGTTTGAATTCACATTTATGTAGTAGGTGAATCTGGACTGGGAAAAATCAATGTTAATCAACTCATTATTCCTCACATCTGTATTCTCCAGAGTATCTAGGTCCTTCCCATAGAATAAAAAAGGCTGGGCAGTGGAACAATCCAAACTTTTCACCAAAGAAGGTGGTGTTCAGTTGCTGTTCATAATACTTGTTACCCTAAGGATTTAGAGATGCAGTGGATAATAGTAATTACTGGAAGCCTGTTATTGACTAAATTTTAAGTAAATTTTAAGATTACCTAAATGCAGAATCTCAAGTAAACAGACATCAGATGCCTGATAACAGAGTGCAGTGTTGTTTATACTTCGTTGCTCCTTCAGGACATGGACTTAAACCATTGGATATTGAGTTTATGAAACGTTTGCATGAAAAAGTAAATATCATCCCACTATTGCCAAAGCAGACACACTCACACCCAAGGAATGCCAACAGTTTAAAAAACAGATAATGAAAGAAATTGGGGAAAATAAAATATATGAATTTCCAGAATCAGATGATGAAGAAGAAAATAAGCAGGTTAAAAAGAAAAAGGACTGTTTACCTCTTGCTGTGGTAGGTAGTAATATTATCATTGAAGTTAATGGCAAAAGGGTCAGAGGAAGGCAGTATCCTTGGGGTATGGCTGAAATTGAAAATGGTAAACATTGTGATTTTACAATTCTAAGAAATATGTTGATAATAACACACATGCAGGACTTGAAAGATGTTACATAGTAATGTACACCATGAGAACTACAGAAGCAGAAAATTGGCAGCTGTAACTTATTATGGAGTTGTTAACAACAAAATAAGGAACGGCTTAGGAAGAGTCCCCGGCGCAAATGGAAGAAGAAAGAAGGGAGCATGTAGCCAAGATGGAGAAGATGGAGACAGAGATGGAGCAGGTGTTTGAGATGAAGGTCAAAGATAAAGTTCAAAAACTGAAGGACTCTAAGGCTGAGCTTCAGGGATGCCATAGGTAAATGAAAAAGAATTTGGAAGCCAGCATAAGGAATTAGAGGAAAAGTGTCATCAGTTTGAGAAGGAGAAGGCAAACTGGGAAGCTCAACAATAAAATTTAGAACAACAGAACTCTTCAAGGACCTTGGAAAAGAACAAGAAGAAAGGGAAGATCTTTTAAACTCTGTACTGACCACCAGTTACATATCAATTGCCAATAATCCAGTTGGACATGAGTGTTTGTTGGATCCGTTTGACCAATTTGCACCAGTTTTATCCATAATGATGGATTTAACAGCATGACAAAAATTATTTTTTATTGTTGTTCTTGATGGAGATTAAGATGCTCTGAATTTTTTAGGGTGTTGTATACTTAGAAAGTAATAGCTCTAAGTACCTTTCTACATTTTCTTTTCCTTTTAAAAAATTTTTATTTAAAAAGATGTCTTCAATTTAATGCAAGAGAACAGTTTATTGTTGTACAGTCATGTTCTGTGGTTTGATTATTTACAGGATATTCCAAAACAAAAGGATCCTGAAAGGTTAAAAGAAAAAGAAAGAAAGAAAGAAAGAATGGTGAATTTTTCAAGATTGATAAGAAATCCTAATCCAAAGATTTAAGAAGCCCAATGAGTCACAAGATTAAAAAGATCGATACTTCACAAGATTAATGAAATCAACACTTTGAAACATTGCTGTATGTTTGCAGAACACCAAAGGCAAAGACAAGATCTCAACAAGCTAGAGAAAAGAAACAGATGTCCTTCAAAAGATCAGCAATTTGAATAACAAGTGACTTCCCACAGTAACAATGGAAGCCCAAATAAGATCAATGTTCAGATAGCAAATAACTGCCCATTTTATACCCAGTGGAAAATATTCTTCAAGAATGAGGTCAAAACACATTTGGGGATAAATAAAATGAGATTTTCACCCTAGTAAAAATATATTTTTTTATTTTTTAATGTTTTTTATTGATTTTTTTAAAAAATAAATGACAGCAGAATGCATTACAATTCTTATTACACATATAGAGCACAATTTTTCATATCTCTGGTTGTTTATAAAATAGGTTGACACCAATTGTGTCTTCATACATGTACTTTGGATGATGATGTCCATCACATTCCACTATCCTTGCTAACCCCCTGCTCCCTCTCTTCCCCTCCCACCCCTCTGTCCTATCTAGAGTTCATCTTTTACTCCCATGCTCCCCCTCTATGGGACTATTTTAAGGACATCAAGATCACATTCAGGTATGTGATGTTAGGTAATATATGGCCGCTAAAGAGTTTGGTATAATCTTCTCAGAACAGGTCTTTCCTTTCCATTGAGAAGGGCACCATCTTATTTCCAGTGTTCTGGAAGCTGTTTTCCAAAATCTAGACCCAGACATAAGCCTTTTAGACAATCTGTATTCTTCCATTGAATTCTGCTTTCCAGATGGTTTTTCATGGTCATGGCCAAATATCAGACAAAAAAAAAAAAAAAAATCTCATCCTTCCTGGTCCAACTTTGCCCACACGTAAACATTTTATTTATTTATTTATTTATTTATTTATTTTTTATTTTTTTGGAAATGAAACAGGTTTTTATTTCATTATAAGTTACACATATATTTACCATGCAATCCCCAAATTCCGCTCCCAGGAATTTACACAAAAGAAATAAAAACATATATCCATACATTAAAATGCTCCTATTTTACCTATACATGAATAGTAAAAATATTTTAAAGGATATAGTTTAGGCAAAAAAAAAAAGTGATGCCAGATGGAATATCTGAGATGCAAGATGAAATAAAAAGCAAAGAAAGTGATAGATGTGAATAAATCTGAACAAATCTTGGCTGCACGAAATAATCACAAGGACAGTAATAATGAAATACTGTGTTATTCATGACAGAATGAAAACACATAAAAATAAATACACTAGGAAAACTTGCCTGGGGTTTAAGCATCCTGCAGCCCTTCTATCATCTAAGAGGTGAGTAAAGGTGCTGGCTAATTTTAGACTTTGTAAGTTAATTTATAAATTTTACTTTCTAGAATAATCATAAAAGGAATACCACTTATTGTTTTAAAAGTACATAGGACTAAGCAACTCAGTGAGACCCAGTCTCTAAATAAAATACAAAATAGGCTGGGATGTGGCTCAGTGGTCATGAGCCCCTGAGTTCAATACCCTGTAGGAAAAAAAAAAAAAAAGTGTATGGGAGACTGAGGCTGTAGCTCAGTGGCAGAGCACTTGCCTGGCATGTGTGTGGCACTGGGTTTGATCCTTAGCACCACATAGATGAATAAAGGCATGCTGTTCATCTACGACTCAAAGATTTTTTTTTTAAGTACCTGGGAGGTGCTGGGGTTGTGGCTCATTGGTAATGTGCTACCTGGCATGCATGAGGTACTGGGTTCGATCCTCGGCACCACATAAAAGTAAAGAAAATAAGTCCATCAACAACTAAAAAAATATTTATTTATTTATTTTTTTATTGGTTATTCAAAACATTACAAAGCTCTTGACATATCATATTTCTAAAAAAATATTTTTTAAAAAAAGTACATGGGAATTATAAAAATTAACACATTTGAAACAAAAGAAACGGGAGACAGCCTTGTTGGGTTCCCATTCATCCAGCTTAGCAGCCCCCTCTAAGTACTGCACTCTGGCCTTGCTTGGTCACATGCCCAGTGTGACTGGCTGGAGGTGTTCGGTTCTCTGTCTGACCAGGCCTGAACCATGTGCCTGTTGCTCACGAGAATCAGCCCTATCCAAGTCACACAGGCTCCTTGACCCTCATTCTGCAAACAAAATGGAGCTACCTTTGTTGGAATCAGGGAATGTATAGTTTTGCTGCTGCCATAAGAATTACCATAGCATAAATCTGCTGTGGTCCAGTTCTGTGGTGAGAAGTCCAGCAGGCTCCCTCTGGCTAGAACCAAGATGTTGTAGGGCCTCCCTTCTTCCAGGGGAATCCATGTCATTCCCTTTGGCTTCCACTGGCCTTGTCTAGTGGCCCCTTCTACCATTTTCAAGGCCAGCAGTGTAGCATGTCACTAATCTCTGTTATCATTCACCTCTCTGATCTCTTCTGCTCACTCTTCCACTTTTTTTTTTAAAGACCCTGTGATTACTGTAGGCCCAACTGGGTAACCCAGGATGTTCTCCCCTCTTCAGCTCAGCTGTTAGAAACCATATTCCATCAGAAGCCTTCCTCTTTGCCATGTCCCCACACACGTCCACAGGTTCTGGGGTTAGGACTTCTTTGAGGAGCAATGATTCTGCCATCACAGAAGCATGAGTGCTAAGGAGGCCCCCCAAACCGTCACCACAGCTGACATGGATTAGAACCAAGGTTAGGGCCAGCAGGGGCTGGGAGGTGGGAGAGAAGGAAATGATAGTTTAATTGAACACATACTAGCTGTCAGACACTGTGCTTGCTATTTTATATACATTATAATTTACTCTTTAAAAAATTGTTTATTATTATTATTTTATTATTACTTTTGTTAGTTTAAGGTGAACACAATATCTTTGTTCTATTTTTATGTGGTGCTGAGGATTGAACCCAGTGCCTCATGCATGCTGGGTGAGCACTCGACCACTGAGCCACAACTTCAGCCCTATAATTTACTTTTTATGACAAGATTATTATATGTAAATGAGTACCCCTATTTTACATTTGAGAAAACAGGTTTAGAGGGATAGAATGACCTGTCTAGTGACAGCTGATGGCAGAGGCAGGATTTGGATTTGGACCTCTGCCTCTAAAAGACATTTAAAATGGAGCCTTGTGCTTAATTCCCGGTATGCGTATATAAAGAAATATATGTGAATATATTTCTTTGAAAAATATTTGTACAGGTAATGAGTGGATAGACTGTCCTTGCTTCTTAAAAATGTATTGCAAATAAAGCTAAAGTTCCCTTTGGTCACCTCTCACCAGGCTGGATCCTTTCCCTGTAAATAATCTCTGTTACCAGTTTATGGTGGACTTTTCCAGATCTTTGTCCAAAAGTTAAGGGGGGTACGCAGTGCATATGTACAATGCATGCATAGTATTGTATAGTAAATGACTACTGCTGTTTTGAGCAAGCATGTGAGTGTGTTTTAACATAAATGGGATCATACCATACATATTGTTCTGCAGCTTTTTTAACTCAACAATATGTCTTGGAAATCCATCCAGATTTATTTAAAGAGCTCTGTCCCGTGCCTTTCAAGAACTGTGGTGGTATTCCAGAAAGCTCGCACTTTCTACATTCTCCTGATACTGGACGTTCGGGCTCTTCTGGGTTTCTTTGCTCTTACAGTATTGTTGTGAACATCTTTGTATAGGTCTCTTTGGGTTCCAGTATTTCCTTGGGGTCAACAGGGCAGGTAGAGGGCTGGGGTTATGGCTCAGCAGTAGAGCACTTGCCTAGCTTGCCTGGGTTCGATCCTCAGCACCACACAAAATAAATAAATAAAATAAAGGTATGTGTCCAACTACAATTGAAAAATAAGTATAAAAAACAGGGCAGGTAGAATGATCAGGCCATATGAGTATATTCATTTTACTTTTCATCAACACCCCCATAATTGTCAACTATTGTTGTATAGCAAATGCCCCAAATTCAGCAACTTCAAACAACAGTCATGTGTCATTGGTCTAGCCTGGCTTGCCTAGGGTCTGGAGCCCTGCTGAAGAGGGTCAGTTTCTGGGGGGTGCTTCTTGTGGCAACAGCAGGGACAAGAGAGGCCTAAAGACAACATGCAAGAAAGACGTCTTAAAGCCTAGACTCAGGGTTGACACACTGTGGCCAAACCAAGTCACGTGGTCTGTGGAGAATAGCTTGCCCGCATGACGAGGGCGAGGTAAGGCTGTGTAGCAGTGCAAGGGCCAGGACAGAGGACGGCTTCCCCGCACATTCACCCACACTTAGTGCACCAGTCATCTTGGTTTCTGCCAGTGCTATGGGGAAGTAGCTATTGATTCTCCCCCAGATGCTCTTCTGGCTACTGTCAGTGGAGTCAGACAGCACAGCCCGGGGGAAACACCAGGTGGGAATCAGAAGAACCCCCGCTGTGGCCACGGCCTGTGAGTGAAGAGTTGCTTCCCAGTACATACCCCAGCTTCTCCATCAGAAAATGGAGGACGAGACTTGGAGCCACAGACCAGAGTTCAACTCGCAGCAGCTCTGGGTGCCTGTTTCATGTGACCTTGGCCAAATCACTTTCTCTCTCCCAATTACCATATCTAAGTTGTAGACTAGGATCTGCCTTCCCTACTTCATGTAGCAGTATTCCTCCAAAATTGTGAACATACAGTCCGTGTGGGAATAGGAAGCATGTTGATTCCAGGCTTTCGTTTTGGAGTTGAGTACTGACACCCATAGAGGGGCGATGAGTGTGCTGAGCACCATGAGAGACTGGAGAGAGTTGGCTGGCAGTCCCTAACAGTGCCAGTCACTTCCGTTACACTTGCAAATAACAGAACCCCAGTGCAAATTCCTGTAAGCTGGTGTGGGAGGGGGTGATGCATATTTCTTGGCTCATGTAACTGACAATCTTAGGACTAGCATCAACATCAGGAATGGCTGGATCAGGCACTCAACTGTTGCTGTCAAGAACCGTCTCTCCATTTCTCCCCTCTGCTTTCCTCTGCATTGCCTCATTCTCAAGCAGGTTTTCTCTATTATGGTAGAACCACCAGGTCACTTTTGGGGAAATTTCAAGAAAGAGAGAGGCCCCTGAGATATACAACTTAGAAAAAGCCACTAACTCTGGGAGGATACATTTCAAGAAAGCATTCCTTCCATCTGGCTAGAGCAGTCCTGAATCCAGAATGTATGGTTTGGCAAGAGGAACACAGGAACAAATTGCCCGAACGTGGGCAGCAGCCCTGAGTGCAGCAAGACTGTCACTGGCAGCTCGAGGTTGCACTTTTACCAGTATTAACACATCACACTAGCCACTCCATGGCCCATGCCTGTAATTCCAGTGACTTGCTTGGGAAGTGGAGCCAGGAGGATTCTGAGTTCAAACCCAGTCTCAGCAACTTAGCGAGGCCCTAAGCAACTCAGTGAGACCCTGTCTCTAATAAAATATTAAATAGGGCTGAGGATGTGGCTCAGTGGATGAATGCCCCTGCACCAAAAAAAAAAAAAAAAAAAAAAAAGACAACACCTTTTTCCTGACAACTTGGAAAAGGTGCCTGAGATTCATTCTCACTGGCTCCGAGAATCCAGTGCCAGGCCTGGATTGTGCACTTTCCCCCAGTTAGTCCCACCAACATCCCAGAGAGTGAAAGGCGGGCAGGGAGAGCTCCCTGGGGGAACAACCATGTCCTCCCACAAAGAGGGAGAAATACATGCTAGGCCAACAAGACGTTAGACACGTATTATAGCCCTCAGGGAGATTTCAGTCTAGCAAAGGGGAATTACAAAGCAACCAAGTAAACTTAACAGATGGATTGTGAAAGTCATCAAGAGTACGTCTTCCACCTCCCCTACTTTAAACTTGGAGAAACTGAGGTAAAGAAACCTTCACTGGGCTTGGGGTGCAGCTCAGTGGCAAAGAACTTGCCTAGTGTGCTCAAGGCCCTGGATTCCATCTTCAGCACCACAAAAGAAGGAGGAAGAAGAGGAGGAGGGAGAGGAGGCGATGTTCCATTGAGGTGTGGCAGTGGGCTGGTCTCTCTCCATGTCCTGTTTTCCACTGTTTCATGCATCATTATTCTCCTGGCAACTGGCAGAGCTTAGTCCAAATATGAGATGAATGGATCAATTATCAATAAATAGAGCAGGAGTGATTAGAAATGAAAACAGGATGCAGGTACATCCCCAAGGTCACACCTCCTCCACTAATTTTTAACACTTAAGTTATTTTCAGACTTGGCTATTACAAGTGATTCTGTGATATACATTTTGGTGTGAATACTCTTATCTACTTCACTGATTATTTCCTTAATATAAATCCTTAGGAGTTGAATTCAGAATCACTAACAAAACTTCTATGCAAAAGCAAGAGTGATTTTCACATTAACTGTTTCACTTAGTTCCTTTTAGATAAAGCCCAAGGGCAAATGATTAAAACTACTCAGTGGTTCTTTCTTCTGCCCATTCTGTGAGCGACAAATATTTTAAGGTCTACTGAATGCTAGTCAGAGTGCAGCAAAACAGACATTCATGGTCACACGCTGTCGTCAGAATGTAAATTGCTACCTGCCTTTTAGAAAGCAATTTGGCGGTAGATGTCAAATACAGGAAAAATGTCTTTGCCCTTAAATGCCCTGGCCTCCCATCCCTGGGAATCCACCTGAAAGTCAGAGTCTTATATACAAAAAGGTCCATCATGATGTTATTTATAATAGAATAAAATTGCCAAAGTATCCCACTAGAAGGGAATAGTTAAATTAACTATGCTACGTCCACACAATAGAATATCACACAGCCATTTAAAACTGCATTTTGAAAAAAAGTATATGAGCATGAAAATGTTGGTTAGTACAAATGTTCAATGCAAAAGTAGAATGTGAACATTTTATATGAAGCACGGATCTAACTGTGCTTTTAAAGACTAAGTGGAAATGCACTGATATGTTAAGAGGTGGGTGTTTGGAAGGTGAGCACACAGAAATGTTTTCTGCCTTTCTTGTTTTCATTCATTCTTTTATGATACTGTGGCAGACAGAGATGCCCATGTCCCAGCCCCTGAGACCTGTAAATATGTGACCTTGCATGACCAGAGGGACTTTGCAGATGACTAGGATAAGGATCTTGGGTGTCCCACCTGGATCATCTTGATGAGCCCTGTGTCATCAGAAGGGTCTTAACGAGAGGGAGTCAGCAGGGTCAGGGTCCAGGCAAGCAGAGGTTGGAGTTATGTGAGGTCACAAGCCCAGGAACACAGGCAGCTTGGAGGAGCTGGGAAATGCCAGAAATGAATTTACCTCCAGCGCCTCCAGAAGGAACCTGCTTTGATCCTAGCCCAGCAAGACTGACTCTGGACTTCTGATATTCAATACTGTAAGACGGTAAATCAGTGTGGTTTAAGCTCTAACTTTGTAGTAATTTTTTGTCATAGCAGCTGCAGAAAACTAATATAGTCTTGAATCACTGTATTGTTAAAAAAAAAACAAGCTTTTAAAAAATATGTTTTGCACAGGGAAAAATACATAAGTTTAAGTGTCCAGCTCAGTAAACTTTCATAAAACATATGTGTCCATGTATTCAGCAGGTAGGAAATATCTCTGTTCATTCACCTTCCAATACAGAACACCAGCCCCTCGGAAGTCTTCCCGTGCTCCCCTCCAGGCACCATCCTGACCTCCAGCCCTGTCAATCACTCTTGCCTCTTTTGTGATGAGCTTTTTTCACTCGGTGTTTGTGAGATCTGCCTATGTTGTGGTGTGTGACTGTAGGTCCTTCGTCCTTACTACTCTGTGCCGTCTGGGAACACAGATGACTCATTCATCCTACTGCTGGTGTACGTTTGCATTGCTTTTCAGGTTTGGGCCGTGCTACTATGAAAGTCCTCAGGCATGTCTGCGGGTGAACACATGCATGCATTCCTGGTGGATGTGCACCTCAGAGTTCGGTACATATGTTCAGCTGAGGGTACTATGCCCAGGAGTGGTTATAATCAGCTGTGTTTCACCAAAATGTGTGAGAGTTTGACCACTTTTCTATTGGTTTCTCTGACTTTTTAATTTATTAGAAGGAATTCTTTATGTATTTCACATAAGAATGACCCCTGCCTGTGACTTGCCCTTTTACTCTCCCCTTTTTTAAAAAAATTTATTTGTTTGTTTTTATGTGGTGCTGAGGATCAAACCCAGGGCCTCATGCATGTGAGGCAAGCGCTCTACCACTGAGCTACAACCCCAGTCCCCTTTTAATCTCTTAATGCTGTTCTTTGATAAACAAAAGTTCATAATATAGTCCAAATTTACCAATTTTTTTCCTTTATGGTTAATTTTTTTTGGTCTTGTTTAGGAAATATTTCCCACCCCAAGGACATGAAGATACTCTTCTATGCAGTCTTTTAAAAGCTGTATTGTAGCTAGGTGGAGTGGCCCACACCTGTAATCCCAGAAACTCAAGAGACTGAGGCAGGAGGATGGCAAGTTCAAGGCCAGTCTGGACAACTTATGAGATCCTGTCTCAAAATAAAATTAAAAGGGCTGGGGATGTAGCTCAGTGGTAGACAGCCCATGGGTTCAATCCCCAATACCAGCGGTGGGGGTGGGGGGCGGAGTTACATGCTGTTTTTTCTCTAGATTTACACCCATAACCTGTCTAGAATTAATTTGTGTAAATTATACAAGGTAGAGGTCAATGGATTATTTTTTAGGGACAACTCATATACAGTGAAATGAAGGTATTAAAGTTACAAATCAGTGTGTAGTTTTGACAAACCTATACATAGGTGTAACCACCACCCCCATCAAGATAACAGAAATGCAGAAAACTGGGGCTGGGATTGTGGCTCAGCGGTAGAGCGCTCCCCTAACAAGGGTGGGACCCGGGTTCGATCCTCAGCACCACATAAAAATAAAGGCATTGTGTTGTGTCCATGTACACCTAAAAAATAAAATTTAAAAAAAGAAATGCAGAAAAGTCCCTTGCACCCCTCTCCAGTTAATTCAGACACTGATAGGTAACCTCTGTTCTGATTTCTATTACCAAAATTTAATTTTGCCTTTTCTTGAACTTGACATAAATAGGCTCATGCAGTGTGGACTCTTGGTGTCTGGACTCTCCTTGCTCAGCTCACCCCTGCTATTGAATGTTCTAATGGCTTCTTGCTGCCAAAGAGCATTCCACTTCATGAAGACACTGCCATGGGTTTCTTGGTTCTCTTGTTGGTGAACACCGGGATTGTTTCCAATTCTGTGCTGTTATTAATAAAGATGCTCCAAATTCTTACCTAAGTCTTTGTATGGAATGTGGATATATATTTTCATTTGTCTTAGGAAAATACCTAGAAGTGAAATTACTAGGTCACAGGGTAGGTTATATAACATTACCAGAAAATGCCAACCCATGATCGTGCCATTTTATATTCCTATAGCAATATGTGAGAGTCAGTTTCTCCACCCAGACACTTGGTATTATCTTCCTAATTTCAGCCATTTTATTTGGTATGGATTGTTATCTCACTATGGTTTTAATCTGCATTTTCCTGATGGTTAATGATATTGAGTGCCTCTTAACGTGCTTATCAATCATTTCTGTATCTTTTTTTGAAGTGTCTATTCAGATCTTTTCCCCGTTTTTGGATGGGTTGTCTGTAGATATTGATCTATAGGAGTTCTTTATATTTTTGCAGTTGATTCCTTTATCTGATACGTGTCAGATGAGTGTTTCCACAGTCCATGGCTGTCTTTGCATTTTCTTGGTAATGTCTCTGGTCGTCACCCACGTTGTCAAGTATGTCAGTAGTTCCTTGCTTTTATTGCCTTCTGTTCTATTAACATGTCACAATTTATTTGCTCGCTCTCTTATTGATGGACGTTTCAGTCGTCTCTAGCTCTGACTATTGTGAATAAGAACAATATGAACATTCTTGCGTTAATCTTTTGTGGATATGTGTTTTCATTTTTCTCAGGCAAAAGAGTGCTGTGAATGTAGTTCAGTGTAGAGCGCTTGCCCAGTATGTCCAAGGCCCTGGGTTCCAGCCCCAGGACTACAAAAAAAAAAAAAAAAAAAGATAGGTTTGGGTAAAAGAAACCAGTGAGCTATTTTCCAAAGTGGCTGTGTCACTGGGCATTTTTGTAGCTCTCCATTGTCACCAATATTTGGTGTGGCTCATCTTTTAAATTTCTACCATTCTAATTAATGAAAAATGGCATCTTATTGTGCCACTTCATTTGCATTCTTCTAATGACTAACAATGTTGAGTATTTTCTGTGTGTGTATGTCTATTGGATAATGTATATTTTCTTTGTAAAACGTCCTAGTATTTTGCCCACTTTTGATTTATTTGGCCATCATTCATTACTGGCTTTTAGAAGCCCTTTACCCGTTCTGTTCATTTCTTCCTCATGGGTGTGTACTGTAGATATCATCTGCAGGCCTGCGTCTTGCCTTTGCATTTACTTAATGATGTTTTTGATAAGAAGCTGCTTTAGACTTGATTGGATCTAATCTATCTAATTTTTATGCTTACTTCTTTCTGTGCTTTGTCTAGGAAATCTTTGTCTCTCTCAGATTGCAAAACATGCTCCTATATTTTCTTCCTGGTTCTAGTTTTTATGCTGAGGTCCACGATCCACCCTGAATGGGCTCTCTGGTGTTGTGAGGCTGGGTTGGAGGTTAATCGTTTCCCAGGCATTTGTCTATTTGTTCTGGGCTCTCCTTTCCCCAGCGAATTGCTTCTACTCTTTTGTTGAAGAAATCATTTGATTATAAATATGGGTCTAGATAAGGGCTCTCTGTTCTTAATTGTCTGTTCTAATGCAAAACCACATTCTCTTGATTACTAAAGCTTTATGCTTACTTTGAATTGGGTTGAGTACTGCAACTTTGTTTTTCTTTTTTAGGTTTGTTTTGTCTCTTCTTAGAGCCTTTACATTTGTGCATAAATTTTAAATTGAACTTGTCAACTTCTACAAAAAAACCTGTGAAATTCTTACTGGACTTGCATTGACTTTACAGACCAGTTGGGGAGAAGTGACATCTTAACACTATTGAGTCTCCCAGCTCCTGAACATGATGTCTCTTCCTATTTATTCTTTCAGTAACTTGTATAGTATTCAGTTAAGACTCACACCTCTTTTGTTAAGGTTATTTCTGTGCATTTCACATTGTGATGCTATTTTAAGTGGCATTTAAATTTTTCATTTTGCTCTAGTGTATAAAAATATAATTTTAAAAACTCTATATCAACCTCTTGTCTTGCATTGAAGCTAAATTCACATATTTGCTCTAGAAGTTGTTTTTGCAAATTCCTTTGAGTTTTCTACATACATGATGTTTTCTATGAATAAAAACAGTTTTATCATTTTTTTCTGCATCTATTGAGACAATCATATGATTTTCCTCCTTGTATTGTGTTACATGCTAAATTCTATTCACTGCTTTTTGAATGTTAAACAAATATTGTTTTCCTGGTCTAAATCCCACTTGCTCATAATGTATTAACCTTTTCATATATTACTATTTTGATTTTCCAATATTTTATTAAGAACTTTTCCATCTGTGTTCATAAGGGATATTGGTCTGTAATTTTATTTTCTTGTAATGTCAGGTTTGGATATTGAGATTTGCTGCTCTGTAAAACGACTTCAGAAGTGTTTTTTCCCTTTTCCCTTTTTAAAAAAAGTTTGTGTAATGTCTGGAATTTCCCCTGGATTATTCTTATAGTTTATCTCTGCTGAGATTTTCCATCTTTGACTCACTGTGCTATCTTGTCCTTTAAGTCCTTAAACATATTTATGATAGCTGCTTTGGGGGCTGGGGATGTGGCTCAGTGGTAGAGCAGTTGCCTGGCATGTACAAGGCCTGGGTTTCATGTATACACACACACACACACACACACACACACACACACACACACACACACACACACTTTGTATTTGCACATAAAGTTTTAGATTGAATTGTCAATTTTTTGTCTACAAAAAGCCTGTGGACTCCTGACTGGCCTTGTATTGAATTTACAGACCAGTTGGGGAGAAGTGACATCTTCACTATTGAGTCTTCCAGCTCCTGAACATGATGTCTCTTCCTATTTATTCTTTTAGCAACATTGTATAGTATTCAGTAAAGACTGGCACATCTTTTGTAAGGTTATTTCTGTGCATTTCACATTTTGATGCTATTTTAAGTGGAATTTTAAGTGGAACATGTGTGTTCTTTAAAGTTTTGTCTCTCAGTAGCAACATCTGGGTCATCTCCAGGTCTGTTTCTGTTGACTACTTTCTTGGTCTTCACCTATGAACACACCTTCCTGTTTCTTTGGAAGTTAGCACTTTGAACTGCTCATTGGAGACTGTGACTGGCACATAATATGGGACCTGGATCATGCCATCTTCCCTCGAGAAGTGTTGAGCTTTGCTCTGAAGGACAGTGTCTTAGACCCTTATCCAATTTACATTAGCATGTCTGCTTCATTCTGCTCTTGGTCCTCAGCTAAGCCCTGACCCTAGGGAGTGGGTTTGTTCCTAAAGCTTGGCCCTCCCATTTTCAGCTGGGTGCCTGGGGTCTCAGTGAAGCCCCTGTTCTGGCTAGGTTGGGCCCTCCACATCAGTCTCCTAGCACCACACGGCCTCTGGTTTCTGTTCAGCTCTTGTTTCCTGAGCAGCTGTTCCCTGGGGGCCTTGTGGAGTCCTGCCCTCTGCAGACATAGCCAGTCTAAGCCAGGGGCCTGGGGTGAACCCCTACCAGACTCTTGAGTGTCTGCCTCCTGCAGCTCCCTCTCCTCCACGTCCCTGTCCCACAGAGTCCAGCCCCTTCAGCAGCCTCTCAACTCTGCTCTTGCCTTCTATGCTCAGCAAGGTGGTTCTCTGGCAGAGACAGTGGTCCCAGGAGGAAGCCCAGGTAAAGATGGGGTTCACCCTCCCCATCTCTGTCCTCTCAAGGACCACAGTCCTCTTTCTCTTGTTCAGTGTCTGAACACAGTGGCCTGCACTTTGTCTGCCCTCATGGTTGTTTGCTGCAGGAGGGAGGTCTGGTGCCAGTCACTATCGGGGCCAGTACAGGAGTTCCCAGGTGTGGCATTCGTAATGAAAAACACTCTATTCATTTTTGTCCCGTGCTGTGTGGCAGAGTCAAATGGGACAGATCTGTGTTCCAAACTCCAGTACTTCCCTCCGGGTGTCTTGGGCAAGCTCTTCACCTCCCTGGACTGGGTCTCCTCTGTAAGACGAGGAAACCGCATCTTCTTTGTAGGGTTGTTGGTGGGAATTGGCTCCCTGTGGCAGGCGAAGCTGGAGCATGAGTGGAGGGTGGATGAGGTCAGCGAAGTGTCACGGCCCCAACCACACAGGGCCTGGGAGGCCAGGGTGCAGTGTGGAGGTTTTAACTAGAATTCGTGGCGGGCACCCTGGGAGTGTGTGAAGTGGGCACTAGCAGGATCAGGTTGACTTGCACGTTCACTGGCTGCTGTGTGGAGAATGGATTGTAGGGAGGCCAGAGCGGCAGTAGTAAGGCCAGGGAGAAAGTCTCCAGCTGCCCTTGAGAGGGCGGCTTCCGGCACCGGGTAGCAAAAGGCAAGGGAGGCAGGAACTGTCTGAAATGAATCAATTTAGAGGTAGGGCCACAGGACTGCAGGATAGATTGGACACAGGGAGGAAAGCAACTTCTGCATTTTTCCTCAACAGCTGAACAGATGTTAGGTGCAGTTTACTAAGAGAAGGAAGACCGGATGTAACAGGTGTGTGTGGCAGTCGGGTGGGAGTCCACTCTGGCCATATTACATTTGGGGATTGGGGCTATCAAGGAGCCATCTGTACATGTGCGGAGGTCAGGGCTGGAGACCGCTCTGGGGAGCAGACTGGGTTTGAAGCCACAGAACCAGGTGTGACCATCTAGAGAGAGAAAGCAGGGTGCAAAGAGAGGTTGGACTCTGAGTCTCTGCTCCCACATTCAGGGTCCAGGCAAAGAAGGGGAGATGGGCAAAGCCCCAGCATGGTGAGGAAAAGGAAGGGGGGGGGTCAGAGCCACCAGAGCCCCTCAAGGGATAGGTGGAGGGGGAGCTGCATCCGTGGTGCAGAGTGAACCCGTGGAGTGAGGATGGAGAAGCAGCCCTGAGGTGGCAGTAGGGCGTCATTGTGGCCTAGACAGGGCAGCTGGGTGAGGAGATGGGGCCAGAACCCCAGCTGGTATCTGAGGAAAGATCAGGACCTGAGGAAGGGGAGGCCACGAGTCTTGGAGAAGCTTCATGGGAAGACAAGAGGACAGGTGTCAGAGAAGGGCGTGGTTACCTGAAGATGTGAGATGCCAGGCCAATCTTAAATGCTGATGGAGAGAGGGAGAGGGTATACAGGAGGGGACAGGGAGAATTGCAGGTGACAACCTGCCCTAAATGTTACTTCTCTCAGCTGAATCCCCCTCAAATATTTATGGAAGGTGTCAAATGTATAGACAGTTGAAAAAATTTAATGAGCATCCATACACCCACCATTGAGATTCAATCATTGTTACTATTCCAAATGCTGAATTACTTGAAAGTAAGTTGCAGATGTAAATGCTTCATCAGGAATCTTCCAGGAATAGTCTCCTACATAGCTACAATGCCATATCATGCCACAGCTAAGCACATTAATTCCCCAAGCCTTCCAAGAAAGTCCAATTTACATTGTCCTGATCACCCAGAACTATATTGAAGGGCTCTTAAAAATTCAAGCAAGGTCTGGGGTTGTGGTTCAGTGGCACAGCACTTGCCTCACACATGTGAGGCACTGGGTTCGATCCTCAGCATCACACAAAAATAAATAAAACAAAATAAAGATATTTAAAAATATATTTTTTTAAATATTTATTTTTTAGTTCTTGGCAGACACAATATCTTTTTTTGTATGTGGTGCTGAGGATGGAACCCGGGCCACACGCATGCCAGGTGAGCGCACTACCGCTTGAGCCACATCCCCAGCCCCTTTAAAAATATTTTTAAAAATTCAAGAAAAGTTCATAACTGCAGGCAGCTGCTGAAAGAACGACTGGACAAGACTCCATGGAGAAAATACCCGTTTATTGAGGAACAGCTTTGCACATTTATAGGGGGGGGGGGACGGTTCAACAGAGCAGGGTATTGGCACGGAGAGCTTTCTGATTGGTGGGTAAGGATCATGAGGGTCAGCAGGGCTCACCATTGGGCGGCTCTTCCCGCAGCTGACTCCGGGCATGAGGAAGTTAGTACTGGAAGAGAAGCACGGTGGGCGCCATCTTTGGAGCCAGGGCGACTCCCAACAGCTGCTATCTGCTTAGTCTCTCTTAATAAGTAGCCACTCCAAACTTTTTTCTCCCTCTTGATTCTTTTTGAAGAGACTAGGCTGGTGGTTGTTCTTCAAGGATGTCCCGCCTTCTGGTTTCCTGGTTGTTCTTCATAGTGTCTTTTAACTTGTTCCTCTATCCTATTTCCTGTAAGATGAAAATTAGCTTTGGTACAGAGATGTTCTTAATTCACAGTGCCTTTGGTGTCCTGGTAATTTCTTCATAGTGTCCCTAAGCAAAAAAAAAAAAAAAAAACCTAAATGGTTCCAACTTATCAGGCAGGGGGATCCTTACAAATTAAGATACAGTCGCATCCTACAACAGCACCAGTTGAAAAAGTAATGCATATAAGTTGAAAGAAAAAATATTTTATTTCATTCTTAAATGATACTGATTTCTTACTAATGGTGTCTGCACATGTGGGTGACCTTCAAGCTTCAGAATCAGATCAGACATCACCATGCTCATTTCCCGGTCCACAAACAGGAAGTGCTTGCTTTTTAATCACAAAACTACCAAAAGCCTCAGCTGCACAAAAATAATATCATCCCAGAAATGTCGCAAAAACAAATGTTGAAACTGTGACTACCCTGAGCTAGTAGGTCACGAGGGGTGGGATAGGTAGCAGGCCTCATGACTCTATTGAAAACATTAAATACCTCGTGACCTGTAAAGCACTGGAGCCAGCAAGTACCGCCTTTCTAAGAAGAAAGAAGGAAGAACTGTTCTCAACTGTTTGTGCCTACTCCAGTGTTCAGTAAAAGCTCTAACACTCCCATCCCAGCACTGCTGGACTCACCATTGGCTCTGCTAAAATTCCCTGTGATGCCTTGGCACACAGATGAGGAACTATGGGTCTTGATGCTTAATCCTAATGAAACATTATTGGCAAGAAGATTTTGCAAGTGATGCTGTGTGCCTTATATTGCATCACATCAGAAGGCACAGGATGGTGAGTTGGCCCGTTGTTCTGAGGCCAAGTTTCAACACTTGAAGTGACAACTCTCCATCCTTCCATTAAAGTATATTTTTTCCCTTATAACTTGGGCTCAATCTATAGGGCAAGACCAGGAGAATAACCTGGTGATTCCTGCAGGTATGAATTGGGGGGTTCCAACTGGTGTCAATCTGTCATTCTATCTATATGGGGTGCATATATAACATACATACACACACTTGTTACACACACGTTACCATTCATTATAGTCATCCCCCCGCCCTTTTTTTGGTACCAGGGATTGAATTTAGGGGCACTCGATCACTGAGCCACATCCTCAGCCCTATTTTGTATTTTATTTAGAGACAGGGTCTCACTGAGTTGCTTAGCACCTCGCCATCGCTGAGGCTGGCTTTGAACTCGCGATCTGCCTGTCTCAGCCTCCTGAACCTTGGAATTACAGGCGTGTGCCACTGCATTCAGCTTAGTCATTCTTTTTGATTCTCATATTGTCCCAACTTTGGCCAGCAGGAGCCCCTTCAACCTGGCTCCTGCATCCTTTTGATGTGACTCTATTTATTTTGGAGCGCTTCTTTGCCTTTTGGGCACAAAAGTTGTCCCATGCATACTTTGTACTAGCCCCACTCTAAACCTGCAAGCAGCCACTTTTATGAGCCTGTCTCACTGTTGTGGGGAATAACATCTGGAAGCCAAGAACAGGGCAGTCAGTACACATGCTCACATCAGCCCTGCTTTCAACCTCTGAGGAGAGCAGATGGTTTGAGCCCATCCCACCTACTAGGTAGCTCCTATGCCTGCCAGGGCTCTACTGACCGTTGCAGTTGCCCACTGCTGTGTAACACGTCACCCCACCTTCAGGAAATAGTCTTCAATACTGACTCAATGATGGTCTTGTGGGATGCAGGCTATAAAAACAAAGCCTACAACTCTTGTCAGTTGTTACCCAAGTCTCTTAATGGTTGGGGTTAGGGTTTGGATTAGAGGATTGTCTTAGTTTGTTCAGGCTACTATAATAAAACTGGTTTTTGTTTGTTTTTTAATAAACAATGGAAATTTCTTTCTCACAGTCTGGAAGCTGGAAGACCAAGATCAAAGCACAGAGATTTGGCCTCTGGTGAGTATCTATTCCTGAAAGGCGATGCCTTTTTGCTGTGTGCTCACGTGGCAGAAGGCACCAGCTAACAGCACTATAAAGTCAGTAACCCCATGCATGAGAGCTCTTCCCTGTGACTTCTCACCTCTGAAGTCCCCTCCTTTCAATACTATTGCATTGGTGATTAAATTTCAACATGTGATTTTGAGGGGAACACATGCAGACCACACAGAATAAAGGTCAGAACTGGGGATAAAAACTAGGCCTTGCTTAGTGACTGCAGTGTCACCCACCTTTCTAAAATTTTGTGCCTTCAGTGATAATCTTGTTAACTTCCTAGCTAAGATGAAGGTGTGTAGTAGCTGTGCAGAGTAAGTGTATGGAACATAATACATGAGCACCACATGGGTGGTGATTCTGCTGGCCATTGTTGCCATGAGTCCCCAGAGATTTTTTTCTGAGCAAACTGAACTACATTAAGTGAAAAGTTCATTTATTTTCCCAATTTATTTTTTTAATTTTAGTACCTCTGAGCTGTATCTCCAGCCTTTTTATTTTTTGTTTTTTTTTTTTTAATGCTGGCCTCGAACTTGTGATTCTCCTGCATCAGCCTCTGGAGTCACTGGTATTACACTATACCTGAACTCCATTTTCCCAAATTTTATTTATCACAGTTATAATAACTATAGATCACCCTGGTTAGGGTTCAGCAAGCAGTGAGTATGCTGAGTGGATTTTTTTTTTTATAGCCTTAAGCAAAGAAACCCCATCCCAAAGTAAATGTGCAATTTCCAGGTGTTTTTTTGAAATAGTGAGAACATCTTCGAGCCTTCGTTACTATGGAGGGACACTGCTTCTATCTCCTATCTAATGTGGTTTGTGGTACATCACAGTCTCCAACCCATGTTGAAAAATGGGATCTGGTTCAGGTCACCCAGCACGGTGGCCCCAGCTGGAAATTAGGGTTGGGCCTTCAGGTGAAATCAGGACACAGGATGGGCTAACCCTGGGCTCCATCCCATCTTTCCTGCTCCCCCTGTTTCTGGGTGTTCTTCTGCCACACTTGTCTTATTTTCTGCCCTCAAAAAGACCTACTTGCAGCCATCTCAGGGCTCTGTCTGGAGTGCTGACCCCTGGGCACTCTGCACACCACCTCCTTGTCATTCAGGCCTTGGTGCAGTGCCACCTCATCCAGGTGTCTTCCCTATTATTTTTTTGCATAGCTCATACACCTCTGAAGTTCTTCCTTGAGTTATCTTCTCGCCTCAAAGACAAGCTCAACAGGGGCAGGGATTTGCTGCTTCCTGTCCTTGAGCAGATTCCCCAACAGTGGCAAATTGTCCTCCTTCAGTAGAATAGACAGTCACCTTGTGAGCTAAGATTCAGACCCATGGACCACAAGGGCTCACTGGCCCACTTCCCTACTTCTCAAGAGCTCTGGCCTTTGGCCTGGGACCCTTTTGCAATGAAAGAGTTAAGACCGGACAACAGGGGCATCCAAAACCCTGCTTTGACCTGGCTCAGTGCCCACATCCTAGCAGTTGATCCATAATGTAAAGAATCCATGCCTACTTGAGAGATGCTCAACCCCACACCTGCCCAGAGCAGGTGGCAGGAAGCACCCACTGGCTGCTTGGCCATCTCTGTTCTGTCACCATTGTCATCAATGTCACCACTGATCCAGGGCCTGTGCTGGGGGAGGCCTGGGTTGCACACATACATTCCCTCATCCAGTCTTGTAAACCCAATTTTAGCGCTGCCCAGGTGCAGAAGGAACCCAGAGGCCCATAGCCCCACCTGCTGCTTTCTGGCCCTGGCCTGTTCCTCCTTTCCCTGGTTTCTCTCTTTCTGTCACCTTCGGGTCTCAGGTCCCCACCACCAGCACCATCACAACTGCTACTTCAGCACCCATAGGTGACCTCGCTTCTCCCTGGCTTGGGCTCGGGCTCACCACACACGCCTGCTTGGCCCAGTTTCCTTCCAGCCTCCCAGCCACCTTTCCCCAGAAGGCTGCACTTTGCTCCTGCTGTCTGCTGGCAGTGGGGCCACCTTCCCTCCCTGGGCTCTTGGGAGAAGGGTGAAGACGGAGGGTCAGTCTCTCTAGGATCCCAGCACTAAGAATAAGGAAGCTTCATCTTTTATTTCCTCTGTGTCTCAGGTTAGTAGCCAGGCTTTTTTGGGGAGGGGGGACAAGGAATAGGCAAAGATTCTGCCCTAATTTTAACATCTGGAAGATATTTAGTGTCTTGCCTAGACCCCTCTTGGCTCCCTTCTGGCTTTCTTTGCCCCTAATTCCTGATGCCCCCCCTTCCTTGGTGCCCCAGCTTCTGGTGGGAGGGGGTGCAGGGATCAGGGGGAGTAAATGAGAGAAGAAGGTGTCACCTCTGCCTTCTCCCTCCTCCCCTCTAGCTCTGAGGTGTGGCACCAGGTTCACACCTCTAAGTGTCCTGCTGCCCTGCTGTTAGCACCCAGGGAGGTGAGAGAGTGGGCAGGGGAAGCTGGAGGCCATGCCCCTGCCCCTCCAGGTGCTGCCACCTGACAGGTCTGGGCCAGGGGCCCAGCTCTTCTCCATCTCCCTTGGGGCTGCAGAGCCAAGGACTCTGGACTTCATTCCCACCCTTGCTCCTGACAGCCTCAGGGTCCAGGTCTGGAGCACAGTTCTCCATCCTCCTGCTACAGTTGGGCAAAGCGGGCACAGTAGGATTCCAGAAATGCCCTGCCCCTGCCCCTGCCCCCTGCTGTCCACTCCCCAGGCCCTCCCTCCTGTCCTGGGCCTCCACTGCTCTAGCTCCCAGCTGTCCTCCCACCCAAGGTCCTACCACCACCCCACTGGTCCTGCCTTCTACTTTCCTTCCTCTCATCTCTCTCCAGCTTGGTTCCTTCCTACCCTCTTTGTCCTGCCAGCTTCCCTCTGGCTCTCTGCGACAGCACTTACCCCAGCCCCATCCTTTTTCCTCCACCTGCCCCCTGCACCCAAGCCTGCCCCCCAACCCAATTCCCCCTGGAGCTTTGCCTCCTTCTTTTCCCCTGTCCTTCCCCGCCTCTCCCCTCCCTTCCTCTCCCTCCTTTCCTCCTCCTTCCCAGCCCTGGCCTGGTCCTGACCACTGCCCCAACCACTGCTCTCTCCTTCCCCCCCCCCGCCCTGCCCCCTCCCCTCTTTGACCCACTTCTACACCACCGGCCCTCCCCTCCTTCCATTGCCCCGTTCATCCCTCATCCCTGGGAGGTTTAGGAAGGTGATCGGGAGCCCAGGCTTCCTGGCTTCCTGACTTCCTTCTCCACCTGCTTCCCTCCCTCCTTTCTCTCCATCTCTTCCGGCCTCTCTCCTCTTCTCTTTCTTTCTCTCCCTCTTCTCTCCCCTTCTCCCTCCTCCCCTCTTTCCTCCACCTCCTCTCTCCCTTCTCTCCTTCCTTCTCCACCGCCACCCCCGCTCCCCTTCCTGCCCCTCGTCCTGCACCCCCTCTCCCCTTCTCCTAGTCCTCCTCCTCTCCCTCGCCGTCCTCTCCCTCCCTCCCCCTCCCCCTTCCTTCCCCTCTTCCCTCTCCCTCCCTCCTCTCTGCCCTCCCTCCTCTCCCCCTCCTCCCGTTCCCGGGCGCCTCGCTCCCTCCCTCCCGCCCGCCCTCCCGCTCCCCACCATCATCAGTATTCCGCTCCCGTCTCCGCCGCTCTCGGCTGCTCTCGGTCGCTGCCGCACCGTCCGAGGCGGGGGCCGGGGCCGGGGCCGGGGCCTGGGGGGGGTGGGTGGGGGGAGAGCGGCGCCCGCGGGCCGAGGAGGGAAGGAGGAAGGAAGGAAGGCTGCAAGGAAGGAAGCAAGGAAAGAAAGAAGGAAGGGAAGGAAGGCGAGAAGGAAGCCGCGCGGCGGGCCGGCGGGCGAGGGCACGGGCCGGGCGAGGAGGGCGGCGAGGCGGCGGAGAGGCCCGAAGCCCGCGGCAGCTGCGGAAGCCCCCTCCCCACGCAGGAGCCGGGGAGGGGGCGCGACCCCGGCCCGGCCGCAGCCCCGCCCCCCGCGCCTCCCGCAGCGGCCTCGCACCCCGATCCTGAGCCCCACTGGGGGGGTCCCCCCCACGGGCATGGCATGCTGCCTCTCGGAAGGAGCCCCTTTCCTCGCTGTGAGTAGCCTCCGAGGGGCACTGATTGGGGACGGGGGTGGGGGCATTCTCTAATGGGGGACCGTGGTCTTAGGCCTCCTCTGGGATGGGGGGACCGCAGAGGACAGTGGGCGGGGCCTGGTGGAAGCCGAAGCTGGAGGGGAAGACTGTTGGGTGGGGGTCCTTGGGCCACAAGTTCTGAGTTGGGGGGCCACTATTGCCCAGGGACGGCTGGGGGGTACGTCCCGCGGTCGCTGCGCACCCGGCCGTGGTGGAGGATGTCGGCTTAGGGTGGGGGTGCTCGCCGGGCGTAGGTCTGGGCCCCCCTTTCTGGGGCAGGAGTCCGGGTCTTTCTCCCCCCCCCCGTTGCCCCTCCCACCCTCCACACCGCTGCTGCTTGGGGGGGCATGCCAGTGATGGGGAGGGGGGAGAGGCGGGCACGGGGTTTCCTTGGTGACCGCGCCTGGCAGGAGCGGTTGCCGTAGCAACCAGAGAGAACCGGGGAGTTTGGGAAGTGAAAATGGGAAAGACGGAGGGGGTGACTGGGGAGTGAGACAATCCCCTCCCCAGGCTTCAGCCCTTCTCCCTCCCGGGTCACCCAACCCCTCCTAGTGGACAGTGGAGCCCCCTGCCCCTCCCTCTTCCCAGGACCCCCCTTTCTTGACCCCATTCTGCCTCAGTCCTCTATCCTCCACGCGTGTCTCTCTGGGACCACTGCCTCTCTCCCACCTTCCTTGGCCCTCTCCTCTTGGGGGACCTCCCCGTCCCCCATTCACTGCCTTCTCCCCAGTCTCCCCACCCTCACACCTGTTCTTCTAGGCCCTTCCCCTCGAGATCCTCTCACCCCATCTCGACCCTCTCCACCGGCCTCCTGTCCTTTGACCTCCTCCGGAGGTGATGCACCTTAGCCATCTCCTAGCCTCCCCCCCCCGCCCCGCCTCTGCCCAAGACCCCAGCCTCCTGCCTTCTGCAGAACACCCCAGCCTCTTTCTTCTCAGACCCAGCTCTTTCTGAGGCCTCCTTCTGTGAACCTCCTTCACTCAGAGACCCCTCTATGTTTGCCTCCACACCCTACAACGTCCCCCAATCCTGGGCCCCCTCCACAGATCCTGGGATGCTCCCCTCTGGAACCTCCTAGTTCCTCATCTTCCAACTTCCCATCAATCCCAGGGCCCTGAGGCCCAGGCTCTGTCTAGGGTTCCTCCCAGCTTATCGCAGCCGCTTCTGTGGGCTCCTCCTCTCAGTCCAGAGGACACACCAGTCTCTCTCCAGGGCTCCAAACCCCCATGCCGGAGGTGCCCCTGGCCCAGCGCCCTCTGCCCTCCTCTCCCCGGCCTCTCCTGGCACTCCCACCCCTGCTCTCCCGCCTGCGCCTACAGCCTCGGCCACTTTCTCTAGGGTGGGGAATTCCCCGGGGAGAGCCCAGCTGGGGGGAGGAGAAGCCGCCTTGGGGCTGCCCCTCGCCCCCTCCGCCCCTCCCCAGCTGGGAGCTGCAGTCGGCACCTCCCTCCGCAGCGCCCCATTGCTATGCGCCTCACATCCCAAGTCCGGGCCGCGCAGCCGCCAGACAGGAACTCGGCTCCAGTGGCAGCTGGGAGTAGCCAGAGTAGGCTTCCCTCCTGGTCCAGGCAGCCGGCAGCATCCTCTCCCCCCTTAAAACTGCCCCCAGGACCATGGCTAGGATCTGCGCCTCCTCTTCCTGTAGCATCTCCAGTCTCCTGCATTCTTCAAATCTGCCAGTCTCAGCTTCCTCTTCCCTGTCCCACCCTCCGCCTGCTCTTTCCTGGTCTTCTCTCATCCCAATCACCTCACTGTTGAAATGCACACGCAGAAAGGAGGAAGGGAGTGAAGGCCTAGAGGTGGGAGAGACGCTCAGGTTGGGAGGGAGAAGGGCCAGCCTCCCGCACAGACACAGACTAGGTGCATCACCATGGAATCAGACATACACAGTTACTCACTTGATTTCCAAAAGAAAGGGAGAGTCAGGGAGACACAGGAACACCACCATTCCCACACAGAGAGCAAGCAGAGCCATGGGGAGCCACAGACTCAGGGAGACTGGTGCAGACCACCATGCTGTGAGGAGCCAGAGAGCATGCCCCACCAGAGCAAGAGGGGACCCCACACCAGCCAGGGCTGAGGACAGGAGTGTGTGAGAAAGACAGGGGTGTGTATAGGCAGATGCCCACGTGCACATGCACATAGCCATTCACAGCAGCCTGAGGCCCAGATGTGAAATCAGTGGAATCACAGAGACCCTGTGACAAATGAGACTGTGGTGGCCAGAGTTAGCCAGGCCAGGGGAGAAGGGCAGCAGTCCCAGGCCCGGAATCTTGTGCACACAGGGCGACACACATTCCCTCCTACACAGACCTGAAGGAGAAGACAAAGGCAGAGGCGTTGCACACGGACACCATCCTCTGGTGGCCTCACAGACACAAATGAGAGGCATGGAGGTGGCCCTGAAACTCTGGAGATGTGGCCTCACATGCTGTTAGTGCCTTTGCAGAACCGCACACCATGACCACACCTGGAGCACAGCCTGGGGGGACGCTCAGTGAGTCCCAGCGCTCACCCTAATCCCACAGAGACAGGAGAAGGCTTCCAGCATCTGAGGGCTCCCCAAGACCTCCCCACTGTCCTATGGGACAGTGGGAGTAAGACCTCAATATCAGAGGGCCACTGACGAGGCTCAGCTTGGAGGCAGAGCCTGGGCTGCGCAGGCGCCAGCACTATAGGGGCCCACATGGAGCAGCAGATCTGCAGGCAGGGGTGCCTCCTCCTGAGAGCCTAGACCTCTTCTAGAGCCCCCACTCCAGTTTCCTGCTAGGTCCTCTCCTCCCCATGCTGGTCACCTGGCCTGCCTGCTGCTGGCAGCCCTCCTCCACACCCATCCCTCCTTACAGCCCCAGTGCCTCCCTCCTCAGCTGGGAGACCTGCCTCCTCCCCCTCTCCCTCCCCGCTGTGGCCTTCCCACCAGCCTGTCTACCCCACTGCTTCCCCAGGAGCCTGTGAACCACAGGTCCCATTTTCCCCTAGTGCTTTCAAAATGCTCAATTCATGGCCAACATCTTTTTAAAAAAATAGCGAGTTCGTGTGAAGATCTAGTTTGCCAGCTTCTGTTGAGAAGTTCTTACTCCTGGGTCCCAGGGGCTGTGCTCAGGTGCTTAGGGCCACTGTCCCTCCTCTCCTTCTACCTGCCTCATCATCGGTCTCACCTCCACATGGCTCAGAGTCAGCTGAGTTTTCACCCTGCTATTTTCTCTCTTCCTCTCGCTGGCTCTCTGTTTGCCCCATCACCCCTTCAACTCTCCTCCCCTTGCTTCCTTTGCCAGGGACTCTGTCTCCCCTCCTGTCCTCTATCCTCCTCCTCTAATAGTAAACCTCCCTCGTCTGGGCCTGTGTCCCTCATGCCAAGAGCAGGAAGAGTCCCTTATCTGGGCAGGCTGGTTCCTGAGTACCAGGTTCAGAGCACACTCTAGTTCTCCAGGGCCAGGGTCTGGTTGAAACTGCCAATCACTCTCCATGCCCTAGGGTCAGCCTTGCATGAAGCCATCACGGTGGTGGCAGCCTGTCCTCTACTGGCTGGGACAAGAGTGAACCACAGATCCCACATTCTGGTCTCCAGCGTGTCAGGTGGCAGACCAGGGGCAGGGCTGGGTTTCCCTATGTGATGGGGGCCAGCTGCACCTTTGGCCAGGGGCAGGAGAGAGTTGGGCCTGTCCTAGAGGACATGGGGCATGGTCCTTACAACAAGCGGCAGTTACAGGCCTGGGTCTCTGATCCAGGAGACGGAGGGCCTCGCTTGTCCCATCTCCAGGTCAGGGTGCAGACAACAGGTTCCCCTTGGTGTCATAATAGCACTCAGGTGCGTCACCTTGGTGGGGGAGGGAGCACATCTTATTTCCTCTCTGGCAGCTGCAGGAAACGCCATCATCTCTGGGTTTAGGGATGGACCTTCCACCTTTCTCTTCCCTTCCACCTTTCTCTTCCCTTCCTGGTCCCTGAGGCAGGGGTGGCTTTGCCAGACAGAGGGTGGCAGGAGAGTAAGAAGAGTGGCAAGATGCCCCTTGTTGCCTGGAAACCCACTTGTGACTGTTGTCATGGCAGGCAGAGGCAGAGGGGCTGCGCAGACCTGGGAGATGGGCTGGCAAAGACCCTGCAGTCAGGGCCAGACAGGAGGCCATCGTGGGAGATGGCCATGGGAATCTTGTGCACACAGGGCGACACACATTCCCAGTGGGCAGCTAAGAGTGAGAAGGGGTGGGGGTTCTGGTATCTGGTAGTATCTGGGGTCCTAGTGGAAGGCCACACAGGAAGAGAGCAAAGTGGCTCTGAGGACAGCACAGCAGCAACCTCAGAACCACAACCTGCCTCAACCCACAGCTGAGCTTAGACCCAGAGCTCTGTAACTATTCCAAACACTGGAACAAGACCCAAAAGCCGCACCAGCCCCAGCCCCACTGGGGAGGGAGCCCTGGGGAGGTGCAGGAGCTTCACCCTCCTTGTGCCTCGAACCCTCAGTGCAGAGCTGGAGGCAGCGATGGCAGCAGCTAACGTGTACTGACAGCTTACTGTAAGCCAGGCCCTGTGCTAAGACTCCTCCACCAATTCCTTTTGGGGACCCTGCAAGAGAGGCACAGTCACCTCCAGTGTGACAGGTGGGGGAGGGAACCTAGGCACAGAGGGGCAAGACCCATGCCCAAGATCACACAGCTAGAAGGGGCAGAACTGGGAGTTCAAACCCAAGCACCAGCCTCTTTTACAGACGGCCTCCTACTCTGAGGCCAGTTTACACAAGAGAAATTGAGGCACAGAGGTGAGACCAATCTGGTGCATTGGGCCCACCAGTTGGAAATTAGGATTGTTAATAAGTGATAACGACATTGCTGACAGCGGTAGATGGTAGGAGGTTGGACTTTTCAAAAGACATCAATAGTTGTGTACCTCAGGGGCTCACCTCCTCTGCAGAGAGAGTGAGGACACTGCTTCTGCTAGTGGAGCATGGCCCTTCCCAACATGGCACGTGTAGGGTCTTGTTCATGAGGAAGAGCAAAGACCTCAGACGTGATTCTGTGAGTGTCTACCGGCAGCCAGGTGGTTTGGATCTGGCCAGACACGACGGATTTGTATATGGGAGGAGCGGGGAGCGTCATGGAATGGGGAAAGATTTGTTCTTCTGATCCAGGAAGAATCAATGACAACTTTGAATGTAGCTGTCATTTAAGACCCTGGGCTGTACATGTGCCCTTGAATCCCCAGGGAGCTGGGTATCATCATCCTCAGGCTGCAAGATGGCGAGAGAGAGGGAAGGGGATATGAGAAGTGGAGAGTCAGAGTGTAACCCAGTTTCCCACCCAGCGCCCTTCCCACCTCCAGCCTGCCTCAGACAGGGACTTGATGGTCATGGAATAGTTTTGTCACCTGCGTTCCCTGTGCCGGGTGTTAAGTCCCTCTCCTCACAGACACTGGACCTTCCCCACTCACAGATGAGCTAAGGGGCCCTAGGGGTGATGTCTCTTTTCCAAAATTTTGTGACTAGTAATGGTGGCATTTGAGGCAGACCCAGCCTACCCTGAGTCAGACCCCTCCACAGAGCTGGGACAGGGAGGGGATGATCATTCTTCTTCCGAAAGTGGAATGTGAGTGCATGGTGACCCTGAGAGACCCCCAGCGTCCCACTTCTTGCTCGTGGCCAGCATCCCTGAGCATGGCAGAACCTTGGCCTGGCCGGAGCACCTGCTCAGAATCTGCCTGTCAGCAGTTCCAGGTGATCTGGACGCACGTCGGTACTGAGCGTCACTCCAGTTCCAGCTGCTGTCTACCCGCTGTTGCTCTCAATAGTGCCCTTTTAAAACATGAAACAGTTTTGCACAACCCTGAGAGAAACTCAGGGAGACCAGGGTTGGCTTGGATGGTGCCCCTGCAGGCTCCCCCTCACACCCCCGCCACAGCCTCAGCCGCGGACACCTTCAACACCCACCAGTGCAGGCCTGGTCCCAGTTCTCTCCCAGGTAGGTTCAGTCCAGGGTGTGGGCCACCCTTCCCCATCAGCATCCAGGGGCCTGAAAGCTCAGGCCTATCTAGTTGCGGGTGCCCCTGGATTCCAGGATAACTGGCCTGGCCACCATGTGCCCTTCTGTCAACTGGACTGCTGTGGCTCCTCCCTGTGTATTACTGGCTGGTCTGGATGCAGTCTGCGTCCACAGAGGCCAGCAGCCAGGCTCTTGGTGTCACTCTCAGTGATGTTGGGATTCTCGGGAGCTGTGATTTCCATGGCTTCTCTGAGAGTCCTAGGGCTCCTGCAAGACCCCTAGGCAGGGCCATGGGGCGGAATGGGCACTGTTTTGGGAATTCAGACCCAAGAGCTCCAAGCTGGACTGGAATCAGCCTCCCCAGGGGTTAGAACCACACTGCCTACCAGGTGGTCCCTAACACACATAACCACTGGCATTTACATCATCACACCATCACAGATCGCTCCTCAGTCACCTTTCTTCCCCACCTGCCAGACACCCCATCCTGTCTCACTGAGGACCCAGGCTGGCATGAGTCCCCTTGATATGCCCCATGCAGCCAGGCGTCTCCTGTCAGGGGAGCAGAGGGAGCCAGATAGGCAGAGGGGCACCTGTGTCACCTAGCCAGGGCCTGGACAGGCAGGAGGCAGGCTAGTATCACCCACCTGCTGCTGGCATGGAGGGCTCAGTTCCTGTGAGCAAGACGGGCCTAGGGCTGCTCCAGCCTCCTCTCCGTCCTGGCTTTAAGGATCTGACTCCAGGTCCTTAGAGCCTGGCTCCTCCCCTCCTTCACCCCTGTGCTTCCTGGTGTTCCGCCCCATCTTTCCTTCTTTCTCTCCTCTGCTGCCCTCCCCCCACCCCCGCCAGGGCCTCACCTTTCCCCTTTCCTTGACCAGGCTCCTTGCTGGCCTCCGGCTTCTCTGCTCGGAGGGGCAGCAGATGCTGCCCCTCCCTTTCACTGACCCCCACCCCAGGCCCAACGTGGTGAAGGAGGAAGGTGGCCCCAACCCCCATGGCTGCCATCTTCGTAAGTGAACTGGACTCCAAGGTGCATTCCAGGCTTCCACCATGTGCGCCCTCTCCGGGGCCTGGACAGCTCTCCCTCTGGATCCAGATTCCCCCAAGACACAGGTGCCAGCAGAGAGCTCACTCCTTCCTTCATTCAGCAAGTGTGGACGAGGCTCCAGGCGGCCAGGCGCTGCTCCAGGCCCTGGGCAAGCAGTGGGCACTCAGACCAAGCCCCTGCCCTCGGAGCCCTTCTAGTGGCGGACAGACAACAAGGTGCTGAGTGTCAGATAAGGAAGCAATGCAAGGGGTTGAGACTCAGGCTCAGAGAAACCTCTCTCTCGGCCAGGCAGAGAACAGACCAGGAGGCGCGGGAGCCACGTGGACCCAGGAGCACCTCTGAGCAGAGTCGGTGCAGGCAGAGACCCCCAGGAGGGAATGTGGATGGCCACGACCTCCTGCCCAAGCAAGTCACCTGCCCCCCAGCACCTGCCCCCAGGGCTGAGCGAGTCAGGAGCCTGCTGCCCAGTGCCGGGACTGGGTGGGCAGAGGCTCCCTGAGCCCCCACCCTGCTTCCTCTGCAGCAGCTCCAGGGGCCAGCCCCGTCCTCAGGGCTCTTGTCTCTCAAAACTTAGGGGATGCTCCATTCTTGGGCTGCACAGCTGCTTTTGTTTTGAAAGCATTCAGACTGACTCAGAAGGACAAGCCTGCTCTGGCCCTCCCTGCCCCCTCTGCCTTAGGCCCTCCTGGCCTTCCCACATGACAGGCTTCCCAGACTTTGATGCCTCTGCACCCTCCTGGCTGCAGGCTCCACTTCCATCCCAGTCGCTCACAGTTGGAAAGTTCTTCCTTAGCTCTAACCTCCATTCCTCGTGCTATGATGGCAATTTCCTATCTTTTCTCTCACCTTCTGAACTTACCCAGAAAAATGAGTGTGCCTGACAGGAATGCTTCCTGCCTCCCTTTTCTCCTCACCCCGCCTCCCCTGGGCTCCCGAGTTTCCGATCTGCCATCTGCCTAAATCCTCTCAGGCACAGTGCCCGAGATCTCTCAGAGCTTGGGTTGGGAAGGACTCGAAGCTGGTGCTGCCTTGCACCTCCCCTCCAGCGCCCGGGGCCTCCATGCCCTGCCTCCTGGCCTTGTCCCTGTGGCTGGTCCTTGTCACTGGCCCCTCCTGTGCCTCTGCCTGTGTGTGTCCCCGCCTCTGATGTCCCACTCTTCCTCTCCTGGGCCTCTGCCCTGCATCTCAGCCTATTCTCACACCAGAGATCTGGGTGGCTGGAGGCAGTGGTGGCTGGCCCGGCTCTGAGCCTGTACCCCTGTACCCCGTCTGTGGTGGGCACAGGCACTAGCCTCCCCAGGAGGGGAGCACAGCCCATGGCACCCAGCAGAAGCTTCCCTCACAGTGAGGGGAGTCAGGGCGCCTGGTGTGGGGCATCAGGCACAGGTGGCCCCTGTGCAGTGGCCTACGGGCAGCTCTTGCCCATCAGGCCTGTGGCCTGGCCTGCCCCGCCCTGCCACCACCTCCACAGGGACGACTGCTGCCTTCTCAACAAGCTTGTGGGCCTCTGGGCCCCCTGGCCTCTGATGAGGCCCACCTGGGCAGCCCCTTTCTAGCTCTGCTTGGCAAGTGGCTGGGCCTCTCTGGGCCCCGACTGCCCTATCTGTGAAAGGGGGATAGAAGCAGCCCATTGGCGCCTGGCCAGTGCCAGGAGTGTGGGGACACTACCATCTCTCGGTGGTGCTGGTTCTCGGGGAGCAGGTACCAGCCGCAGGCGTGCACAGGTGTGGCTTTGGCAGTGCTCCGAGCAGTGGTCAGTGCTGCCCCTCTGTGTGGGCCTCGGGGCTCTGCACACAGCCGCACAGGGCACAGCTCACACTCGCTTCCTCTGGGTTTGGGGCAGAGTTTCAGCTTTCCCCCAGGCCTGGGCGTTTAGTAGGATGCACAGAACTGTGCTGGGGACCTGGGGCAGCATGTGGGACCCGGCCAGCCAGCTGGGCAGCACCACAGCCAGGAGGGAAGCCAGGGACAAGCTGAAGGCTGTGCGTGGGAAGTGCCCCTCTGCCGAGCAGGCCACCCGGGGTGGGAGGGGACATTGGGGTTAGGGGACATCAGGGCTGGTGGGCCTGGGGTGTACAGCTCCAGGAATGTGTCCAGGTTTCCAGGCCTGGACATGGCCAGCCGGTGTCCCTGCCTGAGTGTGGGAGGGCATGTGGGGTCACTGGGGAGACTGGGACAACAGCACTGGTGGCATGTTCATCCACCCCTTCACCTTTTGTTGGCTGAGCCCCTGTCATAGGTCCTGGAACAAAGCAGATGCAGGTCCCACCCCAGGTTCCATTCAAGTGCATGGGAGTACAAGAGGTCAGATGGCAGCAAGCCTCATGCAGAAAAGTAACACAGGCTTCTGACAGTTCAGGTGCCATCTGATGTAGGAAAGCCTGGCCATGAGGGCCTCACTGACAAGGGGACTGAGGAGGCAGGGAGAGCCCTGTGGACTGCTGGGAGCAGTGTTGAGGTAGAGGGAAGAACAAGTGCAAGGGCCCTGCGGCCAGTGTGCACAGCCTGTCCAGGAAATAGTTAAGAGGCCAGAGTGGCTCTAGTCAGTGAGTGAGCAGGGACAAAGCAGGAGATGGGGTCGGAGGAGCAGTCTGTAGACCATGGAAAAGCCCTTGTCCTTACTGTGCATGAGCTGGGGGCCACGGGAGGGTACAGAGCAGAGAGGGGCAGGACCCGACTTGGATGATGACAGTACCCCTCTGGCTGCCTTTGGGGCCCAGACAAGGAGGGGCACAAGTAGGAGTGAGCGTCTGGGTCCAGGCCGGGAGCTGGCCTGCGGGTGGGGCTGAGAAGTGGTGGACTCTGCCAGGATGTAGAGCCCTTTATCCAGCATTGGCTCTTCTACCCTCCAGCTGCCCAGGAGGTGGTACTTTTATCATCCCTCTAGAAGCACAGGAAACTGTAACTCAGAAAAATGAAGTCATTGCCCTGAGGCCACACAGCAAATAAGCAGCGGCTTCAGGACTCAAACCCAGGCCCTGCCTCAGCCAGTGGCTCTGCCGCTGCTGCCGTCACCTCCTCAGCCCAGGGAGAGCGGCCTGCACCGGCATCTCCACCAATGTCTGGCACATAGTAGGGGCTTTGGGAATAGTTTTGGATGGCGATGGATAAATCAAGTGAATGGACTTGGCTGCCCTGCCCGTCTGCAGAAGGGTACCCGCAGGCAGGTGTCAGTCTGTGGCTGAGGTCCAGGGTGGGGGCAGTTGAAGAGGGGCTGGCCCCCCTTGGGTGGTGGTGACACCGGCCCAGGTTCACTGGCCTATCAGGATGGGGGTTGGAGTAAACGGCATGTGGTGTGCTTCGGGCCTGGGGAGTTCCAGGTACTGAGCTGGGTCAGGGATAGGGTGGTGCCCAAGCGGCAGGGGATCAGCGCGGCCCAGCCCAGCTTTGCCGCCATGAGGCCGTCTGAGTGCCACGAGGCTCCTCGGCTTGGCACAGTCCGAGCCCCCTCCCCTGGCAGCCCAGCCGTCAACCTTCCTCCCCCTCTTCCCGACCTTCCCGGCTGCCCAGAACCAATGGGTTAATTAGATAACGGAGCCTTTGATTAGCGGGGGAGGGGGAGGCCTCCTGGCAGCAGGGAGGGGGTGAGGAGGAGGAGGCCCTCCCCGAGCAGAGGCGAGGAGGAAGGAGGGAGGGGGCGGAGAGGAGGGACGAGGCACAGCTTGGCTCTGCACTGCCGTGTGACTAGAAATTGTAATCACGGAGAAAGAGGGAGAGACAGCCGGGAGAGAGACCAAGACAGACAGACAGACAGACCTCACTGAGCCTGGCTCCTGCTAGGAGAGGGCGCTGGGGTGCAGCCAGAGCCAGGGATAGATGGAGGAGAAAGAGAGGGGGCCCCGGCGGTCCCAGGGGGGCCGAGACAGTGACGGGGCAGCCTGAGGAGGGGGCCAGAGCCGGGAGGGGACCGAGCCGGGCAGGGAGCGGAGCCGAGCTGGGTCTGCGGGTGCAGAGGAAGGAGGCTGCGGTGGGGAGAGGAGCCGGGGCAGGAGCCGGGTGGAAGGAGACCAGGCTGTGAGCGGGGACGGGGCAGAGGACTGCTGCAGTGGCCAGGGACAGCCCTCCCCAGGGGCGGGAAGGGCGACAGGCCAAGGGGGGGGGCGCGGGGAGACCCAAGAAGCCCCTGCGCCCCCCCCAGCAGCACCTCGCAGGGAGCCCTGGAGAGCTGGGGAGGCAGCGCCCGGCCCGCTGGAGGCATGTGCAGGGGGGCCTGGGGCACAGAGAGGCCCAGCGGAAGCCAAGCCACCAGGGTGAGTGTCCCTCAGTCAGTGTTGGGGGGAGGGAGGCAAGGACAGAGATGGCGGAGGGCGAAGCAGAGGAGGGGAGGGAGGCTGAGCCTCTGCAGAAGCTGCCTTGGGGGGGATGCGGGCTGGCAGCGGGAGAGACGGGCGACAGATGCGGAGGTAGATGCGAGGCAGCGGCAGGCCCAGAGGACCTGGCGGGTACCGTGGGCTCCCACGGGCCTTGGGGGGCCCCCAGCCTCAAACCCTGGCCCTCCTGCACCGTGCCAGCCCCTTGGTGAGGAGGGTGTGGGTTGGGTCATTACCAGATCTTGGAAGGTGGGAACAATGGACCCAGGACAGGGAGCATGGGCCTCCCTGGTCACCTGCGGGAAACAAAGACCCTGCGCTCTCACACAGACGTGCTGGCTCAGACACACACACACACACACACACACACACACACACACGCACATGCACACAGTCCCGGGTAGGGTGGCCACGGGCACAGCCACCTCTCCCCTGGGCTCACTGCCTTGTCCAGCTCCTGCCTTCTCACGTGCACACACAGGCATTGTTATCCAGGGTAAATGGTTTTGGACGCTGCAGAAGGAGGCGTGGATGTGCTCCTGTGTGTGTGTGTGTGTGTGTGTGTGTGTGTGCCCGTGCGCGCACCTGCGTGTGCCAGGTGGCCCTGCGTCCCTAGATCTGAGGGTCCGCCTGTGAGGGCGTGCCCTGTCGTTGCTGTGTGAGTGGGTGGCGTTGTGGTGGCCTGCACCCGGCTCTGGTGGCTCTCGGGGGCTGTGTAGGGGCAGCTGGCTGCGTGGCTGCATTCGTATGTATCCGGAGACACTGAGTTGGAAGCCAGAGGGCAAGTCCCAGGGCTCCTGCACTGGCCACATCCATTCCCCTCCCAGTGACTTGGTCCTGTCTGCAAACTTGGCATCTGGACAGCTTCCTCCTGCCGATATTATGAGGCTGAGGGAACAGGGAGCAGTTTGGTGCATGGGCAGGCTGGCCCGTGCTTGGCGTGATACGGCTATTCCTGTCATCATTGTTATTGTCCTGTGAGCCCCTCCCTCATGGTCTTATGGAGATGAGGGGAGGGCAGATTGAGGAGGTATAGCAGGACTTCTCAGACGACCCAGCTCCCCTCCTGAAACTCAGGCGCAGAGTCCCCAGGTGGCTGTCCCCATGCCCACCGCTCCCAGCACTGTCCTGCGGCAGCTGCTGGCACAGGTCCCACAGACGCTCGCCTCAGCCTGGAGCACCTGCAATCTCAGGGCACAGGTGGGCTGCAGGGGCCTCCGGCTGTGCTGCCACCCCAGGCCCCACTGGAGCCTCCAGCCACCTCTCTCCAGCCCTCAGCCCCCACCTGTCCCCCCAGTCAGTGCGGTGGACACCTTCCCTCTCCCTCCAGTTCTGATCTGACCCAGGCCCCTGAGCTGCTGTGGGGTCAGGACCCGGGCAGGAGAGGGCCACCCAGGGGTGGGGTGGAGGTGTATGGGGGCGGCCACGTGGTTGCGAGGTTGCTTACATTCCTGCAAGGGGAGGTGAAGGGACAGAGAGAGGGGCCAGGACACACTGCCCAGGGGCCTGGCAGGTACCATGCTGGGAGCCAGGTCCTAACCCACACTGCGGGCTCGACCTCTCTCCACCTCTGCCCCAGGGTTGGGGTCGTTTTCCATCTCTACCTATGCAGTGACCTTTCTAAAACTTTCTGTTTTCCATTTACTGGCTGAGTAACCCTGGGTAAGCCCCTCCTCTCTCCCAGCCTCAGTTTTCCCTTCCTCAGAATGGGTGGAAAGCCTCCCCACATGGAAAGGAGGATGGTGCAGCTGCGGCCTGCCGCCAGCCTCTCTCCCGCCGCCTCTTTGTGCGGAGCCCTGGGAAGGGAGGTAGTGATGGAGCTGCCTGGGCGGTGGTGAGACCCAGGCCACCCTGTCCCTGACCGAATCTCTCCTGTCTTCCCTCTCGCAGCCCCCCAGCGGCCGCGCGGAGCATGAGCATTGAGGATGGCGTGTGCCCGCGGCTCCCAGTGCCCCCCGCTGCCGCCCGGTAGGATGTCCTGGCCCCACGGGGCACTGCTCTTCCTCTGGCTCTTCTCCCCACCCCTGGGGGCCGGCGGGGGCGGCGTGGCCATCACATCCGCTGCTGGAGGGGGCTCCCCACCGGCCACCTCCTGCCCCGCGGCCTGCTCCTGCAGCAACCAGGCCAGCAGGGTGATCTGCACGCGGAGAGAGCTGGCTGAGGTCCCGGCCAGCATCCCCGTCAACACGCGCTACCTGAACCTGCAGGAGAACGGCATCCAGGTGAGCCCGGCGGCCGCCGTCAGGCTGGGCGGTCGGGGAGGAGGCGCAGGTGGTGCTGGGGGAGGCGCAGTGGCCACAGCCCCTCTTCCCTCTGGTCAGTCTCGGCTTCCCTCACATCCGGGAGTCCGCACGCCCACCTCTGTGCCGGCGTGAGATGTCGTTTGCGTCCCATTTACTAGAGCTGGCTGGGGGTGGGGCCAAGGCCAGGTGGGTTTTCCTGGGGCTGTGCCCGCGCACAAGATAGGACACCGAGCCCTGGGCCTGGCTCACCCGGGGGGAGTTGGGGCCAGGCGGCCTAACGCGGAGCCCCAGTTTCTTCCTCCAGAAAGAGAGGAGAGAGCCCCTGCCCTGAGGGCCACAAACTTGTCAAAGATTTACAGTTGGTTCTGGCGCCTCGCCAGCAGTCCTGGATATAAGTTCTTCCCTCTTGTCGTTTGGGGTGCAGTGCGAGGCTCGCGAACCCACCCCCTGGAGTTGGTGTGCAAACTGGAGAACCCGCCCTGTTGGGCACGTGGTTGGCGTCCGAATTGGGCTGTTGCCATTCGATTAATTATGATTCTGATTAAGATAAGCCATAAACGGTGCCGGGGGCGCAGAGCAGTGCTGTCGTGAGACGGGGGTTTCTCAGCCTAATCGCGCGTGGGTCCGGGTCATCCTTTATTGTGAGGCTGGGGAGGGGCTGTCCTGTGCACTGTAGGGTGTTCATCCCCGGCCACTAGATGCCAGTAGCACCCTGACCTCAGTTCCAGAAATTCTCCAGCCATTGCCAGGTATTTCCACCCCTGGCTGGGAACCACTGTATTAAGGGCATTTGATCAGTCTCCTGCCCCCACACAGGCCTCCCTAATCCAACTCAGCTAATAAATTGGGGGAGAAGAAGGTTCCCATGCTGAAGGGACCAGCAGCCCCCATCTGACTGTCTAGGAGAGCCAGGCTGAGGGACAAGAGGAGACAGTCCTTCCTGGTGGGTTGTGGTGCAGAACCAGGGTCCAGAAACCTGAGACCCGTCACCAGCCCGGCTCCTGAGGAATTCTTTCAGGACAGGTGGCCTCACCAGCCACCTCCTGGAACAGGTCATAGGTTACAGGTTAGAGTCACCCCTTCTGCTGATCTTGTGAACCCACCCCATCCCGCCAGCACAGCCTCAGCTGAGCAGTCATGTCTCCTTCACAGGACCAAAGTCTGCACCAGGCACCTGCCTTGTCCCCTGTCCTGTGCGTCCCCTTCATTTCTTCCTGTGACAGTCAACAGATACCACAGCACCGACTGCCAAGCGTGGTCTAGGCGATGACCCACACAGGCCAAGCCCGGCTCCTCCCTGGCATCTCACACTGTAGAGGGGAAGAGAGAATAAGCAAATGGTCGACGCCCTAGAGTAGCCGGAGCAGACCTGGGGGCCATGGGGCCAGCTGAGCCTGAGACTTCAATGGCAGCCAAGGCCACAGTGGGTCCCTTTGGAAGAACCTGCCCTGGATTTCCTTTGGAGAGTCCAGGGGCAGCTCAGTCCCACAAACACCTGCTGAGTGCCACTCATGAACACGAGTTTATTCACGCATAAGTCACGCACAGGTCCGCTGCGTCCAGGCACATCGTAAAGCAGCCATGGAGGTAGCTGTGGTTAGAGGATGAGAACAGGAATAGCAACCACACGCCTTCATCTCCATTCCGGGTTCTCACACCTGACTCCAGACCATGAACGAGCGCTGGTGAGTGGTCACCGGACTGGGCCTCCCCCAGAGGACACTTTCCAGACAGCAGCAGGGGCGTGCTATCTCCAGAGCAGGATAATTACAAAGTATTATTTTTTTCCAAATGGAAAAATTAAAAGAAAAAATCACTGCAGTCCCACCACCTAGCTATAAATAACTTCTGCTTACACTTTGGCTTAATACCTTTCTGGCTCTTTCCTGTGCATCTGTAAATGTATTTACTTATTTATTAATTTAGAAAAATTAGAAAATACACCTAAGTAAAGAAGAACACAGACAACAGCCAGTGGCACTGCACAGGCAGGCAAGTGCCACTCTGGGAGTCCCATGAGCAGCCTCAGCAGGTCACCATGGGACTATTTGCTTTTTTTTTTTTTTTTTTTAAGAAAAAAATTGAGCTGGGCGCAGTGTTGCACACCTGTGTTCTCAGCGACTCCGAAAGCACCCTGACCTCAGTTCCAGAAATTCTCCAGCCATTGCCAGGTATTCCCACCCCTGGCTGGGAACCACTGTATTAAGGGCATTTGGTCAGTCTCCTGCCCCCACACAGGCCTCCCTCATCCAACCCAGCTCATAAATTGGATCACAAGTTCAAGGCTGGCCTGGGTGCATTAGGGAGACCCTGTCTCAAAACAAAAAGGTCTGGGGATGCAGTTTAGTGACAGAGTGCTTCCCTAACATGTGAAGCCCTGGGTTAGAACCCCAGAACCAGGAAAAAAAAGAAGAAGGAAAGAAAAGAAAAATGGAATCACTATTTCTGAAACTGGCTTTTGGCACTAGTAGCATTACCATGAGTATCTTTCTCTGTGGCACTAAATATTCTCTGGTGTCATTTTAAATGAGTGTATCGTATTCCAGTGCATGGGCGTCCTGTCGTTAAAGAGGGACTCGCTAAATGACAGGATACACAAGCACTAGAACACAATAGCCATTGATAACCGTCCCAGGGAGGAACCAGGGAGCAGGGCCAGGCCCTTCGTAGCTCCAGGCTGCAGTTGACCTGAGCTACGCTGCAGTCAGAGGCCCTGCTGTAGGCTCTGGCCCTCTGGCTTCTGCCCTTGGGATAAATTCTTAGAAGTAGACTTGCTGGGTCAGAGGGAAGATCAGAGAAGGGCTACCCTGAGTCCTGCGTCTTACTCATCTGCACGTCCACCCCCTCATCCCCAGCCGGCACCAGAGCCTCTGAAGAGACAGGCTGAATCCCAGAGCCTCCAGAGCCTCCCATGTTGCCTGGTTACCTGGCTGTCACCTGGTTCCTCAACTGCACCATCACCTCCATGAGGACAGGGACCTCGTGCTATTCCCTGCTGTGTCCCCAGCACCTGGAACAGAGCCTAGTGCGCAATAGGCATTTAGCAGATGCTTGTGGTGAAAGGAAGGGGCGCTCAGGAGCTCTTGCCCTGGCCCTTGACAGAAGCCTGGAACCGTCTGTTGGTGGGATTCCCACGAGGCCCTCCTGGGAGAACTGGGGAGGCTCAAAGGTCCCCATCACCTGTTCCCATGTGCTTCTGGCCTGGGGTGCAGTACAGGTAGCAAGGCCCTCAGCAAGCTCCTGGGGACAAAGAACCCCAAGGGAGGTTCCTATCCTCACTCTGGGGGTTGTCACCTGGGGACAGAGGGGGATAAAATGCCCTCCTGCCACATAAGAGGGGTGGTAGGTGGTGTCCAGATGTAGAATGAAGGATTTATTTCACAGTTCATGTTTTCCTGCTGGGGACTGAACCAGGGCGGGGGTTGTTTTTGAATCAGCAACGGTTCCTGGGCCCCAGTGGTTTTTGAGAGAGGTGGGGCTTCAAACGCCCAGACCCTCCAGAGATGAAGCCTTCTAAGGCAGCGGCCAAGAGACCATCCTCTTGGCCTCCACCTCCCAGCCCCAGGCTGGTCCAGGTGCAAGGTGGGCCTGGTGGGCACCCCTCGGCCTCGCCCTCGGCCAGCATTCAGTGTGTTGCCCCTGATTCTTTCTACCGGGTGTGCTCTTGCGAAAGCTCCTTGTTGCTTTGTGTGAATGTATTTTTAATTCATGCAAAGGGAGCTGTGTTAGATATCGCTTTCTTTGTCTTGCTATTTTACCGGGCCTGAGCTTCTTAGAACCCTGCATGTGGCTGATTCTGTCCCCTCAGTGACCTCAACTGTGGCAGAGTTCCCCTTGATGGGCACCTGCCCCCCTTGCCCGTCTCCCCAGCTTCCCCATCATGGAGCCTCACCAGGCCCCTGTGGGAGCTGAGTGATAATTTCTCTGGATATGTCCCGGGGGAATTGCTGGGTCACTGGATAGCCATGTATTTAATTACACTAAGTACCCCTGGGTCCACCTGAGGCTTTTGCGGGCTACCCCAGTCCCTTCTGGGTCTGCCACGAGGTCAGATGGCAAGGAAGGCTCCCTCCTAAGAAACCACCCGGCCCAACCTAAGAAGGTCATCTCAGAGAGTCATGTCAAGGAGCCTGGCAGCTGGCATCCAGAGCAGCCTCAGTCCCCGGCCATGGGGACTGCTGTACAGCTGACCATGGAGCACACTAGGCCTCCAAGGTGGAGGTTAGCAGGTGCCTAAAGCACAATTCTGAAATTATGAGCTTGCAAGGAAGGATCCAAGTAGCATCTCCAGTTCATTTAAGATCAACAATGCTGTGTGTGTATGTATATGTGTGTGTGTGTGTATATTTTTTTTCTTAAGTTATTGGTGCACCTTTATTTTAATCATTTATTTATATGTGGTGCTGAGAATTGAACCCAGTGCCTCACACATGAGAGGCAAGCACTCTACCACTGAGCCACAACCCCAACCCTCAACGATGCTTTCTTTAAAGACTGGGGACACCCTGGATGTCAACAGCACCTTCTCTCTGCACTCGCATCATGAGGGGGAGTGGTGTTTAATTTCTTCTTTATGTTTTCTCTAGTCTCTAAATTTCCTGCAGTAAGAGCTTTTAATACTTTTTGTAATCAGGGAAAAACAATAAATGCAAAATGTGTCATAGAAGCTGAAGAAAAAATCACCCCTGGGATTTGCTCACCTTTGCCTGGAGAATGGGAGTGTGCTTGGTGGGGGGCCTCCTAGGTGGGAGGGCCTCCTAGGCAGGGCCGGCTCTCCCATTTTACAGATGTGGAAACGGAGGCCCAGCTGGCTCAGAATGACTTGGCCAGAGTTGTCCAGCTAGCTGTGGCCCGCTGGGCTTGCCCTGTGCCCCCGGGAGTCACTGTGGGGAAGCCAGGCTGGAGAGCCATGATGTGTGGCTTCAGGAACAGGAACGCAGCCACCCTGCGGGGCTGTGGCAGACACTGAGTGGCAGGCACTGAGTGGCTCTGCAGTCACTGCTAGCTCAGCACTTTTCAGGAAAGATCCCCTCAGGCAGCAGGGAATATGGAGTTTTTGACTGAAGGGACATTTCCCTGCTGGAGGAAAAAAATGGTAGGGGAGAGATCTAGAAGGGCCCCCTCCTGAGGTCAAGGACAGCTCCCTGCAGGAGGTCGTGGAGTGGGAGGGAGCAGCCTCCCTCTGCTGCCCCCCCAGGACTTCCTGTCTCACTGCAGCCTCTCCAGCTTCCATCCCAACTGTTTCCTGCGTCCCCTCAGGAGCACTGACCAGGGCCCAGGAATCCTCGTCATCTGAGCCCCAGTTTCCACACTTGTCAATGAGACCCCCTTAATTTGTGGGTTCCCGCTTAACCTTTTCATCTCTGTATAACACACAGAGAACATGACATTAAATGTCCTTCTCAGAAGATCATCACAAAAGGAACAGTCCTGTAAATACCACCCAGCGCACATAGGGCCACACAGGCCTATGATCCCAGTGGGAGGCTGAGGCAGGAGGATGGCAATTTCAAGGTTAACGAGACCTTCCAAATAAAGTATAAAAAGGGCTGGGGGTGTGGCTCAGTGATAGAGCACCCTGGGTTCAATCCCTGGTACCAAAAAAATAGAGGAGGGTCTGGCACGTGCTGGGTGACATAGCAGAGGGCGTGGTGAAGGGCAGCAGCTGAGAGGGCTGGTGAGCAAGAGTCGCCAGTCTCTGGGAGCTCTGGCCATATCCCAAGGCCTGAGCTGTGGTCACTGTGTGTCCATCTCAGTTACCACTGACCCCAGCACCTAGCACAGAGCCCACACACTGCAGGTGCCCAGAATGCAACTGTCAAACTGACGAATGTGCAGAATGGCCTGCCATCTGGCAAAGCCATCTGGCCTCCCGGCCCAGCGGCAGCCCCAGGAGAAGGTAGCAGGAATGTCACCCCCACTTCTCCGTTGAGTAGACTGAGGTCCTGAGGGGCTCAAGACCCCTGTTCTTCTGTCCATGAATGAAGTCAAGGCCTCCAGTCATCTCTTGGGGTCCTTTATCCAGAAAAATAGTATCAGATTCCTGCAGCCCCTGGAGGAGGAGGGAGGGGCCGACGTGGCCCCCAACATTGCTCCAAGCAAACCTTGGCTTCCTCGGTGAATTCCATCCTCAGGGCAACACTAGGAGTAGGTCCCCTTCTTGTCCCCATTTTGCAGATAAGGAAACTGAGGCACAGGAGAGGAAGGCTCTCCCACCCAACACAGGATCCTCAGTGATTACCACGGCCAGCTGGCTGCGGAAGCGACTTCTCCAGCGATTCCTGATGCCTCCTAGTGCACACCTGTCCCAAGCCCCAGGTGACTTGATGACAGGAGTGTAACTGGGTCCTGACACTCTGTGCCTCACAGCCCTGGCCTGTCAGGACATTCTCTGGGCTTCCTCCTAGCTTCCTGGCCTGTCAGTGGCCCCTGCCAGTTGCCACATCCTCCACCCACAGGGGACTCCCTTCCCCAGCTGTCCCGCCTCCATCCTGCAGCAGGACTTGGCCAGCACTCCCAGCTCCTCCACCCTCAAGGGCATGCTCTCCTCTGCCCCATATGCCCGCCCCAGGGACTGGCCTCACCCTCCACAGCCACCGCCACAGCGCACCTGCCTCGTGGGCCTCTTCCTTCTGGATCTGGCCAGCCCCCAGGGTCCACCTGCAGCACCCAGCTCAGCCCCAGGCTCATTGATGGAGCACCTACTGTGTACCAGGCACCACTCTAGGCCAGTGGGTGAGCAGACACAGTCCTCTGTCCACACGCTGCAGGTGGAGAGGCAGTGGAGGAGGTGAGAGAGAGCTGTCCTCGGTGCTGGAGGCAGGGAGGTCAGGGCCAGGGAAGATGCCTGGGAGGGAGGTGCCTGCCCACGGCTGAGCCTCCAACGCACCCGCACCCGGCAGAGGTTGGGTGCAGCAGGCTGCACTTAGCCCTCACGTACCCTCTGCTTGGACCTCGGTGAGTGGCTGTTTGCGCCAAGGTCAGATGCCTGTCTGGGCTCCTCAAGGGGAAACAGGCCGGACCTGGTACCTAAGAGAGGGCTTGTCCCCAGGAGCACAAGGGAGGCAACTCAGGGGTTATAAGTGGGAGGAAGGAAGGAGGGACGGAGGGAGGGAGGGAGCAGCTGGGGCGGTCCAGCACCCACACTGGCCCCTGCAATGCTGCCAATCATGTCCTGGCCACCAGGGAAGTCCTGATGAAGAAGGGGGTATAAATCCCTTATCTCAGGACTAGGAAGAAATAGAAGAAGTCCAAGTCCTCATAAAAACAGAGTGAAAACAACAATGTATTTAAATTTTGAGTGTAAAAATTTGGGGAGAAAAAAACACCCAGTAAGCTTTACTAGACTTTTGTTATTGGTTCATCACATTCAAAACACATTGGGCTGCGTGTGGCTCAGAAGTAGAGCGCGCCTAGCAGGTGTGAGGCACTGGGTTCCATCCTCAGCACCACGGAAAAATAAAGAAAAAAAGAAAGGCCCATCAACTAAAAAATTTTAAATAAAAAATAGAAACAATTTATCTTAATAGCATTAAGATGAACAATCCACTTAGTCATTTTCCTACCACAGTTAAATTTTTTTTACAGCATGTCTTTATTTTATTTGTTTCATTTTTATGTGGTGCTGAGGATCAAATCCAGTGCCTCACACATGCCAGGCAAGCACTCTGCCGCTGAGCTACAGCCCCAGCCCCCACAGTTAAATTCTTAATAAAGGATTTCTTGACAATTTATTTTCTTAAAAGCCCCAGCCAGGGGGCTGGGATGTGGCTCAAGCGGAAGCGCACTCGCCTGGCATGCGTGCAGCCCGGGTTCCATCCTTAGCACCACATACAAACAAAGATGTTGGGTCCGCCGAAAACTAAAAAATAAATATTAAAAAAAAAGCCCCAGCAAAACACAGTGGGCCTTTTTTTTTTTTTCCAGTTCTCATAATGGTCACTTCCATGACTGAAATAGAAAGTCCCCAGAAGAGGGCCAGTTGCAGGGTACAAGGGTGAGGAAGAGCCCATTGGAGGCTGGGAGGCAGCCACTGAGGGACCATGTCCCCTGCCTGAATCCTGCCTGCATCCTTGGCCCTGGCACAAGTGGGGTGAGCCCAGCAAATGGGGGCTGAAGGGCTGAGGGGTCTTGGAGGCGTGGGCAGCTGGGTGGCTCTCCCCCAGGCTCCTGTCCTGGCTCCTCCACTGTATGACAGAACTTCAACATCTTCATTAGGCCAGATGTCAGGGTGGGACAGGTGTCAACACCCACATGACCCTGCCATGGCCCCAGAGATCATTTGCTCTGGGGTGTTTCAAACTGTGCCTTAGGGAACCCCAGGCCTGCCTCCCCCACAGTCAGGCCGCTACACAGCCTGCTTATACCATCCCCATGAAGCCATCATCTGCATGATTACTGTGGGCTCTAGGAAGGCAGGCCTGTGTCTGTCCTGCTCCCAGCTGGACCCCCAGTCTAGCACAACACCTGACACAGGGCAGCTCTCAAAGAAAATCCTGTCAAATGAGAACCTGCCATGTTTAAGCAAATGAACTCTACACTCTAGGTGGGCATGAAACCCACAACAGCCCACCTCCATTTAGGGCTGTAGATGTGATGGAGACGCTGTGTTGGATTCAGGAGAAGCAGACTCTGAGTCCTGGTGTGGAGTTTGAGGTTGAAAACAAGTGATTTTACCTCTGTGAACCTGGGTTTCCTCAGCCGTTAGACCATCAAATATGGGGAAGGGCCAGGGACATATGGTTAATAGCCCCCATGTGATAGGATTTCCACAGGATTAATGAGATTATGACCTCAGAGCATAAAGCACATATGGCATATAGTAGGCACCTAGCAAACAGTGATTCCCCTTTTTTTACTTTATTGGGAACCTGCTCAGGATGACTCTTTGTTTTAGAGTCAGCCTTGTATTATTTGGGAGCAGAAGAATGGAACTGACAAGCTTTGCTCTTTAGGTAGGCGTGTTAAATTTTAAGGATAAAAAGGAGAAAATATATGAATCCTGAAAGCATAGAGAGAGGAAATGGAGTCAGAAGAAATTCAAGCAATACAAAATAGGATAATAAATAGGAAAGAGTATGTTACAAAAAAAAAACAGAAATAGCACAAAATATTAAAGACTATAGGAATAATCCTAAGTATATTATAGTAATTACAATAAATGTAAATGGACTAAACTTCCAGTTAAAAGGCAGAGATTTCCAGACCAAATTAAAACCAAAACCCTAACTAGAAGATGAGGATGAACGATGCAAGTAGAAATGAGACATACACCAGCTGAAAGAAAGACAGTGCTGCTTTTGTAATCTCAGACATGTGGACTTTAAGGCAAAAGGCAGAAGGATTAGGAACCAGAATGTTAGAACTTTTCCACTCCCAAGTTCTGCTACTGAGGATTTTGATGTGCTGTCACTGTCATCAAACCAAAATGCATGTAGGCACATCAGCCAGTACAACTGGGTGTTCTCCAGTTCACCTGGGCCCACTGCTCAGCAGACCTGGCTGAGGTCGACCATGAGTAGGCCTCACACTGGGTGCTGGATGCAGACCTTGTTCCAACAGAATTTCTGCTCCTAGACTCACAGGCTGGACAAGGAGACAGGTGCATTGGACCAAATGATACTCAGCATGACGGGGCCTCATAAGAGAATGTGTGTGATGAGTGAGGGAGTAGAGGTCAAAGAGGGCTTTCCTGGGAAGGGCCATTGGAATTTCCCAGAGAACAAGGAGGGTGACATTCCTGGAAGTGGTGCAGAGCCTGTGGAAAGACAGAGAGTGGCAAGCAGAGTGAACTGTGTCCATCTCTCTCCAGTGGTGGTTTAGCAAGGAGGCAGGGGGCAGGTTCTGAAGGGATTCTGACACCAGGTGAAGGGACATAGAGAGCCTTGGGAAGGCAGGAACAGGGACATGCTGAGTTCTGAACTTCACCTTAGATAATTCTAACAGCCAGTATGAAGGAAAGATGCTGGAGAAGGAACTAGAAGCCCAGAGACAGAACAAATGTCAGTACGGCCATTATCAGCTTCATGGATGGTGTAGAAGTGAATGCTCTTGTGCATTTCCACATCCCAGATGCTCACTGTCTTATCCTGAGCACACACTAACTTGTCAGAGCCTTTCAAGGACTCAGGATACCCATAAAGAACATGAGCTCAGAGAGGCTAAGACATGCCCAAGATCTAGCAGCTGGTCAGCAGCAAAGCCCAGATCCAACCCACCCACCTCTTCCCACCGCATTGCTCATGCTCAGAGGGGTCCTGCAGAGGAGGACACATGGCAGTTCTGTTCAAAGGAAGGGACTCACTGTCTACAGCAACCCAGGCTGCTTTTGCAGCAGCACCTCACCCCACTTACTTCTCCAGTGCCTTTGATTGGAGTGATTGGCAGGGGGACCCCACCCCCTGGGGGATGCCCCTTCATCTCGGTCACACACATCTTCTCACTGCAACAGGACAAGGCACACTGAGTGGGAACAGGCTCAGGCTCCTCTGTGGACATGCCATCAGCACAGTCCTCCGTCCAGAGACTCCAGAGAGGCCTGGAGAGCAGCCCCGCTGAGCTGGACGCTGACCCCAGCCCTGCCTGCTGCACACTCCCCGGCCAGCTCTGCTGAGTCACTTGGCCTCAGTGAGCCTTGGTCTCCTTGCCTCTCAAATGAGTGTGATGTTTGCCTGTGGGGTTGGGGAGGGGAGTAAGTGGGAGCTTGGGGTGCTGCAGAGGTGGGGCCAGGCCTGGGCCCAGACCCGGGCTCTGCCCTTCCTCCCTGTGTGCTCTGCTGAGCCTTCTCCCTTCTCTGAAATGGAAGCCCCAGACCACCGCCTGTGTGGCTGCTTGTTTCAGTCAGCTTTTCCGTTGCTGTGACCAAAAGATCTGACAAGGACAAGGCAAAGAGGAAAAGATTCTTTGGGACTCACAGTTTCAGAGGTCTCAGTCCATGGATGGCCAGCTCGGCTGCTCTGGGCCTGAGGGGAAGGACAAGACAGCAGAGACCGGGTGGAAGAAAGCAGCTCAGGACGTGGCAGTCAGGAAGCACAGAGAGCAAGCTCCACTCATCAGGGACAAAATAGGCACCCCAGGGACACCCCACCCCCGGGGCCTGCCTCTGCCAGCCGCACCCCACCTGCCTGCAGTTACGCCCAGTTGGACTGAGGCGCCGAATGGGCGAAGGCTCTCTCCACACAGTCGCCCCACCTCTGACCTCCCCTGCATGGTCTCACACGTGAGCTTTGGGGAGCACCTCACAGCTAAGCCATAGCATGGGTGAAGAAAAAGCTGGGGTGACAAATGTAGAGCGCCCAGCCCAGCCCGGCATTTGTCACCTGTGCTCAGTGCACCCTTACAGGAGCCAAGCCCTGCATGGACTGTGTCTCACAGAGCGCCCAAGTCTCCAGGGCAATGCTGCAGGGCGACCCTGTGACACACCTCCACAGGTAACGCCCCCCCCCCCCGCCTGATGGATGATGGTTTCACTCATCCAAGAGCCGAGGGTGCCCTTTGGGCTGGGCCAGCAGGGTGACAGGTAGAGGAGGGGCAAGGCAGGGGGAACAGTGTGTGCCAATGTGGAAGGCCTGGCGAGGTGGCCCAAGGACTGGTACCGGCTGTTGGACCTCTGGAGTGAGGACTGCAAGTGAGGGGCTATTCAGAGGGAAGGGAGAGGCGGGTAGATCCCAGTCAGGCAGGGCTCCCTGGGAGCACTGGGGAGCCCTGGAGGGGTCTAGAGGAGGGCAGAGTCAGGGTCAGCTCTGGGGGTTGCAAGACCCCAGAGACAGACTGGAGGGGAGAGGCTGGAGGCCAGGCAGGAGGCTTGAGGCAGGGTCCAGGGACAGAGGGTGGCCTGCACTGGGCTTGGAGGTAGAGAAGAGATGGAGGCCATACAGAGGAAGTTGTGAGACTCCCGAAGAGGCAGCAGGGCAGGCCTGAGGCCAACCCCGTGTCGGGACGGCAGAGCACCTTTTGACTGAGAAAGTGAGCTGGAGAGGCCTCTCAGAGAGCAGGAGCCCTGGGAGGGGGAAGGGGCAGGAGCAGGGCGCAGGTGCTCACTGGGAGCTGGGGAGGACTTGCACCCTCCAAGTGTAACCAAGACTCAGGGAGTTCTTGCTGGCACCTGGACCAGAAACCCCTTTGCTCTCAATTTTTCTGTCCGGACTCTTGAGTCCAACCTTTAAAAAGTCTGCCTGTTCCCTCCCAGGTGATGGGCCTGACCAGAAGCTCCTCCTCTTCTTACTGTTTCCTTGTTGTCATTAGTATCAACAGCAGCAGCAACTGAGCACGGGCTTCATTCATTGCCAGGGTCTCCCAGGGTGCAGGGAAGGCGTCCTGTGCTAGGGTCCTAAGGCGGATTCTGTTTGGGGGACCCAGAGCAGAGCCCAGCAAGGCTGCTCTCCCAGCCCAACTTCATGGAACTTCAACACCATGTGCGCGGGAGGAGGCGGGGCAGGCTCCAGGGGAACTTGATCATGAGATTTCTGTGGCCTAGCATCCCGTGGGACAGGCTGTGAGAAGCGCCAGGCTGGGTGTGCCTGAGATAGTCTCACTAAGGGGTAAACTGAGGCTCCACAGGCCCACAGGGAAGAGCCGGGGATCCTAGGCTCAGAAGCCAGAGACTTTCTCAGGCCCCACCTCACCTTCCTGGGAGATGCTCCTGCGCCATCTCGCTCAGATACAGCCATGGCCACTGGGGACTTTCACCAACCCTCAGGACCCACAGTCAGAATTTCTGAGTGTCCCACCCAGTACAGTGGAAATTAGAAAAAAACAGAAATATACCAAGAAAAATAAAGACCACCCTGACAATTTCAGCTCAGTGTCCAAAAGCAGGCACAGCCCTGGGCCTGAATTCCAAAAAGCCAAAAATGTTTAAGCATATTTCATGATATTAGAAAATGCTCCTGGTATAATATTATTAGAGAGAAATACAGGACCCTGGAAAGTATATTACACCATCAAAATTTTCTGAAAAACATTAAAAGATGGTGAAAAACATACCCCAGCACAAGAAGCGATTGGCAGGAGGTTTATACCGATCAGTTCGTATGTGTAATTCTCTTGACTGATTTCTTATATAATTTTTTACTAAAGTGATCACATATGACTTTTTCAGCAGAAAAGAAAGGCATATGAAAGTGGCTTTATCTGTTGTTCTAACTTGGTACCCAGCCCAGGCCTGGCCCGTGGGAGACTTCAATTAGTGTGTACTAAAGGGGTTCCCTTCCTGTGATCCTTCCTACTCTGGGCTCTGCATTTCCATCTTAGCCCAGATTCCACTCATTGTTCCCATAAACCATTCAGAGTGGCCTGAGAATCGTGGAGTTGTAAGGGCCTGATTAAATCTCCTGTCTCTTTCACCTTGGGACAGCAAAGAATCTCCACCAGGCAAGTGCCCTGGCTGTTTTCCGTGTCCTCAGGAAATCTGGTTTCTGGGCAGGGACTGAACCTCAGTTCCCGTCAAGAGGGCCCCTCCTAAGCCAGGGGAGCAGCTCAGGGGCAGGAGCATGCTTGGCATGCTGGAGGCCCTGGCTTCATCCCAGCATAAAAACGGGGATGGCAGATGAAACATTCCAAAAGGGGCTGTAAGCTGGGCACAGTGGCACACATCTGTAATCCCAGCAGATAGGGAGGCTGAGGCAGGAGGATCATGAGTTCAAAGCAGCCCCAGCAAAAGTGAGGTGCTAAGCAACTCAGTGACACCGTGTCTCTAAATTAAATAGAAAATAGGGCTGGGGTGTGGCTCAGTGTCCATTGATCCTGAGTTCAGTCCCCAGGACCCCCTCACACAGGGGGGAGCTGTTTTCAAATCCACACCACTGAATGCCTGGGAACTGCCCAGAGCCACCGTGCTCTCCCACACTCAGCGGTCCAGATGCAGACCCTGTCCTTGCTGGAGGGGCCCAGATTCTGGTGGATGAGATGGAAATAGCAGTCAGCTCAGCACAGATGGAGGCCCAGAGTGGGGGTACCATGACCAGGCTGGGTGGGCAGATGGGGAGGGGGCAGGACTCCTCTGGAACAGGTAACACCAGAGTTGGGTGTCAAAGGGAGCGGGGAGATAGCCAGAAAAAGTAGTGGAGGCAGCAGCAAGGGCCAGAGGGTGGGCAGTTGGCTGTGTTCAGGGATGGGCTAGGACGGGATGAAGGGGAAGGTCCTCAGGGATGAGCTGCTGGGGCAGGGTCCCCTGGGGATGGATTGCACCAGGAATGATGGGAGGACTGGGAGCAGGGAGGGTCAGGGGAGCCGAGGGTAAAACAGATTCTTCTGTTGCCATGGGGACGGAGAGGCGGGGCTGCAGTGGGACTCAAGGCCCAGGAACAGGCAGGGGACCAAGGGCCTGGGCGCACCAGGAAAGTCCTGTCTATGCTACCGATCTTCATCCGAAGCAGCAAGGGGATCTTCATCCGAAGCAGCAGGGGATCTTCATCCGAAGCAGCAGGGGATCTTCATCCGAAGCAGCAAGGGTCTCCCTCCGCGGGTGGCGCAGTGCGCATGCGGCCTGTGGTCAGAAAGGCTCAGCGCTCTAACCCCAAGGGCAGGGTTCAGGTTACTACACAACAATAAAACAGTAAGAATAACGGTGTGTGGAGAGGCGCTGAGCGCTCCCACCTCTCTGCCCTCCGAAGTGGCTTTCATCAGCTCCCTTCACAGCAAGAGTGGACCCCGAGGCACCGGGAGCTCCAGTGACAGGTCCTACAGCCAAGGAGGAGAAGGCAAGATGGTAACAGGGCTCTGCCATTGCAGCCACACCCGGGCCTCGGTTTTTTTGTCCGTCCAATGGGAACAGCGGTGCTGCGGGTGCGTTGCGGCCCAGCCAGGGAGGGCGGGCGCAGGCTGGCCAGACCTGCCCAGCTCTGCCCACCAGCTAGCCGCTTCTGTGGGCCTCGGTTTCCTCCGTTCTAAAACGGGGCAGCGATAGTCCTTGTTCATAGGGCCCCTGGAGGATAAGGCACAATTGTGTTCATGAAGCATCACGGGCGCCGAGAACGCCAAGAAGGCTCCTGGTGAAGCTGCGCCATCTAATACTTGGGCCCAAGTCCACCGAAGGTGCACCCGGAGTGCCAAACCGGCTGGATTGGGAGCGCAAGCGACTCGTTCATAAGTTTTCATCTTGATTACATGGTAAAAGGATGATATTATTGGTACATCACCTTAAATAAAATATTATTAGAATTGATTTCATTATGTGTCAATTTTAAAAGAAACAAAAAAATTGATTTCACCTGTTCAGTTTTGTTTTTTTAATATGTGGATCTAGGAAATTTAGGAAGTGCGCATGTGGCTCACATGGCATTTCCACTGGGCAACGTGGGTGTAAGTAGTGGCCGCTATTATCATTCTGTGACTTTGACTTTGCCAAGAATATTGCATTCCTTATACTGAATGCCTTTCAGGTACAGTTTTTTTTTTTTCCTTTACCTTTTCGTTGTTTGTTTTGTTTTTATTCCTGCTTTTTGTTCATTGGGGGAAAAATAACAAAAGAAAAAAATTGCCTATAATCCCCAACATCTGGAATTCAGTGCTAAGAACAGCTTGGAGGATTTCCTCCCAGGCTTTTTTGGCACATGTAGACAGATACCTAATTCTTAGTTTTATGAAATTGTGATTGTATAGTATCCTATCTGGGGCTCCCCATCCCCACCCCCAATATTCTACACAAGCATCGCCACATCACTAGGCTTCAGACATGTGATCTGACGGCTGTGTGGCCTTCTGTGCCTCAGCGCATGGCGACAGGAGGACCCTGTGAGACTGCTCACCATGCCCCAGCCCAGCACTGTCTCTCCTGTGGTCCCCAGCCCCAGCCCCTACGTGTAAGTGGTAGCCAAGGTCATGGGCTAGGAGCTGGGACTCCAGTTCCAGAGGGCCTTGATCTAGTGGCAAATCTACTCTTCCCTCTGTGTCCTTGGACAAGTCAATGCACCTCTCTGTGCCTAATTCACAATCCCTCCAGGCTAGACGTGTTTGGGCACTCTGATATTAGAAAGGTGGTAAAATGCAGCATATATTTTATAACATACTCCTGATTAAATATGTAACTATTTCTATAGTGAAATGTTTCAATAGTCAAGTGAGACCAATAAGAGCCTTAAATAAACCAGCTCTGTGGTACACACCTACAATTCCAGCTACTCCAGAAGCTGAAGCAGGAGGATCACAAGTTCACAAGTTCAAGACCAGCCTGGCAACTTAGTAAGACCCTGTCTCAAAATTTAAAAAAAAAAAAAAAAAAAAAAAAGGAAAGGTTTTGGGATGTGGCTCAGTGGAAAAGCACTTGCTTAGCATGCATGAGGCTCTGGGTTTTATCCCCAGCACTGCAAAAATAAATAAATAAACAAAAAACTTTCACGTGGAGTTTGGTATCAAAATTATGAAAAATATGGCTTTCAGGGTTTTGTGAATTTTGGGACTGCAGGTATTGAATAAGGACTCCTAATAGTACCTACCGATGGTATAGGGCATTAGAGGGTTAAATGAGTTATTACCCATAAAGCATTTAGAGTAGTGCCTGGCACCAAATAATGTTCAATGCCTGTTAGTTACTACTATTCCTATTCTTTATCTTTTATTATTTTTTACAATAAGTATAATTTACACATAATAAAGGACCCCGTTTTAAGTGTACAGTTGGCAATTTTGACAGTTACACTCACCCACATAACACCACCCCAATAGACAACATTTCCATTGCCCCTGAACGTTCCCTCATGTCCCTTCCCACCTGCCCCCACCCCACCCACACTAGAAGACACCCCCTGGGGACCCCTGGAGCGTGGCATCAGGCCTCTGGCTGCCTGGTGGGGCTTCCTCTGCTCCGCCCAAGGCTGGAGGGAGCGTGGGGGGCGGTTTCTTCCTTGAGGGCGAGGGGTAGGGCTCTGTTGTGGGGACGAACCACTGTGCTTGTTGTTCACCCGTTGGTGGACATTTGGGGTTTCCATTCCAGGCTGTAATGAACAGAAATGCTGTGAACACCCACGCCGCGACTGTTGCGTGGACATCTGTTTTCATTACTCTTGAGGAAGAGCCCAGGAGTGCAATGGCGGAGGCGTGGCAGCCCCGTCTTAACATTGTCAGCAGCTAGAGTCTCTTCCAAAGTGGTCTCACCATCTGATTCTCCCACCAGCCAAGTATGAGAAATCCGGTGGTTCCACACTCTTGTCAGCACGCGGTGCCCGTATGATGGTCAGTATCACTGATCCGTTTCTCCTCCCCACCCCCAGGTGATCCGCACAGACACCTTCAAGCACCTGCGGCACCTGGAGATCCTGCAGCTGAGCAAGAACCTCGTGCGCAAGATCGAGGTGGGCGCCTTTAACGGGCTGCCCAGCCTCAACACGCTGGAGCTCTTCGACAACCGGCTGACCACGGTGCCCACGCAGGCCTTCGAGTACCTGTCCAAGCTGCGGGAGCTCTGGCTCCGCAACAACCCCATCGAGAGCATCCCCTCCTACGCCTTCAACCGCGTGCCCTCGCTGCGCCGCCTGGACCTGGGCGAGCTCAAGCGGCTGGAGTACATCTCGGAGGCAGCTTTCGAGGGGCTGGTCAACCTGCGCTACCTCAACCTGGGCATGTGCAACCTCAAGGACATCCCCAACCTGACCGCCCTGGTGCGCCTGGAGGAGCTGGAGCTGTCGGGCAACCGGCTGGACCTGATCCGCCCGGGCTCCTTCCAGGGCCTCACCAGCCTGCGCAAGCTGTGGCTGATGCACGCCCAGGTGGCCACCATCGAGCGCAATGCCTTCGACGACCTCAAGTCGCTGGAGGAGCTCAACCTGTCCCACAACAACCTGATGTCGCTTCCCCACGACCTCTTCACACCCTTGCACCGCCTCGAGCGGGTGCACCTCAACCATAACCCCTGGCACTGCAACTGCGACGTGCTCTGGCTGAGCTGGTGGCTGAAGGAGACGGTGCCCAGCAACACGACGTGCTGCGCCCGCTGCCACGCGCCGGCAGGCCTCAAGGGCCGCTACATCGGCGAGCTGGACCAGTCGCACTTCACCTGCTACGCGCCGGTCATTGTGGAGCCGCCCACAGACCTCAATGTCACCGAGGGCATGGCCGCCGAGCTCAAGTGCCGCACGGGCACCTCCATGACCTCCGTCAACTGGCTGACGCCCAACGGCACTCTCATGACCCACGGCTCCTACCGCGTGCGCATCTCCGTCTTGCACGACGGAACGCTCAACTTCACCAACGTCACCGTGCAGGACACGGGCCAGTACACGTGCATGGTGACGAACTCGGCCGGCAACACCACCGCCTCCGCCACGCTCAACGTCTCGGCGGTGGACCCCGTGGCCGCGGGGGGCGCCGGCGTGGGCGGGCCCGGGGGCGGGGGCGGCGGCGGCGGCAGTGGCGGCTACACCTACTTCACCACGGTGACGGTGGAGACCCTGGAGACGCAGCCCGGGGAGGAGGCCCTGCAGCCGCGGGGGACGGAGAAGGAGCCCCCGGGGCCCACGACCGACGGCGTCTGGGGAGGAGGCCGGCCGGGGGACGCGGCCGGGCCTGCCTCGTCGTCCACCACCGCGCCCGCTCCGCGCTCCTCCCGGCCTACGGAGAAGGCGTTCACGGTGCCCATCACGGACGTGACGGAGAACGCCCTCAAGGACCTGGACGACGTCATGAAGACCACCAAGATCATCATCGGCTGCTTCGTGGCCATCACGTTCATGGCCGCCGTGATGCTGGTGGCCTTCTACAAGCTGCGCAAGCAGCACCAGCTCCACAAGCACCACGGGCCCACGCGCACCGTGGAAATCATCAACGTGGAGGACGAGCTGCCCGCAGCCTCGGCCGTCTCGGTGGCCGCCGCCGCCGCGGTGGCGGGCGGGGCCGGCGTGGGCGGGGACAGCCACCTGGCCCTGCCCGCCCTGGAGCGCGACCACCTCAACCACCACCACTACGTGGCGGCCGCCTTCAAGGCGCACTACAGCAGCAACCCCGGCGGCGGGGGCTGCGGGGGCAAGGGCCCGGGCGGCCTCAACTCCATCCACGAACCTCTGCTCTTCAAGAGCGGCTCCAAGGAGAACGTGCAAGAGACGCAGATCTGAGGCCGCCGCGCCTCGGCCCGCGAGACGCGGGCGGGTGGGGACCGCGGCTCCCGCCCCGCGGCGCGCGCTGGGGTCCGGGCACGCGCCTCTGCGCCCCTCGCCGCCCCACCGTCCGGGCGACCGGAGGGGACGCGAGATCAGGAGAAGCGGCCGAGCCCGCGCGTTTCCTCGCGCCCTGCGACCAAGTCCCGCCCGCCCGCCGCCTTCCAGGGGAGAGGAGCTTTTTTGAGGGGTGTCCTTTCCCCTCGTCCCAACAGCCCTCCTTTTACGGTTCATTTTTTGCAGTTTGACGCCTGTCCCTCCCTCCCCTCCCCCACCCCTGAGACCCAAGAGACAGACGCCGCCGGAGCTGGCGACACCCGGCGTCCCCGCGCTAGCTCCGCTCCCGGCTGCCGGCCGGTGGCTGGGGGTCGGGGCGGCGCCCCAGCCCCTCGTGCCCGTAGACTCTTTTGATACTGAAGGGAGGTTTGCGTCAACGACTACCTGCTCTGTAATTACTTTAAAAAAAAAAAAAACACGGAAAAAGTAAAAAAAAAAAATTTTTTTTTTTTGGTCATGAAAGCATGGAGGAGACCCAAAACAAAATGGATGTGGGTGGGGACCACAACGAGGGGGTGGAAACGAAGTCTCATAGGTCCCAACCAGCTTGGCTCATCTCCAGGTGGTCTTAGGCGCCCCCCTCCCCCCAGACCCCAGTGAGGGTTATGGTCACCCGGTGCACACCTGCTGCTCCCATCGCACCTCCCGGCAGCCAGTCTCTGCTGGGAATTCTCACACTGCCTCCCACATCTCGGCTGACAACATGGCGGGGGCCTAAGGCTGCAAAGTACCACTGGCTGGGTGGCTTAAAACAACCTCGTGTATCGTGTGGCAGTGCTGGAGGCTTTAAGGCCAAGCTCAGGTGCCAGCCTTGCTTTGCAGCATCGTCCCCCAGTCCTTCCCCTGTGTTGCCACATCACCTTCCCGCTGTATGTGCCTGTCTGTATCCAACTCGGCCTCCATGCAGGGCCAGGTAACAGGGGATTAGTTAGGAGCCCACCTCCAGGAAAAGCGTCTCTTAACCTGATCTTTGGAGACAGCCAACCATCAGAGGCCACATTTGAGGTACCAAAGGTCAGGACTTCAACATCTCTTTCCAGATGGCAAAATGCAACCCATGACAGGGTCCAAATCAGAGGGTCGTTCTCCACTGCAAATCCCCCCAAGCTGGGGAATGAAGCAAGTGGCTGAAAGGGAGCGTGGCTGGTAGGGGTGGGTGTGACAGGAGGGTGGCTCCAGCTACAGGAGGCCTGGGGAACATCAGGGGAGTTGCAGAGACAGGACAAGTGCCCAGGAAGGGGAAGGGGACTGAACTCGGGGACAGACTCTGGGGTCCTTCCAGAAAGAGTGGTGCTGGGCCAGGCCAGTGGGCAGCTGCAGGGGTGAGTTGGACATCTCTGGGGGTACACAGTCTCCAAGATTCAACCTCAAGAAGGCTGGAGTCCCCAGGGCTGTCATCAAAAGCAGGAGGAGACAGAGGGAAGCAGAGGGAATGAGGAGCCAAGTCACCCAATGGCCCCTCCCCCATTTACTTTGGCACAGCTGCCCCCATATACCAGTGCCCTGAACACCAGGGGGGACATTCCAGCCCTTGGTAGAGGCCACCACACAAGGTGGGGAAGGAGGAAACCCCCACTGCATGCATCTGTGTGCCCCAGAGGGGTCTGGTCAAGGGTCTGCATTCCTGGTGCCTGCCCTCTTTCCTGGCATCTTATCTCTTCCCCCACCCAGGGCACTTAAAGTGAATTCTTTCCTTATCTTCGGGGACAGTGCCACCCTGCATCAACAGTAGGGCCTCTGGCCCTATCTGCCTGTGCCTGTCTCCTCTGGGCAGGTCGACTTGGGACAAGGGCCACTAGCTCTGGATCTTTCATGCTTTCTCCAGGCCCTTTCAGTGCAGATCCTGGTTGCCATGGCAACACTGTGGTGGTACCAGGTGGTGGTGGGGGCAGGGAGCCAGGCCTGCTGCAGCTCAGCCATCTCCAGTGCCAGGCCCACCAGGCCAGGCGCAGGGACTGTGCTGATCCTGGGGGCACTCGGGGACTCCCCAGGCTGTGCAGGTTCTTCCTCTGTGATGTGCTGCTGGTGGGGAGAGGGAAGGACAGACTGAGAGCAGGAACACAGGGAGAAGGGAAATATGGGGGAAGCGGCTTCGAGGCTGGGGGGTGAAGGGTGGAAAGACAAGGTGAACTGAAGGACGATGGGCACTGGAGGGAGGTGGGACTTGCCAGGGCTGAGGGGTGCAGAGAGCGCACCCCCTCCATGGGACTGGGTCGGACACTGGGACCTGGAGCCCCTGCTGCCTTTGGGGAGAAGCAGGGGCACAGCCAGGCAGAGGCCTCCCTCCCACCTACCACTTAGGGGAGGTGGGGAGCGGAGGGGAAAATGAGGACCTGGGAGCAAGGGGACCAGCTGAGGGCCCAGAGTCCCTGTCACTGGCTCCTCTCCACAACCCAAGCAGGATGCAGTTTCCATGACAACCTGGCCAGCCAGAAAGGGGGCGGGGGACTGCAGAGGGAATTTTCCACATCAGCAGGAAGGAGCAGTGTGGGCTGCAGAGGAAAGAACTGCCAGGAAGGCGGGGGCCATACCAGGCCCCGCAGCCCCAAGTCCCCACACCCTCTGCTCTGTCCTCCCAGCCAGCCGGAGGGCAGAGGGAATGCAGGGAAGGAGCCTCATCCCGCCCCATTCTGGCAAACCCACCTCCGCCCACTGTGCAGGAGGCTCAGGAAAGGGACAAGGGTCAACTGTCCAAAGATCAGCAGCTGCCCAGGCCAGCTGGGCAGTAGGCAGCACAAGGAGCTCCTGCCACAGCCAGCCAGACTCAAGGGCATGGCCCTGGATAAGGCCCCCTGGAAGGTGGGGGTGGTGGGCTATGGCCGCCTTGGTGAGTCGCTTACCATCTTGGGCTCCTTCCTCAGGACCCTTCCCAAAACCACCACAAACACATTTTTTATCTGTGTCCACCTACCCAGTGCCTTCCCAGTCCCTTTGTCCGTCTGTTCCCATCTGGGCCTCTATCGCTGCTCTCTGGGGATGTTCCCCTTTCTCTGTAGGACTCTCTGTCCCCCTCTATCTCTGTCCATCTATGTCTGTCTCTCTGGACCTGTCCATCCTTCCTCCCCCTCCCTCCCTCCCTCTCTCCCCCCTCCTCTCTCTCTCTGAATCTGTCCCTTCTCTGTGTGTCTCTGTCCCCACCCTTCCTCTGGCCCTCATCTCCCTATCTCTAGGTCTCTAGCCCTCTCCTTTCCCTCTCCGCAGGACAATCCCTTGTCTCCCACCTTCTGGCTCAGGGACCCGAACTGGGCCTAGAACTTGTTTTTGTTTGGAATCGTGACCCAGGACGCATGGCAGGGAGTGTGCCCTCTTCTCTGCAGCTCCAGGATCTTGCTGCCCTTGGGGAAAGGTCAGTGGCCTTCAGTGAGAGTGGGGCGTCCTAATGCTCCTGTTCTGGCCTTTTTGAGCTGTGTCTGATGTCAGGCAAGTCCCTGACCCTCCCTGGGCCTTGGGTCACTCCAACATGAAAAGGAACAAGCACACCCAGCCCAGGCCAGGGAGACTGACAGCCCTCCACAGACTCTGAGAGAACCTGGGGAGGGGAGGCCTAATTACTCCCCAAGGCCCCCCATCTCTCCCTTCTTCCAGGCACCCTGATCTTGTGGTAGAAGTGGCCCATCCCCAAATAATCCATGAATCTGGGGCACAAATCCTGCGCCATGCCAACCTCCTGGTGAGTCCCCTAAACCCACACCCAAGCCCTGACCCCTTCAGCCATCTGTCCCCTGAACTCAACCCTCCCTACCTTCGTCCACCCCAGGTGGGGTCCCCCTCAGCCCTAGCTAACCAGACCACAGAGAGGCAGCTCCTGGAGGCCTCACACCGCTGGAACCATGCTGTGTTTGTGGCCCGAGGGGCTCTATGGGGGACTGAGGACATCAGCAGGTTGGATGCAGCTGGAGGCCTCCAGGTGAGGACCCACTGGGATCCCCAGGGACGAGTAGGGGCTTGCAAAGACCCCAGTCCCCCTGACCACAGCTGTTGCTTCCAGAGCCTCCGTGTCACTATGGCCACACACCCGGATGGCTTCCGGCTCCTGGGACCCCTGGCTTCAGCCCACATCACTGGGCCTCGCACTGTGCTCTATGAAGGTCCTGTCCGTGGCCTCTGCCCATTTGCCCCTCGAAACTCCAACACCATGGCAGCCGCTGCCCTAGCTGCCCCTAGCCTGGGCTTTGACCATGTGATCGGGGTGCTTGTGGCAGATCTCAGGTGAGCCAAAATGAGCAGGGGTTTGGTCTGGGTCCCCGCCAACCAGACTGACTGCCCTGCTTCCTGCAGCCTCACAGACCTACACGTTGTGGACGTGGAGCTGAAAGGCCCCCCAGGCCCCTCAGGCCGAAGCTTTGCTGTCCACACCCACCGAGAGAACCCTGCTGAGCCGGGCGCTGTGACTGGCTCCGCCACTGTCACAGCCTTCTGGCGCAGCCTCCTGGGTGAGGCTAGACCCTCCTCAGTGCTAGTGGCCCCTCTCCCTGGGCTCTGGGTGCTTGTTCACAGAGGCTGGGGTCTTGGGCTCTGGTTCTAAGTTTTGCTTCTCTCTGTGAATCTTTATTTCTGAATCTTCTTAACCGTTCCACTCCACAACTTGAATTTTTGTATATGTCTCCATCTCTGTCCATGTCCCCTCTGAGTCTCTGTCCCACCTTCTGAAGGCCTCTGTCCATATCCCAATCATCTCTCTATCCACACCCCAAGTAAGTCTCTATCTGTCCTTACCACCAGTCTCTGTCTCTGCGTCGCTATCTGTTCACACCCCAAGTCAGTCTATCCATGTGTCCACACCCCAAAACTCTCTGGGTTGTCCTCCTTCTTCATGTTCCTTCCACGCTGGTAGTCCCTTCACTTTTCTGCCCCACCCCCAAGCGTAGGTCTCTTCTCTCCGTCTTTCCCTCGCTCTTTTCCTTCAGTGATCTTTCATTGTCCATCTTCCCCCCTCTCCCTGCAGGATGCTGCCAGCTTCCCTCCAGGCCTGGGATCCATCTCTGCTGAGAAGCCTCTTTCACCCTTGAGGACATCTTGTCTGACTGATGTCTCCACCACCTCTGCCCCACTCTTGTCCGGGCCGCACTTTCCCAGGACTCCCTACTGTCTCAGTAAACCAGAGACTTTTCTAGATCTGTCCATCGTCTGTTTCCGTGATTCCCTCTGTGACGTCACTACGTCTGCACATTGTACATTTGACGCCATAGCAATAGGCGGGCCCACACCTCAACAAACCCCCTGGAAACTATCGCGAAAGCTTACGCACTACATTTCCCAGAAGGCTCTGGGTAATAGTGGGCGTGGGAAAACGGGAGGGGTCACCTTCCGAGACACATTTCCGGCACGTGCCGCAGGGACCGACGGAAGTTGTAGACCTGTTTTTTAACGGGTGATAGTACACTTCCGGGCCACGCAGCCTGGATATTCCGTGCGGAGAGAGAGTTTCGCGGGGGCCGCCGGAAGTCGTAGTTCGGAGCGCGGGTATCGCTGGGAGCTGTAGTCCGTCCCGCCTGTCCAGTCAGCGCCGTGCCGCCGCCTTGCACTCGGAGCCTAGAGCCGCCGCCCAGGGGGATGCGGGAACCCCTGGCACCGGGGAACGGAGAGGCAGGCGGGGTGAGGGGCGTTGCCAGGCAAAGGGCGAGCGCCGCGGTTGGGGTACGGGTCGGGGAAAGGGCTGTAATTATTTGGTGTCCGGGGAGGGGGCCTGTTTGCCATGTGATAGAAAAAGGAGGTCCTGTTGCTTGGTGACTGGGGAGGGGTCCCTGTTGCCAGGTGACAGAGGAGAGGACCTTGTTTAATGACAGGGGAAGGGGAGTCTTCTGTTGCTAGGCAACCCGGAAGGACCCTGTTACTTAGAGACAGGGGAGGAGAGGAGAGGAGAGAATTCCTCTATTGCTAGGTAATCAGAGGAGGGACTTTGATACCTTGTGTATGGGGGAGATCATCTGTTGCTAGGTAACCAGAGAGAGCTCCTGTAACCTAGGAACAGGGAAGAGGGGATTCTCTGTTGCTAGGTGACAATGATAGGGACCCTTTTACTTACAGACATGGCAGGAGTGGTTCTCTCTTGCCAGGTGAGCAGAAGAGAGACTTTTTAATTTTTTTGTAAGAATCGCCTCTGTTGCCAGAAGACGGCCCAGGGAACAGGGTCAGGTACCCAGTGTCCTCCCAGGCTGCTCCCAGCCCCGCCTTAATCTCCGTGCCCAAGGGGCCTGCTGGGAGGTTGGACCTCTGAGGTTGGCCCTCTAGATCCTGGGCCCCTGAGCACCTTCTCCCCTCCCAACCTTAGCAGGAGCTGAGGACAGCATGTCCCAGGCCCCAGGAGCACAACCCAGCCCGCCCTCCGTGTACCATGAACGGCAGCGCCTGGAGCTGTGCGCAGTCCACGCCCTCAACAACGTCCTGCAGCAGCAGCTCTTTAGCCAGGAGGCTGCCGATGAGATCTGCAAGAGGTGACTGTCACCTGCCCTGACTCTCTCCGGGCCGGCTCAGAGAGGCAGAACAGCCCACCTGGGATTCACTGTGGGGCCCAGATATGCTCCTTTAGCTGCCTGAACTGGAGCCTGGGACTAGGCATGGAGCTGCTGCTTCTTCCACCCATCAGTCCCTGCGTCTCAGCCCAGCCAGGCCTCACCCTCTCTTATCACAGACCCTCAGTGGCCAGTTTTAGTCCTCTAGTACATTCTACACCCAGCCTCCGAGCTGACCCTGCCCCTCCCCTGCTCCTAGTCCTCAGACTCCCCAGCCTTTCTCTGAGGAGTGTCCCCCTGGCCTGATACCCAAGGCGCTGCCTGCTCTGGTCCCTGCCTGCCTCTGCAGCTTCATCTCTCTGTTCTCCTCGAATCTCTGCAGCCCCTGAAGGGGCTCCCCTGTGGCGATGCCTTTGGAACTTTGCCTAGGCTGTCCTTTCCACCTAACGTGGCTCCTGCCTCTTGGCAGCCCATGTCCTGCCTCAGATTTCAAGCATCACTTCTCCATATCTCCTTCTTTCCCTCCTCTGGCCCCTCAATCTGGCCCAACGCTCTGCTGTCGGGACCTTCCACCCAGCCTTCTCCTCAGCCTCCTCACCTCCAGTCTCTCTTCCAACAGTGCCCCATGTGACCCAGAGAGATCTCTCTATATCCAAGGATGATCCCGCCTCCCTCCCTCAGCTCCCCAGCATCCTCAGACTGATTGTTATAGGATTCCTTAGTCTCCTCTGTCATTCAAAATAGGGGGTTAATCTACTCTTTCATGCCAAGGCCATGATGGGGGCCCAAGCAGCCCTGCCTTAAGAAAGGTGCAAGGAAAACAGGCCCACAGAAACCCAAAACTCATTTCCTCCTCCCCTGCCCTGCCTGCCATGGGCCCAGACAGGGAACAAAGGTACAGTTGTGGAGAGGAGCAGGGCTGAGGGAGACGTGTGTGGCATGGTGGGCCCTGGGCGGGGGAGAGCTGGGGGGAACAGCAGGCAGCTGGGACAGGTGGCAGAGAAGGGCCACAGATGCTGGGTGGAAGAGGTGGGGCTCTGCTGGGGAGACAGGCCTGGAGGGCTGGGAGCAGGGAGGGTGGGTAGCCCTGAGTGAGAGGCGAAGGCCTCAGAACACAGTGGTCTGCCAGGCCTCATGCAGGGGGCTTGGGTTCACTGGGGGAGCCCAAGAGCCCCAAGCCCAGCTGGAGGCCAGGAGACTCCCTTAGAGTAGTGACATCTGAGGTGGCTCTGGAAGGACACAGAAAGGAACTGATTATGCTGAGAAGGCTGCTGGGTGGGACTCTGTCCAGGGCTGAGAGCAGAGGAGGGATGGGGGCAGCTCTGGGCCACGAGGGAGGTGGCTGGAGGGGACCGCTGGAGGCTGGGTGGGGATCCAGGTAGAAGGAGTCAGAAGCCTGAGCTGGAGCCCTGGGAACGGGGGTGGGGGGATGGGGGAGGTGTCAGGACAGGAGGGACAGAACTTGGGGTTGAAGAGAGGAGGGGTCGGAGGGGAAACCCTGGGACCCTCGTGATGCATGGGAAGGTTGAGACCTTTCCAGGATCCCAGCTCAGACTCTGATCACCCACAACCACCAGGTTGGCCCCAGACTCCCGACTGAACCCCCATCGTAGCCTCCTGGGCACTGGCAACTATGACGTCAATGTGATTATGGCCGCCCTGCAGGGGCTGGGCCTGGCTGCCGTGTGGTGGGACAGGAGGAGGTAGGACCCAGCATGCTGTCCTGCCTTGGCAGCACAGTGCTGTGTGGCCGGGTGGGATGAGGGAGGTTTGCAAGGCCTGTGCTGCAGCAGGCGGGTTGGAAGGCGGGTGAAGGACAAGGTGAAGGCCAGACGGTCAGGAGAGGCTGGCAGAGGATGACGGGCAGCACGATGGTCACTAGGCAAATTAAAGGAGGGCGAGTGAGAGGCTGGGTGTGCCAGGCAATGGGAGCGCATGGATGGGTGGGTGAGTGAATTAAAGATGGACAGCACTCGTGCAGTGGGTCTCTGACAGGTGGCTGGTAACTGGATGGGTGGGTGGGAGGTTTTGGTGGGTGAAGGACGTCAGGATAAATAGGAGACGGATCAGTGGGTGGTATTTAGTAGTTGAGGGGGGTTTGGAGGGTGGGTGGCTCGGTGGGATTCAATGCCTGGAGAATAGATGAGCAGGTGGGACGGTGGCCGTGGCAGGGGTTCTGGTAGGATGGATGGATCATGGAGGACGGGTGGGGTGACGACTCAGTTGCTGGGTACGTGGATGAATGGACAGATTGGTGGTGGATGGAGCTGGTGGGATGGTGGAGGTCTGATTGGCTGGGAGGCTTGAATAGGTGGACGAATGGATGGGTAAGAGGGAACAGGGGACTGGGGACCACAGAGGCCCACACCATCAAGAACCTCGGTAACATTTGGCCAGCTCATCAAGGCCAGGCAGAGCAGGCCTGACCCACGTCCCCTTCCCACTCCCCAGGCCCCTGTCCCAGCTGGCCCTGCCCCAGGTACTGGGGCTCATCCTGAACCTGCCCTCACCTGTGTCGCTGGGGCTTCTGTCCCTGCCACTGCGCCGTCGGCACTGGGTGGCTCTGCGCCAGGTGGACGGTGTCTACTACAACCTGGACTCCAAGCTGCGAGCACCCGAGGCCCTGGGGAATGAGGATGGTGTCAGGTGAGCCAGGGCACAAGTGACTGAGGCTGGGGTCTCGATGCTGGAATCCCGCTCTGCCCCAATTAAATGTGCTGGCTGGGCCTCAGTTTCCCTTTCTCCCATCCAGAGCCTTCCTGGCAGCCGCCCTGGCCCAGGGCCTGTGTGAGGTGCTGCTGGTGGTGACCAAGGAGGTGGAAGAGAAGGGTTGCTGGTTGCGGACAGACTGACCTATGGCCTACTCTGCCTGCGTGGCTGCACCCAGCCTGAGTTCCAAGTGCCGGGGAAGGGCCTGCGCTTCAGGCACCTGGAGGAGGCCCTTCCCCTTCCCCACGTTCCCACTCCCCAATGCCGCTGCTGCCTCAATAAATCTGCCAATTTGCTCCCTGCCTGATCTGTGACAAACTGATCCCCTGCACCTGCTGAGGGTCCCTTTCCATCAGAGAGGCCAGATACCCTAGTGAGAGAGACGAGGGGACCAAAAATACTGCTACAGTCTGATGTGTGTGGTAGGGTAAGAGCTGAGCAGAATGTGAGGTTTATTTCTTGAGTCTCAATTGGGAGACAGGCAGAAAAATGGTCCCCACAGATGTTTAGGAATCCCAGAGCCTGGAATATGTTAGGTGACAGCAAGGTTCCAGCAAGGTTGCAGTTGGAATTTGGTGACCCATCAGCTGGCCTCACAATAGGGACATGATCCTGGCTCAGGTGGGCCTCATGAAGCCACAGGGGAAGCAGGGGGAAGCTCATCCTGGGTCTGACCTCCAGAGGCGTGAGATAATCCACCAACTGTGGACAGTGGCAATTCAGGTGGGGTACCAGGCCTCAGAGAAAGGCCACTGGGCAAGGGCTTGAAGAAGGCGAGAGAGGGGCTTGGGGAGGATGTTGGAGAAAGGCCTCCCAGGTGCAAAGCACAGCCCCACAAAAGCCTGAGGACAGGGGAGGATGATGGCTGGCCTTTCTGGCCACGGTACAGACCTGGCTCTGACCCAGGAGCCAGGAGCAGAGGAGCCTGCAGTGAGGATCTACCGCATCTCCACTTGAGCCAGGTCTGCCCTTGGGCCTCCTCTGCATGGTCCTGCAGGGCCTGTCTCTCTCCCTGAGATGCCCTTACCCCAGTGGAGCCAGCCTCTGGGTCCAGCCTTGCTGAGGGACACCCTGGGCTAGAGCAGTCAGAGGCCCGCCATCCAGGCTCCAGGCTGGGGGAGACACAAGAGAAGGCCAGGTCTCCTGGCCCAGCAGTGTGGGGGCCAAAGGGGGTCTCCCAGGATGCTGTGGAAAATAGCAGAAGGTGAAAGGACAGGGAAAGGGGCAGGTCACCTGCAAAGGCACAGAGACAAGAGTGGCCATGGGGAGGGCCTCCAGAATGGGAACCCACTAGGTGAGAGTGGCAATCCAGGGGGTGCGGGGCCTCAGAGAAAGGCCACCTGGGCAAAAACAGGAAGAACATCCTCACAAGTGCTGCTGCTCCTCCCAGTAGTTACCTGAAGAGGTCAGGGGGCGAGGTGATCCTGGCCAGAGCAAACCAGGCAGACCAGGCAAACCCTAAGGAAGAGGAGGTGATGGATACTGTGCTCGCAGAATGGAAGGGATGAGACAGGTCAGGACCAGTGACATCCAGGAGGTAGATTCAGGGGTCACAGAGCTGTCCTCGGAGGTGAGAGTGTGAGTAGAGGGAGAGAAGTAGGTAGAGAGAACCAGGCTGAACCTGGGGACCCCCTTACATGCCACCCAGGAGGGTGGAACCAGTGGCACAGGGACACTGGGGACGCAAGGCAGGAGGGAACCTGGTTAGGTGTGACTCCCCACCTCAGCCTCCATCTGGAAGCCACCAGGCAATAAAGTACCCCAGAACCACAGATGCCACCCCCTGATGCCAACATGGGCAGGGCAGACGCCATGCAGGACGCCTAATGAACCCTGGAGACACAGAGGCTCAGTAGCAGGTCCCAGTTTCCCAGATTTCTGAAGTCAGAAGTCAAGTTGTAAAGTGAAGGACCATGTGACACAGGGAAAGCTGCTGGGGCAGCCCAGCAGGCTTCCCGGCTTCCCTCCCTCCCCTCCCCGCCCCACCCGTCTCTGCGCCCTAGGGGTGTTTCTGTGCCTCTGCCTTAGCCCCCTCATTTCCCGACACCTCAGTCCCTATCTCCCACTGTCCCTTTCTCTCAGCCCAGATTCTCTCTTCTTATCTCTCACCTTCCTGGTCTCTGGATTTTTCTCAGCCTCTATCGCCCTCCTCCCTGTCCCCTCACTCTTGCCTGTCGCCTGTCCCATCCTTGGTGGCAGACAGCTGACGGGACTCCTGAGTGCTTCTATTCTTGGTCTGAGTGGCAGCAGCTGTGACCTCCCAGGAGCTCCCTCAGCTGTGGCCAAATAAGGCCCGGAGCGGAGCCCCGACCCAGAGGGGCCCGGGACCCTGGCCGTGCACAGGTGCGAGCTGGGCGTGGGCGCCTCCTTTGCCCCGCATTTGCTGAGGCCGCCCATCCTCCCCACCCCCGCCCGCTGGCGCCCCCAATGCTCAGGGAAGCGCCCCTCGCTGCTGGAGTCGGCCAATCCCAGAGCTGGGGGGCTCCCAAGAGGCCCCCGAGCGGACCCCAGGGCCACGGGCGCCAGGCTGCAGGAGGGCGGCGGTCACGGGGAGGCAGCGGGCGGGGGGCCAGGGGTGCAGCTGTCCCGCCGGCGCCGGTGCCGACAGCTGAGGCCCGATTTAGCTCCCAGGGCCTAGGTCTGGCCAGATAAGGCGACGCGGGGCGGGCCCGGGCCCCCGGGCGCCCCTTTAAATTGCGAGGCCTAGCGAGGGGGGCGGCTGCCTCCGACGCCAGGTGAGGGGCTGCGGCCCGACGGACCGCCCTGCCGCCCGCGCTTTCATCTGTCCCCCGCTCTGCGGGGTTTCTGCGTCCTGCCCGCTCTCCCTCGGTCCCCCCACGTCTGTCCGCCCCTCCGTCCCCCTCCCGGCGCTCTCCGGTGCTTCTCTCCGTCGCTGAGTTCCTCCTGCCCGCCCGGTGCCCAGAGCCGCGCTCCCTGCCCGGCCGCCTCCCTCTCCCGCGTCCTCCCTGTCCCGCGTCCTCCCTGTCCCGCGTCCTCGGTCGCTCCTTCCGTCCCCCTGCCCCGCTTTCCCTCTGGGTCTCCCTCCCTCCGTCTCTCCCTCCCGGTCTCTCTCCCCCCAATCTTTCTGTTTCTCCCCTTCTTCTCCCTCCCTCCCTCCCTCCTTCTCGGTTTGTCTCTCTCCCTCCTCTGTCCCTCTCTCTCCCCCTCCTTTTCGGTTTCTCTGTCTCTCTCCCTCCAGTCTTCCCCTCCTGCTCTCCTCCTGTCTCTCCCTCCCTTTTTCCCTCCCTGCCTCTCCCCCTCTGTGTCTCTCCCCATTCTGTCTTTCTGTCTCTCTCCATCATCTCTGTCTCCCTCACTCTCTCTCTAGCCCTCCTTCTCTCCCTCTCCCTCTCTGTGTCTCTCTCTCCTTCTGTCTCTCTCATTCTGTCCATCTCTTTATTTCCCATCCCATCTCTCCCAATCACTGTTTCTCCCCACCCCACCTCTGCCCACATCTCTATCCCCACCACCCCATCTCTCTCATTCGGTCTCCCCAGACCCCATCGCTCTCCATCTGTCTCACCCATCCCATCTCTCTGTCTCCCCCACCACATCTCTCTCCATCTCTCTGTCTCATCCCACCACATCTCTCTCCATCTCTCTGTCTCACCCCACCTCATCTCTCTC